>NW_012101699.1:442865-477085 GCF_000951045.1 Mandrillus leucophaeus
CGCCCGCCACCACGCCTGGCTAATTTTTTGTATTTTTAGTAGAGATGGGGTTTCACCATGTTAGCCAGGATGGTATCGATCTCCTGACCTCATGATCCTCCCACCACAGCCTCCCAAAATGCTGGGATTACACGTGTGAGCCACCATGTCCGGCCTATATTTTGTTTTAGGGGTCATATAGTTAGTATGTATTAAGTTGTATCTGCATACCTGAGTGATACCATGTTTCCGAGTTCTGCGGGTAAGCTACGAATTTTATTAGATGACAGGTCCAAATACACCAGATTGTGAAGCTTGGCAATGTCTGAAGGAATTCGGGACAGGGAATTGTCACTCAAATGCAAAGCTGTCAGGTGAGTCAGTGACCACAAAGATGCACTTAAGCTTCTTACTTTTCCTGTAAGAGAAAAAAATACAGGAACGGATTATATAGTTTTCTCTACAATTTGTTCTGTAGATTCAGTAAGATTTAGATGTTGTTATGAGTAACTTAAATTTTATCCAACTTGTGAGAAGGGGTTAACAGGAAATCTTACCTATTCTACAACAATTCATTGCTATGATTAAGTTATAAGCTCCTCACTTAGCAGGTTAAAATAAAAAGTTAATGTGCCAACACTACTTAGATTGCATCTTTGGAGTACAAAAAGAATTTATCCTTTAAAATTATCTCAGATATGAGAGGGAAATATGATTAATTTATAGTAATGATAAATCCAATATCTGAACATCATGACTGGTTTGGACTTATGCAAAATAACACAAATTCTACTATCTCAGAGGCTGTTCATTATCTCCAGAAAACAAGAATGTTGCCTAAAAACAAAAAGGAACACAAGGTATTCTTAGTTGAGTTTTAAGACCAGAGTACCCAAGTGATAACTGCATGAAGAACCACAGAGCCAAGCAGCATTTGTATTACGTGTTAGCAAGTAAAAACACTTGCCCAGAAACACTTCAAATATTAAGTCAGACCTTTCTAATCAAATGTAGTAGGCATAAGATTCAGTGACTAAGAATAGAATGATAAAATCTTTCAATGCAATAATAAATCTGTACTTTGGTACTTCTTGATAAATTGTCAATGGTTTCTACAACCTAAGAATGTTCCCCATAATCTCCTTACTGGTTCAGGATCTAATCTGAGAGAGAATGAAACAAATGTAACGAAAACATACCAATCTTTCAGAACTGATTAATTTTCTATTGGTTGAAGAAAATGCAACCTTGAGACTTCTTACCAAGATAAACAAGAATTAAATTTACCATGCCACCTGTGACAACTATCATATCAGATAATATACATGAATCAGCAAATTTCTAAGATGAGACACCAACCAGTGCAGGAGAGTCATTCCTGAAGGGTGGGAAGCAAACAAGGTAGACCCTATAACTGTCTCAGCTTACTCCTTGGACAGCACTTACAGGAGGCAGCCCAAGGAGGGAAATCCCAGGTAGAGGATAGTGATCCTCCCTGAGTTCCAGAGACAGAGAGTCCAGGGAAGTCAAGGTAATTAGAAATCAAGAGGCAGAACATTAGAGAGAAGAGAAGAGACAGAGAGAAGTCCAGAGATCTGAAGGGGCCCCCAACTCCCTGGCTTGTTGTCAACAGAGTATTGATCGACACATGCATGTAAGAAACTGCCTGAGCCAGAGGGAAAAAAACACCTGAAAGGATTGTGGAGGCAGCAACTCCCAAGTTCACACGGAACTGAGGCTAGACTTTGTTCCTCAATGTCAGAGGAAGGACTGCTAACGGGTGCAGGGTTCCTTTTTGGGATGATGAAAATGTTCTGATTGTGGCAAATGTGGCACAACTCTGTGAATATATAAAACCCACTAGATTTGCACTTTAAATGGGTGAACTGTACAATGTGTGAATTGTATCTCAAGTTGTTACACAAGAGAAAAAACAGCAGAAAATGTCTATGTTTGACGAAAACTCTAAACTCACAGATACAAAAAGCTCAATGAGGGCAGGATGCAGTGGCTCATGCCTGTAATCCCAGCACTTTGGGAAGCTGAGATGGGTAGATCACCTGAAGTCAGGAGTTCAAGACTAGCCTGGCCAACATGGTAAAAACACAAAAATTAGCCAGGTATGCTGGTGGGCGCCTGTAATCCCAGCTTCTAGGGAGACTGACGCAGGAGAATCACTTGAACCCGGGAGGTGGAGGTTGCAGTGGGCTGAGCTGGTGCCACTGCACTCCAGTCTGGGCGACAGAGTGAGACTCCAGCTCAAAACAGACAGACAACTCCATAACATATGAAACATATGAAATTTTCATAAAAAGCAAGAAAAGAAAATTACATGTACATCTTAATCAAATGGCTTAAAAGAGAAAATCTAAAAAGCCACCAGAGGAGGGGAAAAACATTTCAGATAGGAGGAGCAAAGATAAAATGCAGCAGACTCCCAGCTGTAAACAGTAAGAGAGACTGACAGATGAGCAAAATCTTTTTTTTTTTTTTTTGATGGAGTCTCGCTCTGTCGCCCAGGTTGGAGTGCAATGGCAGGATCTCAGCTTACTGCAGCCTCTGCCTCCCAGGTTCCAGCGATTCTCCTGCCTCAGCCTCCTGGGTAGCTGAGATTACAGGCCCACACCACCACGCCCAGCTAAGTTTTGTATTTTTAGGAAAGACGGGATTTCACCATGTTGGCCAGGCTGGTCTCGAGCACCTGACCTCAGGTGATTTGCCCACTTTGGCTTCCCAAAGTGCTGGGATTACAGGTGTGAGCCACGGCGTCCGGCCAGGAGTAAAAACTTTAATGTACTCTAAGGAAAAAAAAATCCTGTCAACCTAGCAAACTACCAAAAATAGCTTCCAAAAATGAAGGCAAATTAACTTCTGACAAAGCCTGAGCATCCCTAATCTAAAATCCAAAATGCTCCAAAACCTGCAACTTTTGGAACAATGACATGAAATACAGACTTCCTTGCTTTCTCATGGTTCAATGTAGATAAGCTTGGTTTCATGTACAAAATTTAAAATATTGGATAAAATTACCTTCAGGCTATGTATAAGTATATATGAACCATAAATGAATTTCAAGTTTTAGACTTGGGTTCCATCCCCAAGATATCTCATTACACACATACATGTAAATATTCAAAAATTAAAAAAAAAAAATCTGAAATCCAAATCACTTTTGATCCCAAGGGATATTCTAGTTAAGAGATATCCAACCTGTAAAGAAAAGGTGAAATGATTCACTGCCAGCTCATCTACCTGACAGGAGACACCATGAGCCCTAACTAATAAAGCGTTACAGCCAAAAAAGCCAAACAAAGGAGGTAAAATGGAATGATTTTAAAAAAGCTCTATTATTTCAAAGCAAGACGTTAAGAAAAAACAAAGAAGCTTTATTATTTCAAAACAAGACAGTGAAGAAAAAATAGAACAAAGAATAAATGATATGAATAAAAAACAAATAGCAAGATGGGGAATTTTAAATCTAATGATAGGAATAACCATATTAAAATCAAATGGCTGGACTGGGCGCGGTGGCTCACGCCTGTAATCCCAGCACTTTGGGAGGCTGAGGCTGGTGGATCACGAGATCAGGAGATCGAGACTATCCTGGCTAACACGGTGAAACCCCATCTTTACTAAAAATACAAAAAATTAGCCGGGCATGGTGGCGGACGCCTATAGTCCCAGCTACTTGAAAGGCTGAGGCAGGAGAATGGCGTGAACCCGGGAGGCGGAGCTTGCCGTGAGCTGAGATCGCGCCACTGCACTCCAGCCTGGGCGACAGAGCAAGACTCCATCTTTAAAAAAAAAAAAAAAAAAATGGTTGAAAGAACCCACATAAAATGGACTATCAGCATTTTTTAAAAAGACCAAATTCTGCAATGCCTGCAAGAAACACACTTCAAATATAAAGGCAAATAGAATCTGAGTATGAATAAATATACATAATGCTAATATTAGTAAAAAAAAAAAAAAAAAAACAAAAACAAGAAACAGCTATACTAATAGCAAAGTAGATTTTAGAGCAAAGAATATCCCCAGGGAGAAAGAAGGTCACTTCATAATGATGAGTCATAATGATAAATCAGTCAGCTCATCAAAAGGACATACAATCCTAAATGTTTATGCAACTAGTAACAAAGTATGAGCAAAACATGACAGAACTGTAGGAAGAAACAGACAAATCCACGAGATTTCAGAACTTTTCAATTAACAAGAAAGAAAATCAGAAGGGATATAGAAGACCTCAACAAAACTATCAGTAAACTTGACCTCATTAATATTTCTATAATACTCTACCCAATAACAGTAGGATACACTTTTTTTTTTTTTTTTTGAGACAAAGGCTCACTCTGTGCAGTGGCGTGATCTCGGCTCACGACATCCTCCACCTCCTGAGTTCAAGCGACTCTCCTGCCTCAGCCTCCCGAGTAGCTGGCATTACAGGCGCCCACAACTATGCCCCGCTAATTTTTGTATTTTTACTAGACACTGGGTTTCACCATTATTGGCCAGGCTGGTCTCGAACTCCTGACCTTGTGGTACACCCACCTCGGCCTCCCAAAGTGCCAGGATTACAGGTGTGAGCGGCTGCGCCAGGCCAGAATACATATTCTTTTCAAGTACACAAAGAATATTTACCAAGACAAATCCCATGCTGGGTCATTAAACAAGCTGAAAAATGAAAAGATTAAAATATCAAACAGTACATTTTCTGACAAAAATATGTTGGAATTAAATTAGAAATCAACAAAGATATCTGGAGAATACCCAAATATTGGAAATTAAATAACTCCCTGGTCAGAAGCAAGCAAAAGAGTAATGAGAAGTATTTTGAACTGAAAGAAAAGGAAAACATAAAAAGACACCACATTTTGTGGGATGTAGCTAAAGCAGTAGAAAAGAAGTAAAGTCTCAAATCAATGACCTTGGCTTCGATCTTAACAAACTAGGGGGAAAAAAATTAAATGCAAACTAAGCAGAAGAAAGGAGATAAGTCTAAGATCAGAGATCAATGAAATATGTAAGGGAAAACCAACTAATCCAATAACCCAAAAGCTGGTTCTTTGAGAGGTAGAGTAAAACTGATAAACCTCTAGCCACACTGATCAGGAGAAAAAGAGAAAAGATACAAATTACTATGATCTGGAATGAAAGATCAAAACCACTATATATATATATATATTTTTTTTTTTTTTTTTTGAGATGGAGTCTCGCTCTGTCGCCCAGGTTGGAGTGCAATGGCACAATCTCAGCTCACTGCAACCTCTGCCTCCCGGGTTCAAGCGATTCTCCTGCCTCAGCCTCCTGAGTAGCTGGGACTACAGGCGCCCACTACCGCGTCCGGCTAATTTTTTGTATTTTTAGTAGAGACGGGGTTTCACCGTGGTCTCGATCTCCTGACCTTGTGATCCGCCCGCCTCGGCCTCCCAAAGTGCTGGGATTACAGACGTGAGCCACCGCGCCCGGCACCACTATATATTTTTAAGTATTAAAAAGATACAGGTCATAAAAATCTGTTCAAATGTTTACAGTGGCTTTATTCATGATTTCCAGAAATAGTAAACAACTCAAAAAAAATTCTTCAACTGGGAAAGGAACACATAATGATACATGAAGACAATAAAATGCTACTGAGTAATGAGCTACTCACTCATACAACTTCTATGAAATGTAAAAGGCTACATACTCTATTGTGCCATATATATGGCATTCTTACAAAGAAAAAAACTGTAAGAATAGAAAAAAGATCAGAGGCTCTGGGTGAAGGAAGGAGGCTGACTACAGTCACTGGAGATTTGGGGAAACAACAGAACTTTTTTTTTTTTTTTTTTCAAATACAGACAAGGTCTCACAATGTTGACCAAGCTGCACTTGAACTCATAGGCTTAAGTGACACTCCCACCTCAGCCTCCCTAGTGGTTGGGACTAGGGACAACAGAACTATTCTCTTTTTTTTTTTTGGAGGCAGAGTCTTCCTCTGTTGCCCAGGCTGGAGTGCAGTGATGTGATCTCAGCTCACTGTAACCTCCACTTCCGGGGTTCAAGCAATTCTCCTGCCTCAGCCTCCCGAGTAGCTGTGACTACAGGAGCACACTGCTATGCCTGGATAATTCTTTTGTATTTTAGTAGAGACAGGGTTTTAATGTGTTGCCCAGAGTGGTCTCGAACTCCTGAGCTCAGGCAATCCATCTGCCTCAGCCTCCCAAAGTGGTAGGATTACAGGTGTGAGCCACTGGGCCTGGCTTCTATCTTGATTTTAGTGCTAGTTACACAACTGTAGGTTTGCCAAAACTTCTATAACTATACACTAAAAAGGGTGAAGTCGCCTATAGGTAACTATACCTTAATAAATTATCAAAAGATTATAAAAATATTTTGAATATTATTCCAATAAATAACAACAAACCACATGAAATGGACAATTTCATACACAGAGGGTACCAAACCACACTCAAAAAAAGAAACAGGAACCTAAATAGACCAATAATACATTACAAAAATTGAATTTATACTGAAAAACCTGCCTACACAAAATTCTACAACCACACCGGTTCACTGGTAACCACCAGCAAACATTTGAAGACAACATAACGCCGATTCTACTCAACTCCGTCCAGAAAGCTAAAGATGAGAAAGCACTTTCCACATTGTTCTGAAGTATCACCCTGATACCACCCAGGCAAAAACAGTACAAGAAAAGCACAAAAAAACCTTATGAATATAAATGCAAAAATTCTTAACAAAATCTTAGCGAATCAAATCCAGCAGTATACTGAAAAGATAACAACCAAGGTTATTTCAGAAATTAAAGGTTTAACATTCCAAAATCAATGTAAATTCATTATCTTAGCAGACTAAAAAATTAAAGCCTCAGAATCATCTAAATAGATGCACTTTAAAAAACAAAAAAAAAGACGGATGAAAATATAATATCCATTCCTGATTTTAAAAAAAGAGAATGCACTAAATTAAAAACAGAACTTCTTGGCTGGGCACAGTGGCTCACGCCTGTAATCCCAGCACTGTGGGAGGCCGAGGTGTGGGGACTCACCTGAGGTCAGGAGTTCAAGACCAGCCTGGCCAACACAGCGAAACCCCGTCTCTACTAAAAATACAAAAACTTAGCCAGGCGTGGTGGGGCACACCTGTAGTTCCAATTACTCGGGAGGTGAATCCCTTGAATCTGGGAGGTGGAGGTTGCAGTGAGCCGAAATCATGCCACTGCACTCTAGCCTGGGCAACAAGAGTGAAACTCCATCTCAAAAAAACAATAATAAATAAATAAATAAATATAGAACTTCTTAACCCTGTTAAAAGACATCTACAAAAAGCTTAGTGGTAAAGGAATTAATGGTTTCCTCCTAACATGAGAAACAAAGCAAGAATGTCCACTCTCACTATGCCCATTCAGTGTTATACTGGAGGTTCTAGCCCATACGATAAAGCAAGAAAAACAAAGGATTTGGAAGGCAGAAGTAAAACTGTCTTTACTTACAAACAGCATATGTATGTAACTAATTCCATGTATCTATATACATATTTATGCAACTAATCCTATGGTATTTACAAAAATGTCACTAACAAGAAAATTTAGCAAGGTCAATATACCAAAAAAGTGTGTATTTCTGTATAATGAACAATCAGAAACTGAAATTTAAAATGACACAATTTACAACAGCATCAAAACTATCTGACCAAAAAAATGTACAGTCAAAACTACAAAACAATGCTAACAGAAAGTAAGGAAGTCCAAAATAAATGAAGAGATACATGGAGTTCACAGGTGAGAAAACTCAGTATCAAGAGGTTAGCTCTCCCCAAACTGGTCTACAGAGTTAACACACAATTCCCCCAAAAATGCCAAGTTTGAAATTTGTAAACCAATCCTACAATTCATATGGAAATTCAAAGGACTTAGAAAACATCTAAACAATGTTGAGGCCAGGTGCGGTGGCTCACGCCTGTAACCCTAGCACTTTGGGAAGCCGAGGTGGGTGGATCACGAGGTCAGGAGACTGAGACCATCCAGACCATCCTGGCTGACACAGTGAAACCCTGTCTCTACTTAAAATACAAAAAATTAGCTGGGTGTGGTGGTGGGCGCCTGTAGTCTCAGCTACTTGGGAGGCTGAGGCAGGAGAATGGTGAATCAGGGAGGAGGAGCTTGCAGTGAGCCGAGACTGAGCCACTGCACTCCAGCCTGGGCGACAGAATAAGACTCTGTTTCAAAAAAAGAAAAAAAAAAAGAAAACATCTAAACAATGTTGAAAAAGAACACAGCTATAGGGCTAACATTACCTAATTTCAGGGCTTATTATATAAAACTCTCAAAATTCAACATTAAGAAAACAAAGCAGGGCATGGTGGCTCACACCTTTAATCCTAGCACTTTGGAATGCCGAGGCGGGAGGATCGCTGGAGGCCAGGAGTTTGGGTCTCACTATGTTGCCTAGGCTGATTTCAGTCTCTAAAAAAAGATTAAAATTAGCCAGACATGGTGGCACACACCCATAGTCCCAAGCTATTCAGGAGGCTGAGGAGTGAGGCTCACTTGAGCCCAGGAGTTCAAGGTTACAGTGAGCTAAGGCTGTGCCACTGTACTCCACCCTGGGTGAGAGAGCAAGACCCCGTGTCAAAAGAAAAACAGAAAGAAAAGAAAAAGAGAGAGAGAAAGAAAGAAAAAGGGAGAGAAAGAGAAAGAGTGACAGAGACAGAAAAAGAGGGGCCAGGTGCGGTGGCTCACGCCTGTAATCCCGGCACTTTGGGTGGCAGATCACTGAAGGTCAGGGTGATTCAAGACCAGCCTGGCCAAGATGGTGAAACTCCCATCTCTAATAAAAATACAAAAATTAGCCGAGCTAGACTCTGTCTAAAAAAAGGGAGAGAAAGAAATAAAACATAATTTTCAAACCAAGTGAAAGATCTAACAGATACTTCACCAAAGAAGATATAAACAGATGGCAAATAATCACATGAAAAGATGCTCAAAATTGGGAGTCATTAGGGAAATGCAAATTTAAACCACTCTGAGATAGTACTACATACTCAGAAGAATGGCTAAATTTAAGACTTGTGTTGGTGAGGGCATGGATCAAAGACATCTAGTAGGAATATAAAACAAAACGTCTTTGCAAACCAGTTTCAGTTTTTTAGAAAGTTAAACATACGCTTACCATACGATCAATTCCATTTTTAGGAAATAAAAGTTATGCCCACACAAAGGGGAATGTTCATGGCAGCTTTATTTGTAATAGTCAAATATTGGAAACAACCCAAGTGTGTTCAACAGGAGAACAAATAAATGCTGGCACAGCCATACAATGAACTACTATTCAGTAATAAAAAAGAATGCACTACTAAAGACCAGCAAAACACTATGGACGAACTACTGAGTAAGTACAGAGGGTAAGAGCAGAACAAAATCACCAAAAACAACAACAAAAAAATGCAAGGTGTCCATTTGCATGAAAAAAAGAAAAATGTGTACATACTAAAAAACATCATTTATACAAAAATTCCACAAAATGCAAACTAATCTAAGGTTATAGAAAGCAGAACAGCGGTTGCTTAGAAATGGGGGAAGGACGCCGGGCGCGGTGGCTCAAGCCTGTAATCCCAGCACTTTGGGAGGCCGAGACGGGCGAATCACGAGGTCATGAGATTGAGACCATCCTGGCTAACATGGTGAAACCCCATCTCTACTAAAAAATACAAAAAACTAGCCAGGCAAGGTGGCGGGCGCCTGTAGTCCCAGCTACTCGGGAGGCTGAGGCAGGAGAATGGCGTAAACCCGGGAGGCGGAGCTTACAGTGAGCTGAGATCTGGCCACTGCACTCCAGCCTGGACGACAGAGCCAGATTAAAAAAAAAAAAAGAAATGGGGGAAGGAATGGAGAAGCAGGAGAGATGGGGAAGGAAGGATCACAAACTTCCAGGATCAATGAATACGATCATTCTTGATTGTGGTGATGGTTTCACAGGTGTACACAGTCAAAATATATACATTATTCACTTTATGCATGCCAATTTCTGAATGTCAACTATACTTCAGTAAAACTGTATAATAAAATCTTAATCCAAGAAGGTATTTCCCTTACTTTGCTGTAAACAGAAGAGACACCATACCACAAACTGAAAACACACAGCTGACAGTCAATATGAATAAGGCATTTAATATAAAACAATTTGTTGTTTTTTTGAGACAGGGTCTCATTCCGTCACCCAGGCTGGAGTGCAGTGTTGTGCTTGCTCATAGCTCACTGCAGCCTTTAACTCCTGGGCTCACATGATCCTCCTGCCTCAGCTTCCCAAGTAGCTGGAACTACAGGCTGAGCCCCTGTGCCTGGTTCCCTGCCATGTTTTCTGGGTCTTTGCTTCACTCAAGAGAGGGGAAGGGTTTGCCTAAAGCAGCAAACAGAGCTCCTGAATGGAGACATACAACTTCTATGGATTTATGGAGGTTCATTTTAAAAGTCTGCCAACTTGTATACTCATTTTCCCATAGAGGGTGATCATAATTCTATCTGTCAGAAAAATAAGCTGACATTTCAAGAAGGCAGAAGGTAGCCAGAAAGAAAACCACAAAGTCTGTGAATAAGGGAAAGGAAAAAAGTCAAGTACAAGCATAAATCCTATATGAGGTAAAGGCAGGAAGACAAGGAGAACTCAGATCTCTACCACACACACACATAACTTTGGAATAAATTTCTAAGTACCAAAAAACCAGGAAAGAAATGAAACAGAATAGTTCTCAGCATAACTCAAATCCTAGAATCCAAACATGAAAACAGTTGTCAGGTTTGAATTCATTAAAATGTAAAACTTCTTTCTACATGGGGAAGACACCAACGTGTTCGGAAGCTAACCATTAGTCAATTTTCAGTATCCACCATGCTGGTATGGGGACAGAATGGCAAATAATATCATGTCCCTGCCCTCATGATTTCCTGTGAGTTGTATAATGAGAGAAAAGAAAACAAACAGACGAAGAAATCAACAGGAAAATGAACAACGGGTAAGAATAGGCCACTAAAAAAAACAAAGCATATTAAAAACAAATCTTCATACTCAGTAATAAAAAATGTTTATGATAGCAAAATTAAAAAGACTAATATCCAATACTGACAAGGCGAAAGGCGAAACAGACACATTCTTTCATTATGGGAAAGATGCAACTATTTGGAAGCCAGTCTGGTAATATCTACTGAAATGTTAAACCTGAGTATTCTTTGCCCCATCAATTCCACAATTTGTGATTTACCTTATGAAAACACTTGTTCAGGTATGCTAAGATAATAATATTGTTGGTAGTTGGGGAAAATGAGAAATACAAATGATCATTAATAGAGCATACTTAATTATGTTTCATTCATATAATATTCCTTACCCATTCTCTTTTAGAATGAAATAGTTATGTACACTGATGTGGAAATAGGTTCACAACAAATGAAGCAAAAAAAAACAAATTTCAAAATGTGGTACTTCATTTTCGTTTAAAAAATCAGAGTTTACGCTGGGTGCGGTGGCTCACGCCTGTAATCCCGGCACTTTGGGAGGCCGAGACAGGCAGATCACGAGGTCAGGAGATCGAGAAGACCATCTGGCTAACACAGCGAAACTTCGTCTCTACTAAAAATACAAAAAAATTAGCTGGGCGTGGTGGCGGGCGCCTGTAGTCCCAGCTACTTGGGAGGCTGAGGCAGGAGAATGGCATGAACCCAGGAGGCGGAGCTTGCAGTGAGGGGAGATCGCGCCACTGCACTCCAGCCTGGGCGACAGAGCAAGACCCCGTCTCAAAAAAAAAAAAAAGAAAATTCAGAGTTTAAAAGATTAGTAACAGAAGTAAAAGAACATAATGTACTGGAGAAAGATAAATCTCTACCACGGAACTATGCAATACAAGAAATTAAGGATCCTAATTTTCTGGAAGAGGTCAATGAACAAAAAGGAAGTCACCGTTTGATAATCTCATGATACTTATCTACTTCTTCACCACAAAACTTCACCACAAAATTATACATACTCATAAGTACCCCAAAACTTGCATTTACTTTTAAGCAGTTTAGTGACTGGAGGAAGGCTGGGATTATCCTGACCTACGTTAAGAGCCCTGTTTCGGTAAGTGATTTCATTCTAAAATACCCAGCACCATTTATTGCTAAATGCCAAGAGACAAGAGAAATCAATTTGTGTGTTCTGAAATCAGGCGGGTGATCAGCAAACACTAAAAGAACTAGATGTAATTAGTATACCTACCAGGAAATCAAAATAACTATGCATTTGCAGATATAGAAAATAACAAGCAGCTGGGTGCAATGGCTCACGCCTGTAATCCCAGCACTTTGGGAGGCCGAGGTGGGCGGATCAGGAGGTCAAGAGATTGAGACCACCCTGGCTAACACAGTGAAACCCTGTCTCTATTAAAAATACAAAAGAAAAAAACTAGCTGGGCGTGGTGGTGGGCGCCTGTAGTCCCAGCTACTCGGGAGGCTGAGGCAGGAGAATGGTGTGAACGGGGAGGCGGAGCTTGCAGTGAGCAGAGATTGCACCACTGCACTCCAGTCTGGGCAACAGAGTGAGACTCTGTCTCAAAAACAAAACAAAACAACAAACCACAACCTCGGAAGAGCATAATCTAGAATTTGAGAGATATGGTCTATCATTCCTTCATGGAAAAATAAGTATGAATAGAGCCAACATTCTCGCTGTTTCAAGGCTTCAAAATGTTGGAGAATGCCATAAAGTAAACCAAGGTGAAGGTGGGGACTGTAGGCATCTGACTCAAAGATCATTTAGTGACTACGAGGAGTTCAGACCCAAGTGGATTTTCTGGAAGCTTCCTGAGTGTGGCTCTGGTTAGTACATTTCTCTGCCCTGCACTGCCATCTCAAGGGCCTAGGACAAGTACAGCTGTTGTGGGCTGCAGGTGTCCCTCAAGAGCAGGCAACCACAGTGCCGTACCCATGTAATAGAAACAAAACAAACATAAGAATTGTTTGGTATTTTCAGATCTTCAGGCAGTATTTTAAAGTTTGTTCATGTCTGATTTCAGCTTCCTGTAACAAGAGTAGTTTGTGTTGACCAACCATCCCACTGAGGGAAAGAAAAACTAGATTTTAAAAAACTCCACAAAAGCACAACTTCAAAAGCACAGGAGAACTACAACGGCAGCAAAGGTGTGACAAAGAACCTGGAGAGAAGGGAAGTACCGACATGTAATAGGAGGACATGTCCCACCACTTTACCTCTCTAGAGGAACAGAATCACAAGCAGCAGTCAACAGGCAAGCCAATGAGCCAAAAGCTGGAAATGAGAGAATGAGGCACTCAGCAGAACTAGTCATCTTACACAGCTGGGAAGAAGACTCTCTTAAACCACCAAGTTGGCTGGGTGCAGTGGCTCACACCAGTAATCCCAGTACTTTGGGATTACACCTGGGAGGCTGAGTCGGGTGGATCACAAGGTCAGAAGTTCGAGACCAGCCTGGCCAATATAGTGAAACCCTGTCTCTACTAAAAATATAAAAATTTGCCGAGAGTGGTGACAGGCGTCTGTAGTCCCAGCTACTCAGAAGGCTCAGTCAGAAGAATTGCTTGAACCCGGGAGGCAGAGGTTGCAGTGAGCCAAGATTGCGCCACTGCACTGGAGTCTGGGTGACAGAGACTCTGATTCAAACAAACAAACAAACAAACAAACAAGAAAACCCACTGAATTTCAGCTGGGAGCTACAAATGGAATAAGGTGACCCAGCAATAGGCCAAACCTCACAAGCACTGAACATCTGATTCAAATTCAAAGAAACTGTAATTATTATTACTTTTTTCTTTTTCTTTTTTATTTTTTTTTGAGACGGAGTCTCGCTCTGTCACCCAGGCTGGAGTGCAATGGCATGATCTTGGCTCACTGTAACCGCTGCCTCCCAGGTTCAAGTGATTCTCCTGCCTCAGCCTCCCAAGTAGCTGAGAGGTGCCCGCCACCACACCCAGCTAATTTTTTGTATTTTTAGTAGAGACGGGGTTTCACCGTGATGGCCAGGCTGGTCTCGAACTCCTGATCTCAGGTGATCTGCCCGCCAAGACCTCCTAAAGTGCTGGAATTACAGGCATGAGCCATTGTGTCCTGCCAAAACCCTAGTAAGATTAAGGCCATCTACCCCTCTACAACTGCCTGGAAAACACAAAAGTAAATTCACTCCTAAGGAAGAAAATACCATCAAGACATTCTACTATTTCCAGCATTCAACAAATTTACAGATCAAAGGAACCCCCAGAAGATTCAGATACTGAAGTTATCAGACACGGTCTTTTAAAAATATATATATGATAGGCTTACTAAACTTTTGGATAAGATAGAGTAACAGGAACTGAATTTATCCTCCTACCTACAACAAAGAAACCAGACAAAATATATTAGAAAATCATTTTTTAGACACTAGATACCACACAGCACAGGACAGTGATGAGTAATAGATAGGAAACCACAAAGTGAGCAGTTATCACAGTTCCAGCTTACTAGAACTTTCCTGATAGTAGTGCAAAGGGACAGAACGCAGGTAGTCTATGTAATACACAAGTTGAGGAAATGAAGCTAGGAGTGTGGAGAGGCCAAGGTGGCTTGAGTCCACAGGACAGACTGCCAAAAAGGAGAGAGCTACACAGATACAAAACTCTGGAGATCTGAAAAGGATGGGGCCCTGGCCCCTGAGTCTTCGACTGCACAATCATCAGCAAATACATGTGAGAAATAACCTGAGGCCAGGGACCAAGGATGGGGTACAGAAAAATTGAAAACAGCAGAGCGGGCTGGGTGCGGTAGCTCATGCCTGTAATCCCAGCACTTGGAGAGGCCGAGGCAGTCGGATCACCAGAGGAAAGGAGTTCAAGAAAAGCCTGGCCACCATAGTAAAACCCCGTCACTGCTAAAAATACAAAATATGAGCTGGGCATGGTGGCGGGTACCTGTACTCCCAGCTACTCAGGAGGCTGAGGCAGGAGAATCACTTGAACCGGGAGGCAGAGGTTGCAGTGAGCCGAGACTGCACCAGTGCCCTCCAGCCTGGGTGACAAGAGCAAAACTCCGAAGCAGTCCGAGGGAATAATCCTTGGGGATCACGCGGGTCAGGAACAATTTGTATTCCACCAGTCAGCATGGGAAACCTATTCACAGAGTATTCGGGAAAGTATTACTTTAAAGTGAGCTTTAAGTGAATCAAACTGTTTCCAAATAGTCTAACTGTGTCTCAGAAGAAAGCTCAAGAGTACTTCTAGGGATACAATATCTGGCCACCAAAGAAGGTAAAATGCACAGTACACTGTGTCCCATAAAACATTACCAGGTACACAAAGTAGAAGACAGAAATAAATTAAAACCAACCCAGAAATGAAAAAGATGCATCAGCAGATAAGGGCATTAAAAGGTACTTGTATTAAATATACGTAAAAAAGTAGGGAAAATGTTCAGTAACAGCATGAGTGATATAAAAAACATCCATGGCTCAACTTGTGATGAAAACTATACTATTACTAGATGGAATTAATGGCAGATTAGATACTGCAAATAAAAATATTAGTAAAACTAAAGAAACGGCAATAAAAACTGCCTAAAATATTTTTAAAAAAGAAAATAAAGGCAAGAATAAATTAAACATAGCATTAGTTAGCTGTAAGACAACTTCAAGTAGCCTAAAATACAGGCAACTGTACTCCCCAAGGAGGGAAGGTAGGGAGGCAGAAAAAATTACTTGAAAAAATGGTAGCCTAAACCAGAAACCTAGAGCCAACGAGCTCAAGAAAACCTAAGCAGCACAAGAAAAACGAAAGAACGAAACAAAACTACAAGACACATCATCATCACACTGCACAAAATGAGTAATGAGGAGAGACTCTTAAAGTAGCCACAGAAAACAGACATACATAAAAGAAACAAGGATAAGTATGACCTTTCCTTAGAAACAATGCATGCCAGAAGGCCACAGAGCAGCACGGAAGAACTCACCATGACGTGCGCCTTCCCAATCATCACAGCTACTTGAGGGGCTGAGGCAGGAAGATCGCTTGAACCCAGGAGGTCGAGGCTGCAGTGAAGCCGAGATGGCATCACTGCACTCCAGCCTGGGTGACAAAGTGAGATCCTATTTCCAAAAAAAAAAGCCAGGCATGGTTGTGTGCACCTAGCTACTCGGGAGGCTGAGGCAGGAGGATCACTAGAGCTCAGAAGTTTGAGATTACACTACTCCATCCAGCCTGGGCCACAGAACAATGATATACTATCTCAAAACAAATAGATAAATGAGACTTAATTACATTAAGAAGTTTCTGCACCGCAAAAATAATGATAATTAACAGTCTAGAGAATGAGAGAAAATATTGGCAAACTACGCATCTGACAAGGGGTTAATATACAGAATCTACAAGAAACTCAACTCAACATGAAAAAAAACCCTAATAATAAGTGGGCAAAGAACATGAAATGATATTTTTCAAAAGACATACAAATTGCCAACAAAGATGAAAAAAGTTCAACATCAATAATTATCAGAGAAATGCAAATTAAAACCACAATGAAATATCATCTTACACCACTCAGAAAGGCTACTATTAAAAAGTCAAAACCAACAGATGCTGGCAAGGATGTGAAGAAAAAGGAATGCTTAAACACTGTTGGTGGGAATGTAAATTAGTACAACCTGTATGGAAAACTGTATGGAGATTTCTCACAGAACAAAAAATAGAACTGCCATTCTATCCAGCAATCCCACTACTGGGTATACTCAAAGGGAAAGAAATCATCAAGTCAAAAAGATAACCTGCACTCATGTATTGTAGCACTATTCACAATAGCAAAGATACAGCATCAACCTAAGTGTCCAACAATGGATGACTGGATAAACAAAATGTAGTGTATCTATACACCAAGGAATACTACTCAGCTATAAAAAAGAATGAAAGCACATCTTGGGCGGCAACCTGAAGAGAACTGGAGGCTGTTATCCTAAGCAAAACAACTCAGAAACAGTCAAATACCGACGTTCTTTCTCCAAAACATGGGAGGGCGAAGAAGGTGAAAAAGTTACCTTTTGGGTACAATGTTCACTATTAGAGCAATGAGTACACTAGAAGGACAGACTTCACCACTACACAATATATCCAGGTAAGAAAACTGTATGTGTGACTCCCCGCGCACCAGGGGCCCCCTTCCTAGCCAGATGGCTGGGTGCGCAGTGTCCTCGACCCCATGAACAAGTGAGCACATCTTCTGCGTCTCCAGGGACTCCAGCCCATGCCATGGTGGATTCGGAGTGCCTCTCAGCTCCCCCGCTGCTGAGGCCAACTTCTTGTGCACCCAAAAGGGAATCCTCCAGGTTTGCTAAGATTACATTGTGCCTGGTGATCCTGATCTGCTTCAAGTGCCTCCACACCAGAGTATTCCTCCCTGTTGGTGGCTGAAATGATCCTTGCCGCTCTTTTGTCAGCTACATGTGTGATCTGCACACCAAAATACCATTCATCAATTGGCCCTGGAGTAATTTCTTCCAAACCCTCTTAACAGTGATCCTCTACCTAATCACCTCCATTATCGACCTTGCTGAGAGAGGAAACCACTCCCAAAACCATCGCAGGGGTACTGGGCCTAATTGCTAAGGGCCTCTTTGGCTTTAATGCCTACGTCAACCTTCCTCTTTCAGTAGCAAAGATATACTGCAGCCCCCACTGGCCCCACAGATGGCCAGTGTAGGCAAACTCCCCTCATTTCTCTCTGTAACCTGCAAGTAAGTTTTCCATGGAAATAACTCTTCCCTGTCCCAACAACAACACTCCCAGCTAACCAATTCCCATCCCCCTATAGAAGTAAAAGTGCCTTCATTGGGAGAATATTGTCTTCCAGCCTGCCAATCAACTCTTGATGGGTGTGGCCACCTTTATGGGTATGCTTAGGTCCTGCTTCTGCAGTATCCAAAAGGAGACACCAGTTTTGCCTGAACCATATCCCCCACCTAAGCCATAAAATTAGGGAGTGGGAAGCCTTAGATGTCA
Source organism: Mandrillus leucophaeus (assembly GCF_000951045.1). Classification (NCBI taxonomy): domain Eukaryota; kingdom Metazoa; phylum Chordata; class Mammalia; order Primates; family Cercopithecidae; genus Mandrillus; species Mandrillus leucophaeus. The sequence goes on from NW_012101699.1 coordinate 460,876, forward strand.
GAGTCCAGGCTCTAGGAGGTGATCCACTCCAAATAATCTCCTTGGTGTGGGTGGTGGTTCTATGGAGGGATAAATAAATAATAAACAGACTGTTAAAATATAAAAAAGAAAACTGTACTTATACCTCCTAAATCTGTGAAAATGAAACAAATAAAGAAGCCAGTCTGGGCTGAGTTGGCTTATGTCTGCAAGCCCAGCACTTTGGGAGGCCAACACGGGAGGACTGCTTGAGGCCAGGAGTTCAAGACCAGCCTGAGCAATATAATGAGACCTCGTCTCTATGAAAAATAAAAATTAGCCAGGGCTAGGGATATTTCTAGCTAGAGTCAGTCATTATTTCTAAGGTTTCAATGGACAGATCTAGGACATATATTTGTAACCATATGCATTTATAAATACAAGGTATGAATATATTTAAGTTTTATATGATGTATGACAAAATATCAAATATACAAGCTAAAATCTTATGAAAACATACTGAACTTTTAATTCAAATTCAGGATAACAGGGCTTTTAGTTCCCCTCTTTTATAATTATATCTGCATCTTCTTTAATACTGACAGTCCTGGTTCTTCAGGGACATGGGATGATAGAATATTTATTTATTTGCTTCATCCCACCAATATGATTACTGAGAGCAGATAAAACTGTGTGTGCGTATCATTTACCCGCCCTGCCCCCCTTTATATAACTGTGGTCGGTCTACATTGTCAGAGTACGTACCCACTACATACTATCAGCTTTCTCATTTAACCTGCATACACTCCTATTTTCAGACTTAGTTTTTCAAGTCACTGTATATTAAATGCCCCCTATTAGTTCATACGCCAATCACTTTGTCTAGAAGCTTGTCCTCTAGATGATTCTTTAAAAAGTGTTCACAGCAACAGCATGTCCTATGTTTCCTGTATTTTGGTAATAGTTTGTGCCCTTTATATTTCAAAGCCAGTTTTGCTGAATTCTAGATCCTCGGCTCACACAATCTTAAAGTATCTTAAATATGTTACTCCAAAAAATTTTTTTGGTATGGCATAAAGCCTTGCTGCAGGTCTAATGACACTCTGATTTTCTTACTAGTCACTTGCTCTTTTTGCTAGATGCCCAAAACATATGCTGTTTCCGTAAACTCAGTAATTTCATCAGAATATATCCTGGTGTTGGTTTTTCTACATTGATATTCTCAGGTATACTGTGTGTTCTTTCAGTCGGTAGTTTGATTTTTTTTTTAATTCAGGAAAGTTTCCTTGAATTATCATTTTTAGTATTCGTTCTGATCACGTGCATTGATTTGCTTCAGAGGCTTATTTCTCTGCATGCTGCTTATTTGTCACTCTCCCTTGAATCTTTAAAAAAAATTTCTTTTTAAAAAAATGTCAAAGTATAATCTACATATGGTAAAATTCACTCTTACTGTCTTATGATTCGTTTACAAATGCATAGTTACATAACCACCACAATTAAAATATGTAGTTAAGTTTTGTCACCCCCAAGTATCTTCCCTGTATACATAATTTGGTGCTAAAGCTACTTCCTTGTAGACAAGAAAGTAACAACTATAGAAGTCAGGATAATGGTTAATTTTGGGAGCAGGGTGGGGGCTGTGACTGGCTGGGGCATATAGAGAGGGTTCGGGGGAAAGTGAAAAAGTTCTAATTTTTGACCGGGGTGGTGATTACAAGGCTTTTGGCCTTCTAATAATTCACTAACATGAATTACAAGACCTCATCTCTAAATAATAATAATAAATGAAGAAAGGTTACTTTAGAGGAGTATCCCCTCTTCCTTCCTATGTTGTATTACGGTATAATATATTCATGTTTTCATCCATGGTTCCTGGTTCCTAACTCCCATAGTCTTTGTTATAATGTTAGAGTGCTTAAGGCCTCGGGAAACAGGATCTCTCTATGACCTTCTCCTATCCTTCTTTCCCCTGCCCAAGGCAGGACTCTAATCTCACTAGGGGGTCAGAAGACCCTCATTCCGGAGAGGGTCCTGCCCCATACCTTAGAGGAAGGAATGCTACACAGAGAGCCCAAGAGAAGTCTGAGCAGATGTGCCTTGCTTGTCCAATAATCACATTTCTACAGCTTTCAACCATGCCTATGTAATGAAGCCTCCATAAAAACCCAAAAGAACAGGGTTCAGAGAGCTTCTAGATAGCTGAATGCAGGAGATTCCTCCTGAAGGGTGGTGTGCCCAGGGAGGGCATGGACACTGCACTTTTTCCTCTACACCTTGCCTTGTGCATCTTTTCATCTGTATCCTTTGTAATATCCTTTACAATAAACTGGTAAATGTAAGCAGATGTTTCTCTGAGTTCTGTGAACCACTGAAGCAAATTAATTGAACTCAAAGAGGGGCTCCGTGGGAACCCAAACTTGAAGCTGGTCAAAGTTCTAGAGGCCCAAACACGGGACTGGTGATAGAAGGGGCAGAGGGCAGTCTTGGGGACTGAGTCCATAAACTGTGGGATGTGACGCTCCCTCCAGGTAGACAGCATTGGAATTGAATAGGAGGGCACATAACTGGTGTCTGCTGCTTGGTGTGTGGGGAAAAGAAACCCACACCTTTGGTCACAGAAGTCTTCCTTTGTGTTGATGATTGTGGTGGTGTGAGAGCAAAGAAAAAACATGGTTTGAGAGTTTTTCCCTATATGTGTATCCAGAACTTCTTCCCAAAGTTCAGGGTAAGCAGACAACGGTGACTCAGAATCACCAAGGAGTTCACAGTATGTGGTGGAAGGAGGAGAAGGCGGAGGAGATTCTCCTCTCCTTAGCCTCAGAGATGTATCTCAATGACCTGAGTGCTTTCTAGCATATCCTAATGCTGTAAGATAGGGAGAACTTCCTTACAAGCAAAGGAACTGTAATTCAAAAACTGCTAATAAGGGCTGAAAAAAGGAGAGGTAAATATAGTTAAATGCCAATCCTGAAAAAATTAAAAGGGAAAACTAGGAGTGGTGACAGCCTGTGCTTTGAGAATAACTACAAAATGAGAGTGCATATTTCTCTTTGGGCTCCCCTGGCACAGAAAGCCAAATCTGACAGGAGAGAGGAAGAGAAATCTCACTCTCCATGACCACACCTACTTACTGAGCTGAACTTGGTTTCATAAAGTCCAGCACTCTAGAAATCAGAAGGAGGAAAACAGGAGAGACCCATGTGTGTACTGACCTCTACTATGTCTGCAAAGGCAGGCATTTCAGTTTACTCAATAGGTTAACCAGAAATTTTGAGCTGACAAAGGAGGAATGATATTATCCTTATTTCCTTTTTACTTACTGTTATATAGCACTTTTATACCTAGATTTGTTATGTTTTGTCTGTTATTTATACTTGTGCAGTCCCTTCCTCTCACTCCCTAGTGTCATAAGCTCCATAAAAAGAGGGACTTTATATATCTTTCATGCACGTGGGCCAGCGCCAGGTAAAACGTTTTACACACAGCATATGCTCAGTATGTGTGCTGCATTAAATTTTAAAAAATCAAGGACAGTCACAAGAAACAAGACAAAATTTGTTTTGTACTATTTCAGAAGGCAAAAATCAGAACAAACTGAAAGGAAAGGGGAAGCATATTAGGCCAACAGTAACACCAAACTTCACTAGCACTGGTTGCCCTGAGAAGTAATGTCCCTTCACCATCTTCAAAATATTTAAAAAGAGGCTGTGTGCCCACTGGCAGAGATGCTGGGGAAAGGATATCCTTCACATCTGAGGGGTCATATATTTCTTTGAGTATGTCCAGATTGCATTAAAAGGGGAAGGAAAATTTGAGGTCCGCTTCAAACTCCTAAGATTTTGTGTTTCTGAATAGGGCTGTCCTCAGTGACTCAGACTCAGAAGCCAATGAAGAAAATAAGGAGAAACAAATCTACCCCAAAACCTATACAGATCAGCCATTCCTACCCCACTAGAAATCCATCACTGCTAATGCAAAAGCTCAATCCTACTTTATCAGAGAATCAAATACCAGAACAAATACTTGACTAGGCACTAGTATTTAACATGTGTTATTTTCATTTCATCCTTGTTATTATTTTACATTTATGTATTTTGTAAGAGGACACTGATACTGAGAAAATATACAATGAATGGGTTTTGAACTTTGACTCAATCATATTTTCATTGAACCTTCCTGCTTCTAAGATAAGCTACTAAAATACAATCATTTATAAACATATTTGTAAAATATAATCGTTTCTTTCCTGTATTGGCATTAGAAAACTCTGTTTACTACCATATCTTAATTTCCATACCATAAATTCATGCTTCCATGTCTTACCACTTATTTCAAGCTCTGCCCAATGGGATTTCTTTCCATTTGCTGCTTCCTCAGAAGACATAATTGTATACATCCTCCGAGGGTCAGGGGGCTCGTACTGTTCTTTGGGCATGCCTGTTAAAAAAAGAAACCAATCAGTACTCTAAACAAATCAAATAAACAAAAGCCACAACACCTCTTTTTTTTGAGACAAAGTCTGACTCTGTCACCCAGGCTGGAGTGCGGTGGCACAATCTTGGCTCACTCCAACCTCTTCAAGCAATTCTTCTGCCTCAGCCTCCCAAGTAGCTGGGACTATAGGCACGCACCACCATGCCAGGCTCATTTTTGTATTTTTAATAGAGATGGGGTTTCACCATATAGGCTGGGCTGATCTGTAACTCCTGACCTCATGATCCGCCCGCCTCGGCCTCCCAAAGTGCTGGGATTACAGGAGTGAGCCAGCACGCCCGACCCACACCTTTTAAAAGTGGACACCCATATTACAATCTCTACCATTTCCCACTGAAAGAAACTAGGAGCTTCTTGCAGAAAATGATTATTTCAAGTGCAGGACAAGACAGATACAAACAAGCTGTGAGGCTACCAAGGCTGCAGCAGCTGTGGGGGACACAGGAGCCAGCTTGAAGAAGCTTCCACTGACCAAATATGAGACAAACTGAACATCAGAAGAATGACTGCAACTGAGTCATTATGAACTTCGTGAGTTCATACTTTTATCTAAAAATCAAAAAACTCAGTCACCAGAAATTAGAAAATAAAAAAATTGGCAGGGCATTGTGGCTCATGCCTGTTAATCCCAGTCCTTTGGGAGGCCAAGGCAGGTGGATCTCGAGGTCACGCGATCGAGACCATCCAGGCTAACACGGTGAAACCCCGTCTCTACTCAAAAACACAAAAAAATTAGCCGGGCGTGGTGGCGGGTGCCTGTAATCCCAGCTACTTGGGAGGCTGAGGCAGGAGAATGATGTGACCCCAGGAGGCGGAGCTTGTGGTGAGCCAAGACCGCGCTACTGCACTCCAGCCTGGGCAACAGGGCAAGACTTCGTCTTGAAAAATAAATAAATAAATAAATAATAAAAGACACAAACATTTATCCTGCATTTCTGGCAGAAACTAGGTGACTGTTTTTAACAGAATTCTAGCTAATAAATCCAAAAAGAGTTACGTAATTAGAAAATAGTTTACCATCTCTAAGAAAACGATGGATCTAGGCAATGATCATCAATGGTTAATAAAACCATTAAGTGAAAAAAAATATCAATGGAAAATTTTTAAATGGATAGATCAGGCTACAACAGTGATTCCCAACCTTTTTGGCACCATGGACCAGTTTCATGGAAGACACTTTTCCACGGATTTGGGGAGCCTGGTGGTTTCATCATGCATTAGTTAGATCGCACCATGGAGGGCGCACAGCCTAGATCCCTCGCACGCGCAGTTCACAAAAGGGCTGGTGCTCCCGTGAGAATCTAACGCTGCTGCTGATCTGCCACTTGCTCACCTGCCACTCACCTCCTGCTGTGCGGCCTGGTTCCTAACAGGACATGGACAAGTACCAGGGTTGAGGACCCCTGGGCTACAAAACCTAAACCCAATGATCAGTCTCATTGTTAGGACAACCAGACATTACTTGCTTCCCAATAAGACACTATGAGAAGTACACACAAACCACCTATGTCCTTGACCCCTCACCAACAAAGTTAAAAACTGAACCTGAATCAAATCAAGCCTCTCTAGATCTGATATTAGTTTACACAAAGTAAGGGATCTAGAGGAACATGTTTAAAATAACACCACAGGACAAAACCATGTGAATATATTTAATACTACAAAACGGTACACTTGGTTATGATAGTAACTACCACGTTGTGAATTTTACCACAATTAAAAATTTTTAGAGTAAAAATAATACAAGAATACAGACAGCTAGTCAGATGCAGAATATAAAAGTTCTAGATGACAAAAGACCAAATTTCTTGAACACATCAATGGTCTGAAAAAGAGGAGTAAGCAGAAACATATGGAATAAATGACTTAAGAGGCACAGCAATCAAATGCAATGTACAGACCTTTAGTCCCAACTTGAACAAATCTGGTTTTCTGATTTTGAAAATCAGAGAAACCTGAAGATAGACTAAATATTAGTTAATATTAAAGAAGTATTGTGATTCAGGCACAGTGGCTCATGCCTGTAATCCCAGCACTTTTGTGAGGCTTGGGCCCAGGAGTTCCAGACCAGCACCAGCCTGGGCCCCATCTCTTATCAAAAAAATTAAAAATTAGCCAAGCATGGTGGTATACATCTATAGTCCCAGCAACTTAGGAGGCTGAGGTGGGAGGATCGCTTGAACCCAGGAGGTTGAGGCTGCAGTAACATGTGACTGTGCCCCTGCACTCCAGCCTGGGCGACAGTGAACCCTGTCTCAAAAAAAAAAAAAAGTATTATGGTTGTATGTGATTTTTAAAAATTCTTGTCGATTACAGATACATTCTAAACTATTTAGGTGAAATAAAACATCACTCCCATGTACATTCCCTCAAAGCCCTTGTTCTTGTCTTGCTTTTATTCTTTTGGATAAATCATAACCCTGGTTTAACCAATTGTTCACCTACTCTGTATACCCATGCAGCTAAACATAGCTGGAGAAAAACCTATGACCATGTAAGTTTAAAGAGTCAGTCAGCAATTATTCCTCAGACTCTGTACACTGCCCAGAAATAATACGTAAATTCCTAGTCTATCCCCTTCTCCTAGTTGTCTTCCGTCTTCAAACCTCTTAACACCTGCTCCTCCATCCTCCCTCTCAGCTGATGACTTTACTTTTTTTTTTTTGAGACAGAGTCTCGCTCAGTCGATGTTGGCTTACTGCAAGCTCCGCCTCCCGGGTTCACGCCATTCTCCTGCCTCAGCCTCCCAAGCAGCTGGGACTACAGGCGTCCGCTGCCACCCCTGGCTAATTTTTTTGCATTTATAGTAGAGATGGGGTTTCACCGTGTTAGCCAGAATGGTCTCGATCTCCTGACTTCGTGATCCGCCCACCTCGGCCTCCCAAAGTGCTGGGATTACAGGCGTGAGCCACCGTGCCCAGCCTGATGACCTTACTTCTATTTTCACAATGAAACAGAATGTCAGAAGGGCCCTTTCTAAGATCTCCCATCTATGCCCATCTATCCCTGCCCTTAGCACGTAAGCCATTTGTGCAATTCGATCCACCCCTTCATTCTGCCTATTCAAGGATAGGACTCTGGCAATCCCTTCCTTCCTCTCGTCACATTCTGCCTCCCTCCTGGATCTTTACTTTCAGCACACATATACATACTATTCCTTCCTCTATTAAAAAAAAAGGCTTAACTTCATTTCTTGCTCCAGCTACTTCCCTTCTCTCATTCTCTCTATAGCAAAAACAATCCTCAGAATTGTGTATGTTCTCTGTCTTCTATTCTCCTCTTCCCAGTTAAACCCATTCAAATTAGTAAGTGTTTTCAACCTTTCATCAAAAACTATCAAGAAGAAACCCAGTAGCCAGGCACAATGGCTCATGCCTATAACACCAACGGCTTTGAGATGCTGCAGACTGAGGATCACTTGAGCCCAGGAGTTCAAAGCTGCAGTGAACCACAATCATGCCACTGCACTACAGTCTGGGTAACAAAGCACAACCCTGTCTCTAAAAACACTCTTTTTAATTTTTTTTTTTAAAGAAGAAACCCAGTGAGCTTATATTCTTATTTCCAACGGTCATTTCTCTGACCTCTTTTTGCTTATGATCAGTATTTGATATAGATGATCACCCCTCCTGGAAACACACTGCTTGCCTTCCAGAATATCTGTTTTCTTGGTTTTCCTCCTCTCTCTCTAGATTTAGTTTTTTACTAGTTCTTTCTGCAGAGTTGCAATTATCTCCATTTTACCAGAAAACAGAAACTCAAAATAGTATAAGCAATTTGTCCGGTGTTACCAGGCTGGGAAACAGCAGAGTCAGGTCTGAATGAGTCTGATTAAAAGCTAAAGCTACTTTACGCTATGCCGCCTCCCTACTGACAGGAAGTAGACCTACTTTTTTTTTTTTTTTTTTGAGATAGGGTCTTACTTTGTCACCCAGGCTGGAGTGCGATGGTGCGATCTCTGCTCACTGCAGCCTTCACCTCCCAGGCTCAAAAGCCATCCTCCCCTCAGCCTCCCGTATAGTTGGGACTACAGGCATGCGCCAACACGCCAGGCCAATCTTTGTGTTTTTTTGTAGGGACAGATTTTCGCCATGTTGCCAAAGCTGGTCTTGAACTCCTGGGCTCATGCGATCCACCTGCCTCAGCCTCCCAAAGTGCTGAGATTAGAGGCATAAGCCACTGCACCCAGCCTACTTTTCAAACACAGAAATGGGTTTTGACTGTTTACTCAAAGCACAGGAGGTAAGCAATCCTAAAAAGCTGCTTTAGAATATAAATGGTGAGATAAAATAAACTGGTCTTATACCTTAGTTTATTCAATATAGAAATATAATAACTGCTGTTTTTAGACTGATACAAAATATCCAATACAAAAGAACAAACATGAAGAAGTGTTCATTCTGTCTAGAGGACAAGGTGGTAAGGAAAGTGCTCTTTCTGAATGACATGCATGTATCAGTATAATGCTCTGTTCTGTGCTACCAGAGCTTGATGACAGCATCCCTTAAGATCACCTAAATGGCACTATTCTGACCAGATTCCACTTACAAAGTAACTATCTGATCTTCATCAGCTTTCCCAAATAGAATTTTATAATGGTAATAAATTGCTTTGACCAGCTGAGATTAGTATTTTAGTCCTATTAATCATTTGAATTATTGATGAAAGTTCAGAAGTCTGATTTATCAATCTCATGTAAGCTTAGTGTGAATCAATGTTCAGTTTGATCACACTTGAGGAAGTGTTACTGGACTAAGGCATCTGAAAACCATGCCCTGTACCTGTGGCCAAACAGTCTTGATTTCTGCCTGGGCAGCCAACCATTGCCTTTCTTGGTTTTTCGTATTTTGAGATTGGCAGTCTTAAAATTTAAGGTACTCATCATTCTAAGTCCCAAGGCACTGAAAAACCCAATCCATTTTTCTGGGAGTCTGACAAAGTATAGCACTGAAGACTAGGTAAAGGAAAGGATATAGGAATACATGCAGTTTAGGATCTTTCCCAAGGCTCTGAAATCAACAAGTAGTTCTTGCTCTCTAAAAAGTACAGTATGTCACCAAAGATTACTACCTAAAATAACAAAAGTATTTCAAAAAACACCTGAAAACTTTCAAGGAGAATTACAAAAGAATTTTTTTTTAAATAGCTAGGCCAGAGTCAGAGTCAGCAGGCATATAGCACCTAAGTAGTTAACATCTTACCAATTAAATGCCAGACATCGCTACTGATCCTGGCATAATCAAACAAAAGTCTCTACCTGTTTCAGATCTCAGAGCACTTTTTCATGATCTTAGAATAATTACTTCACTCAAACACAAAACATTAGAAAGATATGCTTTCATATTTGTTTATGAAACAGCTTAAACATACAAAACCTACGGTCATCTAACTACGGAAAGTTAGTGGTGCAAAGAAGAATTGCAAACCATTAAAAGACTATCCAGAAACATTTAAAGAGCGGCCTACGTGTACACCATAAACTTTGAATGTCTGCCAGACTCTAGAGGGAGAAAAAAAACCTTCAGGAATCCAGTCTACTTCACACTTTCAGAAATGCTGGGGCCTAGGGGGAGCTGGGGATAGGAATCACAGTGAGGGGTTATAAGAGACTTAGCAGAATATGAAGTAAAGTGAAAAGAAATAAAAGTTAAGAAAACCAACTGGAATGAAGATACCCACAAAGGCAAAGTAGAAAAAGTTACATTTAAAGCACTTAAATATATTTGAACCTCCTCTGGTTAGGAGAGAGGTGAAAAGAAATAGCTGCTGAAAAGAGAAACCTAAGAAAGGGGGAGAGCCTCTGGTCTATTTTTCAGTCAGGAATCAAACATGTCCAGTGAAAATTAGGGACAATCAAACATTTGAGTGTTCCCCCTGGGAAAAGGATTGGTAGTTACAAAATAATAAAAACCAGAGCCGAAATCCACCCATCCTAATAGTCCCTAGCCAGCAGATATGTCACAACCTCCCCCGCCCTCACCAACCACAGTAAGCAAAAAAAAAAAAAAAAAAAAGCCATCTATACTTAACCTTCAAAATGAACATCTAAGGGGAAAATAATAGGGGTGCCTGAGAATCTACTGTGAAAGAAAACGCAAACCGTTTTTCCTCCACGCTCACACTTAACACGAATGCTTCTATGACCAGATGTGTGAAGGTTTTCCCCCACACACCAAGCAATTCTCTAGCATATACCCACTGAGTGTCCTATAGGTCAATTCAATCCTGACACTATCTACCCAGAGTTAGATCCCACTGAGATTATGGGCTTAGTCCTACAACACTGTCCCTGTCTTCTTCAGACACAAGTAAGGTCATCACCCACACTTCTGATGACCGGCTATAAGGCTGGGTTCCCAACACTCCCTCCTGGAGTTGGATTAATTTGCTAGAAGGACTCACAGAACACGGGCAAACACATCAACTGGTTCGTTATAAGGATATGGTAAAGTACACGGATGAACAGACAGATGAAGTTGTATACAGGGTGAGGAACAGCGTAGGGGGGCAGAGCTTCCATGCCCTCTCCCACCTCAGCCTACTTTGGGACGTGAGGCGGAAGGATCACCTGAGCTCCAGGAGGTTGAGGCCACAGTGAGCAGAGATAGCATCACTGCACTCCAGCCTGGGCAAGAGTGAGACCCTGTCTCAAAAAACAAGACATACAAGCTGCCAACAAACACGAAAAAATACTCAACATAACGAAACAGAAAAATGCAAATCAAAACCACAATGAGATACCATCTCACACCACTCAGAATGGCTATTACTAAAAAGACAAAAACTAACAGATGCTGGCGAGGCTGCCCAAAAAAGGGAATACTTATACACTGTTGGTGGGAATGTAATTAGTTCAGCCATTGTGAAAAGCAGTTGGGAGATTTCTCAAAGAACTAAAAATAGAACTAAACCAGGCCCAGTGGCTCATACCTATAATCCCAGCATTCTGGGGCGCTGAGGAGGGCGGATCATCTGAGCCAAGAATTGGAGACCAGCCTGGGCAACAAGGTAAAACCCCATCTCTACAAAAAAAAATACAAAAATTAGAAATCGAGACCACAAAACCCCATCTCTACAAAAAAAAGCATACAAAAATTAGCCAGCATGGTGGCATGTACCTACGGTCCCAGTTACTTGGGAGGCTGAGGTGGGAGGATCGTCTGAGCCTAGGACGTGGAGTTTGCAGGGAGCTGAGATCACATCACTGCACTCCAGCCTGGGTGATAAGAGTCAAACTCTGTCTTGAGAGATAAATTGATTGATAGATAGATATAAATAAATAAATAACAAACAGAACCACCCGTTTGACCCAGCAATTCCATTACTGGTTCTATACCCAAAGGAAAATAAATCTTTCTACAAAAAAGGTACATGCACTGGTATATTCACTGCAGCACTATTCACAATAGTAAAAACATGGAATCAACCTAGCTGCCATCAACAGTGGGCTGGATAAAGAAAATGTGGCACATATATACACCATGGAATACTACATGGCTACAAAAAAGAAAGAAATCACATCCTTTGCAGCAACATGGATGTAGCTGGAGGCCATTATCCTAAGTGAATTAATGTAGGAAAAGAAAACCAAATACTGTATAAGCAGGAGCTAAACACTGGGTACATACGGACATAAACATGGGAACAATAAAACTGGGACTATTAGAAGGAGAGGGGAAGGACTGTAAGGGCTAAAAATCGACTGACTACCTGTGTGATGGGATCATTTATGTCCCAAACCTCAATGTCACACAATATACCCATGTAACAAACCTGCACATGTACCCCTTGGATCTACAAAACCTGAAATTATTAAAAAAAAATTATTACTCAATCTGTAACTCAGCACATACACCTTTGAGTATTTACCCAAAAGAAATGAAAATATACATACCCCAAAAGATATGTATATTGCAAAAATAATTCAAAAATCTAGGTTGTTGGAACTTGTTAAATATTTTGAGCCTTAAAAGAATGTGATTATGAAACCTGAGTCGCTTAAACAGGCAACTGGAACCTAGGAAGCTGTAGCTTTTGTTTCTCTGATTATACGTTAGCCTTATTTCTTACCTACATTGTTCTGTAAACTGTTGTAAATGACTAACCAATGAGTGCCAGGGAAGATGTCGTGCCTCTTCCTATTAGCTGCTGATATTCATTACAGATTAATTTCCCTCTTTCCTCTCTCACACACAGACTTCATGACCACCACATCATTCAAGATGGAATGTGGAAGGGCGCAGTGTCTCACACCTGTAATGTGAACACTTCAGGAGGCCAAGGCGTGCAGACTGTCTGAGTTCAGGAGTTCGTGACCAGCAACACGATGAAACTCCGTCTGTACTAAAAACACAAAAATTAGCTGGGCGTGGTGGTATGCGCTTGTGGTCCCAATTACTCGGGAGGCTGAGGCAGGAGAACTGCTTGAACTCAAGGGGCAGAAGTTGCAGTGCTGATATTACGCCACTGCACTCCAGCCTGGGCAACAGAGCGAGACTCCATTTCAAAAAAAAAAAAAAAAAGATGGAATGTTAAACAGACTCTTCGAAAGAAAAAAAATTTAAAAACAAGTTATATGGAAAAGAAAACAATCTATAACTAAACTGTTGTAACTCATAAATGAACCTTGCAGAGAAAATATTGTAATCCTGTTAATTGTCTTTGTTTCCTGCCTATACAAGCAGCACCTTAACTTTTTTATGTATTTTATTTTTGAGATGGAGTCACGCTCTGTTGCCAGGCTGGAGTACAGTGGCGCAATCTTGGCTCACTGCAACCTCTGACTCCCTGGTTCAAGTGATTCTCCTGCCCCAGCCTCCTGAGTAGCTGGGACTACAGGCAGGCGCCACCACGCCCGGCTAATTTTTGTATTTTTAGTAGAGACGGGGGTTTTACCATGTTGGCCAGGATGGTCTCGATCTCCTGACCTCGTGATCCACCCGCCTTGGCCTCTCAAAGTGCTGGGACTACAGGTGTGAGCCACCATGCCCGGCCCAGGCCCTTAACGTTTAACTTTGAAGCCCAGATCCCAGTGCTATGGAGTCCATATTCCCCAGATAGTCATTCCCAGATTTTCACTTAAAACTCGTATTTAAAAACTCTTTGAAACTGGATTCTGCTCATTTCAATTATTTCAGGTTGACAATACAGTTGTTCATCATAGCTTTATTCATAATTGCCAAAAACTGAAAACCCAAATGTTCAATAATAGTAAATGGATAGGCTGGACGTGGTGGCTCACGCCTGTAATCCCAACACTTTGGGAGGCCGAGGCGGGCAGATTACTGGAGATCAGGAGTTCAAGACCAGCCTGGTCAACAGGGTGAAACCCCATCTCTACCAAAAACACAAAAATTAGCTGGGTGTGGTGGCGCATGCCTATAAGTCCAGCTACTCGGGGGGCTGAGGCAGGAGAATCCCTCGAACCCAGGAGGCGGAGGTTGTGGTGAGCCGAGATTGAGCCACTGTACTCCAGCTAGGCAATAGAGCGAGATTCCTCTTCAGGGAAAAAAAAAAAAAAAGCAAATGGATAACCAAATTTTAACATACTGACACCACTAAATACTACTGAACAATAAAAAACAATGAATCGATGAACTGATACACACAAATACGAATCAATCTCAAACATTAAATAAGAGACCCAAGAGATTCCATTTATATGAATTTGTGGCGATAAAAATCAGAACATTTTGCCTCTACAGTGATGGAAATATTCAATATATTAATTGGTGCATGGTTTATATGGATATATATATTTATCAAGACTCAAATTATACAGTTGAGGTCTACATGTACATTGCATTTTATGTAAATTTTACCTGAACTAAAAAATATTCTATATTCTAACACTTGGCCAGGTGAAAAGACTTTTTCCAGATGAGCAATTACTAAGGAAACAAACAACCCACAAACTTTTGCTAAGTAAGTACTCATACTCATTACGACATTGTTAATGACATTAGTGCGAAAGTTATCAGCATCAAAATGGAGTGACTAATGTCAAGCTCTAACCAAATGGAGACCTTACTATGCAAGGAATTCCTCAAAATGGCAGTGTCCCAGATAACCTGCTTGTACAACTGCCTGACACAGCTGTCTCTACCGATGAACCAATGAAACAACACCAACTCCTAAAATAAGCCCTTGTAACCAACAGTCTTTGTTTCAAAACAACTTACTTGGACTTCCTCTTTGTCTTTAAAAGTTTCCTCTTACCCCAACCTCTTTGGATGCACCTAAGATTCCTTAAAGCACGTGTCCCTGATTATAATCCCTTGCTATTCCCGAATAAACTCTGGAAAGTTGGTCTCTCAGTAGCTCATTTTAGCTTCATCTTAGGAACCCAAGATAACCTGGACAAGGTGGCTCATGCCTATAATCCCAGAACTTTGGTAGGCCAAGGTAGGCAGATCACTTCAGCCCAGGAGTTCAAAATCAGCCTGGGCAACGTGATGAGACGTCTCTACAAAAAATTTTTTTAAACAGCTAAATTAAGTTAAATTAAAAAGAACCAAGATTTTCAGAGAAAGGGTGTATTTATAAATCAAGGAAATTAAATGGAAACACTGGCCAGGCTCATACCAGTAATCCCAGCACTTTGGGAGGCCAAGGCGGGAGGCCTGCTCGAGCCCAGAAGTTCGAGACCAGACTGAGCAACAAAGGGAGATCCCTCATCTATACAAAAACTAAAAAGAAATCACCCAGGTGTGGTGGCACATGCCTGCAGAGGCAGGAGGACTGCCTGAGCCTGGAAGGTCAAGTCTACAGAGAGCTATGATCACACCACTGCACTCCAGCCTGGGTGACAGAGTAAGACCTTGTCTCTCCCCCGCCATCACCAACACCACCCCGCCCCAACACACACAAATACTAAAACTGGCTTGAGAATATCAATATAAACTTATGATTTAATTTAATTCTATCTACTGAAGTGTTGTAGAAGCAATATTACCTCTGAAATAATGGCACTCCTAAATTCTCAATTTCGAGCTCTAATACCAAGAAAGCAAAGTTCTTCGTAAAATGGTCAATTAAAAGATGGGCAAGAAATGTATAAAACAAGCCTGGGACATCTTTCAGTGCCAAAAAGCTAAAGTCTAATGGAGTCATCAAGTCAACATGATACAGAAGCCAGCTAGAAGGGGTCGTCACTGGACAAACTATGACCATTTGAGCAGTAAGAATCATAATTACAATGGAATGAAACACACTGAATAATACAAATCTATGAGAACCTCAATAAACAAAGCCAAAACAAAAGAGAGATAACATAATCCTTTCTGTGCTGCAAAAAAAGAGCTGGCAGTGATGTAAAAGATGAAACTACCATAGTAATCAAGGCAAGGAGGAGAGACGGGGAGATGGGGGAAGAGATGGGACATGGACTGCAAGTCAGCCACTATCTGAGGCAGCTATTACAATATGGAGATAGGTAACTAAAGAGAAAGATGTAAGTGGTTACGCCTCAGCAGGAACTGGATTCAGAGTAATCAAACAGCCCCAGTTTAAGAAAAGCCCTACCTGGCCAGGCGCAGTGGCTCGCGCCTGTAATCCCAGCACTTTGGGAGGCCGAGGTGGGCAGATCATGAGGTCAAGAGATCAAGACCAGCCTGGTCAGCATGGTGAAATCCCATCTCCACTAAAAACACAAAAACTAGCTGGGCGTGGTGCCTGTACCCCTCTACAGAACTACGTGCCTGTAGTCTCAGCTACTCGGGAGGCTGAGGCAGAAGAATCACTTGAACCCGGGAGG
>NW_012101699.1:478642-480766 GCF_000951045.1 Mandrillus leucophaeus
CCTGAATTTTCCCAGCTCTTTGGGAGGTCTAGGCAGGCCAATCACTTGAGCCCAGGAGTTTAAGACCAACCTGGGCAACATGGAAGATCCTGTCTATTCAAAAATTAGCCAGGCGTGGCGGTGTGTGCCTATAGTCCCAGCTACATGAGAGGCTGAAGTGGGAGAATGGCTTGAGCCCAGAAGTGGAGGCTGCAGTGAGATGAGATCAAGCCACCGCACTCCACCAGCCTGGGTAACACAGTGAGACCCTGATCTCAGAAAAAAAATTTTTTTTAATCTTGAATTTGACATCTCTCTTTTACTATGCTTTTCACATTTTCTTCTCCATTCTTTGTGCTTTACTTCTTTTCCCAACCATAAAGGAGAAAACAAAGGGCAACAGAGGAAAGGAAGGGAGGTAAGCAGGAAGAAATAAACTCATGTGCAGAAAGACCCTTTTTTTGAGTAATCAGGCTCCTTAGAGCTACTGTAAGTTAGGGCACATCTGAAAAGGCAGTGACACTAACCTTCATGCCAATCTACTTCCACTGAAGTTAATACAGACCCTCCTCATTTCTCAACTTCAAATATTACACATCCTCCCCACACTGCCATTGATTACCTTCCTCATATGCACCTGCTCATGCCACTCTCCTATTAAAACTTTAAATGGCCCTGCCTGCCTGCCTACATAAAGTTCAAACCTCAAAGTCCTCTACTACCTCAACTTAGCTATTTTCTCACTTATCTACATGCTACCCTATAATGTCCTAATTAGAGGAAACCTAGTTCTAAGACTTTTTTTTGACACAAGGTCTCGCTGTCACCTACGCCAGAGTGCAGTGGTGTAATCACAGGCTCCTGGGCTCAGGCACCACCACACCCAGCTAGTATTTTCCAGTTTTTTGTAGAGATGGGGGGGCATCACTACATTGCCCAGGCTGGTCTTGAACTCCTGGCCTCAAGGGATCCTCCTGCCTCAGCCTCCCAAAGTGCTGGGTTTATAGATGTGAGCCACTGCACCCAGCCTAAAATATAAGTCTTTCAACACATGCTAATCTCTTTACTAAAGACAACCTTCATCCTAAACTCCTACTTTCTCTTCACAGGAACTCAGACGACATATTACAGCCTCTGTAAGCCCTCCTCAACACGGGAACAAGTTCAGTACTCCCCACTCTGCATGCACACCATACATTTACCACAGCATATGTCACCTCCAAACAGTTTGTATCTCCCAATGTCTTGTGTAATACCTAGCAAATTACACTAATGAACTGTTTTATTTTTTCCTTCATGACCAAAATCAGGTTTCCATAGAAAAAAAATCCAAAAGCCATTCAATACAGTGGAACCATGCTTTCTTAAGGAAGTTTTCTTTACAGAATCATTTATTCAACAAATATTCACTGAGCACCTTCAAAGTGACAAGCACTCTGCCAGGTACTATGAATAAAGAATAATAAATGCATGATCTTACAGCTTAAGCAACTAGAAAGCAACAAAAACCTCACAACCATGCACTCACACTACCATTCTCTTATTTTTGTTACCACCACTCGAATTTAGGACTTTGTTTCCTCAACCATTACAACGGCCTCTTCTAATTGGTACTTACGCTTTTAGGATTACAACTAACCTAAATACCACTTAGATTATTCTACCTAAAGCCAAGTCCTAATTACACTGCAAAATTCAGTAAAACAAGCTCTTTGTGAAGCAGACTTTTTTTTTTCATGAGATGGAGTTTCGCTCTTTCACCCAGGCTGGAGTGCAGTGGCGCTATCTCGGTTCACTGCAAGCTCTGCCTTCTAGGTTCAAGCGATTCTCCTGCCTCAGCCTCCCGAGCAGCTGGGATTACAGGCGCTCGCCAATACGCGCGGCTAATTTTTGTATTTTTAGTGGAGATGGAGTTTCACCATGTTGGCCAGGCTGGTCTCGAACTCCTGACCTCATGATCCACCTACCTAGGCCTCCCAAAGTGCTGTGATTATAGTGAAGCTGACTTCCGACTATAAAATCGAGAAGTTTCAGACATATAGTGTGGCTCAAACCTGTAAGCCCAGCATATTTGGAGGCCGAGGCGGGAGGAAACCAGCCTGGGCAACACAGGGAAACCCCCGTCTCTACAAAAACTAAAAATTA
>NW_012101699.1:482616-484012 GCF_000951045.1 Mandrillus leucophaeus
CAAATTCCAGTACTTTGAGGGGCTGAGGCGGGAGGATTGCCTAAGACCAGGAGTTCTAGACCAGCCTGGGAAACACAGGGAAACCCCCGTCTCTACAAAAAAAAAAAAAAAAAAAAAAAAACTAGCCGGGCTTGGTGGCGGGCGCCTGTAGTCCCAGCTACTCGGGAGGCTGAGGCAGGAGAATCACTTGAACCCGGGAGGTAGAGGTTGCAGTGAGCCGAGATTGCGCCACTGCACTCCAGCCTGGCGACAGAGAGAGACCTTGTCTCCAAAAAAGAAAGAAAAGAAAAGCTCCACTTTACAAAACAATGACAGCTAATAAATGATGAAAGAATTTTTTAAGACGACATCATTTTATAATTCCTATTTGACATTAATCAAGGATCATAAAAACAGCCGGGTGCAGTGGCTCATGCCTGTGATCTCAGCACTGTAGGAGGCTGAGGTGAGCAGATAGCTTGAGCCCACGAGTTCAAGATCAGCCTGGGAAACACAGCAAAACCCTGTCTCTAGTAAAAATACAAAAATTAGCTGGGCATGGTGGTACATCGCAGCTACTCGGGAGGCTGAGATGGGAGAATCACCTGAGCCAGGAATGGGGCAACAGTGGGCAGTAATCATGCCACTCTACTCCAGCCTGGGTAAAAGGAGTGAAACCCTTAGGGGAAAAAAAAAAAGCATTATACTGGGTTAAAAGCATTAGATGAATACTGGCACTAATGAAATGCTAAAAGCCACCAGTACACAGATTCTACACAGACTACTTTCTGATTATAAGGTAGAAAACGTTTAATGGAGGAATAAATTGTTACTCCCTTCACCAGTCTTACCAACACTATGGAGGAAGAACCAGGTATTGGGGTCTCTTGCTGTGGTGCAGTATGAAATACACGTCAGTAATGTTTACACCTTGATTTGAAAACTAGAGGAACTGGCCAAATGACATCAAAGGAGAAATCAGACATGAGAGAATGTGGGACTTTCTGCAGGTAAACCGGCCTGTTGCCTTCAACAAACTGGTGTCAGCACTATTCTAGATTTGAAGAGACTTAAGGAATATATTCAGATGCAATGAACAGTCCCTACGTTGGACCCATAAACCAGCACTAAAAAAAATTTTATGGACAGTGAGAGAAGACATGTAATACCTAGTTCATGTTTACATTAATGATTTGCGTGATGTTACTCTGACCAGGTATAAAAATGTGGTTTTTTGTTAAAAGGCTCTCAGATGTTAAACCATTTATTTTAGTGGGCCAGATTTTCTTCAAGGGAAATGAGACTGAGTTACAGGCAATCTTAGTTGACAAGATAAAATTCTGAATTTTCCCAGCACTTTGGGGCCGGGTGTGGTAGCTCACGTCTGTAATCCCAGCACTTTGGGAGGTCAAGGCAG
>NW_012101699.1:487292-494441 GCF_000951045.1 Mandrillus leucophaeus
AAATAAATAAATGGCCGGGCGCAGTGGCTTATGCCTGTAATCCCAGCACTTTGGGAGGCCGAGGCGGACTGATCACCTGAGGTCGGGAGTTCGAGACCAGCCTGACGAATATGGAGAAATCCCGTCTCTACTAAAAAATACAAAGATTAGCCGGGCATGGTGGTGCATGCCTGTAATCCCAGTTACTTGGGAGGCTGAGGCAGGAGAATCGCTTGAACCCGGGAGGCAGAGGTTGCAGTGAACCGAGACTGCGCCACTGCGCTCCAGCCTGACAACAGATTGAGACTCTGTCTCAAAAATAAATAAATAAAACAAATAACAAAATTTGAATGTTTAGCTGGAATGATTTCTGGTCCTATACCCACTTAAAATGATGATTCTATATCATCCCTTCTCTTTCCCTTTAAGATCTCTACTGCTGAGAAAAATTCATCGAGAATTCAAAATATTCTACCTTTCCAAATTTCTGTCCCAATACTTCCTTCTATATCTTTTGATGCAACTGGCAGACAAACTGCCATCCTTCAGATATGCTCCACTCTTCCCTATCTCCAAGCATTTAGTGATACCATTTTCACACTGAAATTCTACCCGTAATTCCAGGTTAAGTTAAATGTTACCCTATCCTTCCCACCTAGCCTCCACAGTGGGTCTGCTCACAAGCTGTTTTCTCATAAAACCAGAACCATGAATGCCTTACACAAAGCAAGATTAGACAAAACAAAAACGAAATTTTGCTAAGTATTCTTCAAAGACCATTCTGAAATCCACAGCTTTCAGAAGACTAAAATACAACTCATCTTTCCAAAGATCCTGTCTTTATTACTGTCCATTATTTTCACACATTACAATGAGAAGAGAGCTGAATGAAACTCTACAAATTTCTAAACCGATTAAGAGAAATGAGTTCCAAGCCATGCTTTTGGTGGAAAGGGAAGAAGGAAAAGAGTGATATGTTAAAAATGGAGCCAGTAGTGGCATATGCCTGTAATCCGAGTTACTCAGCAGGCTGAGGTGGGAAGATTCCTTGTTCCTACCCAAATTTCATGTCAAATTGTATTCCCACCGTTGGAGGTGGGTCCTAGTGGAAGGTGACTGGATTACAGGGGTAGCTTTTCCACTTTGGTGCTGTCTCAGAAAGTGAGTTATTGCAAGATCTGGTTGTTTAAAACTGTGTAGCATCTCCGCCCCAACTTCCTCCAGCTCTGGCCCTGTGAAGACTACCTGCTTCCCTTTCACCTTCCTCCATGGTTTTAAGTTTTCTGAGGCCTCCCCAGCCACGTTTTCTGCACACCCTGTGGAACCATAAGCCAATTAAACCTTTTTTCAAAAATTACCTAATCTCAAGCATTTCTTTATAGCAGTGCAATAATGCACTAAATACACTGTCCAAAGTGACAGTCCTAGAAACACAAGTACATCATGTTCCTAAAACTGTTATCTTTTGTTTTGTTTTGTTTTTAAAACAGAGTCTCGCTCTTGTTGCCCAGGTGGGAGTGCAGTGGCGTGACCTCAATTCACTGCAACCTCCGCCTCCCACGTTCAAGTGATTCTCCTGCCTCAGTCTCCAGAGTAGCTGTGATTACAGGCACCCACCACCACGCCTGGCTAATTGTTTTGTATTTTTAGTAGAGATGGGGTTTCACCATGTTGGCCAGGCTGGTCTCGAACTTCTGACCTTAGGTGATCTGCCCGCCTGAGCCTCCCAACATGTTGGGATTACAGGTGTGAGCCACCACACTGGGTCCCTAAAACTATATCTTGTTCATCTCAACACCCTTGGAAACAGGAAACCCAGGCTCATTTACAAAACAAGTAAGTTGAGTATGACTTGATCTCTGTAAACCTCCTTAGTATCATCTGGGATCTCCCTAATTCCCACTTACCCTTCACAAACTTTCATGCCTTAGCAACGCTATGTCTTCGGTCTGAAATGCCCCAGACACCAAAAGGCCCCTAGTCATCCTTCAAATGCCAACTCAGACATTCAACTTCAAAAGGTCCATTACAACCTTCCTCCATATCCCTCCCAAACACAGAAGTTTACTGTTTCCAGCTCTGAGCTATGCTAAACCTTGAAAACATGTCTACTGTTATATTCATTAACCCTGCCTTAGTATTTTTTTATCTCACATTCTGTAACACAGGCTCCTTCCACTTACATATCTTAAATATTTTTATAACTCCAGAACTTGTCAAATATTCAGGTAATGCTTATATGAATTCAAAGGGAAAAACCATGATAGTATAAAAGCAAACATTTTGTTAAGAGTGCAAAAAAAAGCCTTAAAAGCAGTGCCTATCTTACTAGGAATAAGAAAAACTATTATCTAAAAGGCAAAATCTAGAGAAAACAGAAAGGACTTCAATATCCAAGGGAACTAAGAATACTGGTTCTGGGATAGCCTGAGGTAAGAAGTAAGGGGGCAAACTTAAAGGTTAAACTATATAAAATCTATCTTAGGGACACAATGGCACAATAAGAGCAAACATTAAACAGATAGGTGTAATGGCAAAAGGGTGTTGAGCACCTGTCTGCCATGCACTGCACTAGGCATAGAGTAGCCACTATTCTGTGAGCACTCATTACCTGCCAGGTCTATCCAGCACTTTACATGCATTGTCTCATCTAACCGTCAGTACTCTTATAAGCAGACACTATTATAGTCTTTGTATAAAGAGAAAAGGTCCGGAGAATAAATAACTTTCCTGAGGTCACGAGGATACTAAATGGCACAACTGTTATTTTTAACCCAAGTCTGATTCAAGTTTGTGCTTTCAACCACTACTCAATAATTTACCTGTACGACCTCAATTTAATTCTCACAGCACCCCACGAGGTAGATTCTACCTCCATCTTATAGAAGGGGAAACTGAGACCCAGAATTTATGTAATTTGCCCCAGATTGCACACTCTAAGTAACTGAGTTGTAGAGCTGGGATTTGAACCAGGGACAATCTAACTCCAAAGCTAGTCTTTCTATTCTACCACAGCCTCATTTTCAAGAATTTTATCATTTGCAAGACCAAAATCTTCTGTTCATTATCCAAATATTATGTTGCTGGGACCATGAGCCCCTCGTTTATGTCTCAGATGCATTATCTTTCCCAAACTAACCTCCTCATCTGTACTTTATAGTCCCAAACCCTCCACAACACACTAAGACACTCCAAGTGTTCTGGGCAGATCTCAGGACCCTTCTCAGGGCCCGTTTGCACTCTTAACAATTAACTAGTACCTCAGAACTTTCGTTGATGTGGGTTATAGTTATCAATAATCAATAAAAATCAAATTAAAACTGAGAACTTTAAAAATACGAACTCTGTAACAGTAATAAACCTATTACATGTTAAATGGCATTTCAATGAAAACTTTTTTTTTTTTTTTTTTTTTTGAGATGGAGTCTGGCTCTGTCGCCCAGGCTGGAGTGCAGTAGGTGGATCTCAGCTCACTGCAAGCTCCGCCTCCCGAGTTTACGCCATTCTCCTGCCTCAGCCTCCCGAGTAGCTGGGACTACAGGCGCCCGCCACCTCGACCGGCTAGTTTTTTTGTATTTTTTAGTAGAGACAGGGTTTCACCGTGTTAGCCAGGATGGTCTCGATCTCCTGACCTTGTGATCCGCCCGTCTCGGCCTCCCAAAGTGCTGGGATTACAGGCTTGAGCCACCGCGCCCGGCCTCAATGAAAACTATTTTAAAAAACAAAGTAAAATTTAGTGAGAAGAGTGACACTGACACTGTCTCACAGTTTTGCAAATCCCTTTAAAGTCTGCCCACTAATGTAAGGTATTAAGTCAAAACCATGATTTGTGTAGTAAAATCTCACCAAGATTAAAAAGGTAAGCAGTGAGGAAGTCATCAATCCTAAATCTGTTCTCGTACCATGAGACAAGCAACCACCATTTAGTTTATTGCTTCAGCACCGTAATATTTATGCCAACGTGAATCTCTGCATTTTTCTTACCTTTTGCCAGACTTTCCAAAATCTATTTACTGTCCCTGCTCTTACAATGAACCATAATATTCTAAGTACTACTATCTAGTGGGAATTTTGGTCTTTTGAGCCATTCAATATTTATTCTAGCTGCTAATTCAGATACACAATGACTTGGGAGGTTGTAATGTATAAGCAATCAGTTTTGATCCACTAGTTTTTTCCCCTTAAAACTAAGAAAGAAAATTATTCATAAAATGTTGACCTTACAAAGCATCAAGAAGCCTTTAACACTAGAATCTTACTCTAAGGCCACTGATAATGTTTCAGAAAACATGAAAGCTACACACTGCTTTTTGACTTCAGACTGCCTTTTCCAAAATAATGAAAGGCTTTATAACTGAATTTTTGACGAGCATGAAAAGTACTCTTACGTGGACTCTCGGGAGGTTTTTGATCCATAACCAAGAGAATCATAAATATTAACACAGACTCTGCCACTTAGCTCTATTATGTCAACATGATCAACTACAAGTGTAAAGGGTTATAAATTTGGGTCAACAATTGGGTCTTCCTGTATTATCAAATTAACCTCAAAGGACCAATCCAGTCATAAAACCATGAGAGTGTGTTAAGAGGAAAAAGGGGCCAGGCGCGGTGGCTCATGCCTGTAATCCCAGCACTTTGGGAGGCTGAGGTGGGCAGACCACAAGGTCTAAGAGATCAAAACCATCCTGACCAACATGGTGAAACTCTGTCTCTACTAAAACACAAAAAAGTAGCCGGGTGTGGTGGCGCACACCTGTAGTCCCAGCTACTCGGGAGGCAGACGCAGGGGAATCGCTTGAACCCAGGATGCGGAGGTTACAGTGAGCTAAGATCGCACCACTGCACTCCAGTCTGGGTGACAGAGTGAAACTCTGTCTCAAAAAAAAAAAAAAAAAAAAAAAAGAAAAAGGAAGGAGGGCACAGTGTTAGTAAGAATACAAACTGGGGCCGGGCGCAATAGTTCACACCTGTAATCCCAGCACGTTGGGGTGCCAAGTTGGGCAGATCACTTCAGGTCAGGAGTTCGAGACCAGCCTGGCCAACATGGCAAACCCCCGTCTCTACTAAAAATAAAAAAAATTAGCCAGGCATGGTGGCGCACACCTCTAATCCCAGCTACTCGGGAACCTGAGGCTGGAGAATCACTTGAACCCAGGAGGCAGAGGTTGCAGTGAGCCGAGATTGTTCCACTGCATTCCAGCCTGGGTGACAAGAGTGAAAACTCCATCTCAAAAAAAAAAAAAAACAAACTGGAGTCAGACCTGTATCAAGTACTGGCTTGAAATGATGGGCTTACAATCATCTTATTGCCTAAATTTCCTCACTTATAAATTGGTGATATCTATGTCACAATTTTGGTGTGAGGATTAAATGAGATACATGTAAAGCAGCAGAGCCCACTGCACCACTGGCATTCAACACTATTTTTTTTCTTCAGTGGTTACGAACCCCTGTATCTTTTGAGTTTCTATAGTTTCCACAAAACTAAAAACCAAATGACAATTTTTAAGTCTCAAATAAACTATAGTTATCATTGTCATAATTTTAGATTAACAAAGGAAACTACTGGTCTAAAACATGGCAGTTAGCTTCATCAAACATTGTTTTATGATGCTGAAGTGTTTACTTAGCAACAATACATAATCTTACAGAGCAAAAATACTTGCCTCCCAAAAGGCTGAGTGTAATACAATTTTTGATTTAATGTAGTCAAGTCATATCTTCATCTCTGTTTGGTCTTTAATTAGGAGAGATTGCTAATACATCTATCTCCCTATAATCAAAATCTGCCTAATAAAACTATATACAGTCACTCAATGCACCTAGAGAATCACCAGTAATGCTCTGTATTTGGATATACAGAGCCAGTGGCTAATTTGTTTTATTAAGTCTCTATGTGTTCGTAGCAATAACTTGGAAAGAAAATGACCGTGTCTAATGATTTCCTCTTTGCTAGTATTTTACACTTAAAACTGCATCAAATATTTAACCAAAGTTTAGGCAATGGAGCACAACATAAGTGCAAATCTAGCACAGGGCATAGGAAAGCAAATCTTATTCTTCTAGTAACTGAAGGCTGAAAATTGTAATTATGATTTTACATCAGATAATCTCTACCTCTAATGAGGAAAAAAATTTATTGTTTTTGAAATCACACAAAATTCCACAGGCAAAACAATTTTGTGTGACCAAATAAAAATGCAATCATTTCAACCAACAGATCAGGGGAACGTTTGAAAAACATACATGCAATATGTATTATAAAGTTAATTCCTAAGTTTTGGACTTAAGGAAACAAAGCTGGTGACTAACACAGGTGCCTACCTTCTCTCGACCCTGTCTCCTCTTTAAACTATTACCCTTCTTTCTTCTCTTCTAGTTTAAATTTTTCCAAATAGTAGTCTATAACCTTCTTCATCTTAACCTGCCATTTGCTCCTCCGCCGAATCTACTATCTGACTTACATATCCCCGGTCCCATAAAGATTTTCCCTGCGTTCATTCCCCCACCTGCCAAATCCTATCAACCCATTTCCAGATCTCCTCATCCCACCCTAAACCTAGGTACAATGATCACTACTGAAAACTCTCTCTTTCTTGGCACTATGACCGCTCTTGGCATCTGCAGCATTACTCTCTCCTGTTCTGCCCTGATCTCTTTAACCATTTCAGTCCTGTCCAAAACAAAATATCAGTTGTTCCTTCGGGTTCCCTTAGTCCTCTCCTCTTGTGGTCCATGAATTAAGTTTCACACTTGCATATGTGCATACTTTCATTCTGTTCAGCACAGTCCATAATTCTTAACTGATTCTCAAATGGGGATCTTACCTCTGCCAAAAAGGTGAAAAACATTTGTTCACACATTCTTCTGATTAATCCCCTAACTTCCAACGCCAACTATACAATGACCAAATCTATCAAACCCCCAACCGCTGTCTGGTCCAGATACCCGTTAGACATATCCCCTAAGTATCCAGAAGGTATGTCAAACTTAACCAGATCAAAAATCAAACTATTTTACTTTCCTTGTCCAAATCTGTACTTCTTTTTTTTTTTTTTTTTTTTGAGACAGAGTCTCTGTCTCCCAGGCTGGAGTGCAGTGGCCAGATCTCAGCTCACTGCAAGCTCCGCCTCCCGGGTTTACGCCATTCTCCTGCCTCAGCCTCCC
>NW_012101699.1:495611-501467 GCF_000951045.1 Mandrillus leucophaeus
AAAAAAAAAAAAAAAAAAAAGGTATTAAACAAGTATAATCAACTATAAAACTTGCTTTGAAAACGTGAACTTGAATTAGCTGGGCGTGATGGCGGGTGCCTGTAGTCCCAGTTACTAGGGAGGCTGAGGCAGGAGAATGGTGTCAATCCAGGAGGTGAGGCTTGCAGTGAGCCTAGATGGTGTCACTGCACTCCACCCTGGGCCACAGTGCGAGACTCTGTCTCAAAAAAAAAAAAAAAAAAGAAAGAAAAACAAAACGTGAATTTGGCCAGGTACAGGAGCTCACACCTATAATCCTAGCACTTTGGGAGGCCAAGGCGGGAGGACTGCTTGAGCCCGAGTATGAGACCAAACTGGGCAATGTAGAGAGACCTCATCTCTACTAAAAATAAGAAAAATCAGCCAGGTATGGTGGCACACACCTGTGATACCAGGTACTCAGGAGGCTCGCATGAACCTGGGAGGTCAAAGCTGCAGCAAGTCATCATCACTCCAGCTTGGGTGACAGAGTGAGACCCCGTCAATAAAGAAAAAGGAAAAGGAAAAGAAAGAAAAAGGAAAAAAAAAAGAAAGGAAAAGGTGAACTTGTTCTAGTGTAACTGAACAAATTAGAGAACAATTTGAGCACAAGCCGTACCTCCTGTTTATTTATGTGCTATTTTGTCACGTAAACACTAGATGAAGGGAGAAAGTTTGCACCCAGTCGAACTGAACTGTGTAGAAATACCTGAAACACCCTTCAAACACCTACCAGCTAAGTCAGTTCACTACGTGTTAAGGGCCACACCTATTCGCTTCTGGTGTTACAACCTTCCATCTGATTATACGTAATTCTTCTACCACTTCACAGTAACTCACAAGCAGCAACCTTTCTGACATCCTTTTCCACAAGCAAACCAGGCCTTTTCAAGGCAAAATGCCACATTTATTACAGTATCTATATATTTCTTAACCATTCAACACGTGTAAAACTGTTCTATCATTTTTACCAGGTTCCTTTTTTAAATGTGTCACTGATAAAGCTTCCTTTTTTAAATGTGTCACTGACAACCCCATTTGTCAGTCATTTCTACTGTACAATTCTGCAAAGGAGTGATTTTTTAGGAACCTGTATGTTGCTTTACAGCAAACTGACTGTATAAATTAACAGTTGTATGAGAACTTCTTAGACCTTAAGTTAGTCTCACTATTCCAATTCCAATAATTTACTAAAGAGGAAACTGTCATCCCAAAATTTCACAAAATGTTTACAATGCATATCCTAGCAAACCATCAGGATACTGATAACTTTTTAAGCTTGGTGGCTTTGATTTCAACTGGGCATAGGGTTGAATCTTCCAGCTTAAGGTTTATAGCCTGCCTAAGCCTAACTCAGAAGACAAGTGTTCTCAACACCTGAACTTTCATGAGTACTATTTTATGATTTTCATTGCTTTGACTGTTTTTAACTTCTTCCAAAACATACTGACATTTTGATTTTAAATGACCCTGTATTATACAGCAACTGGGCATAGCCCTAAAGTCCCTTAAGGGACCACAGACTCAGGAGACACCATATCCAAGTTAAAAATAGATCCAAGCCGAGCACGGTGGCTCACGCCTGTAATCCTAGCACTTTGGGAGGCCAAGGCGGGCAGATCACTTGAGGTCAGGAGTTTGAAACCAGCCTGGCCAACATGGTGAAACCCTGTCTTTACTAAAAATACAAAAAAATTAGTCAGCATGGTGGCAGGAGCCTGTAATCCCACCTACTCGGGAGGCTGAGGCAAGAGAATGGCTTGAACCCAGGAGGCGGAGGTTGCAGTGGGCCGAGATCATGCCACTGCACTCCAGCCTGGGTGACAGAGAGAGCCTTCATCTCAAAAAAAAAAAAAAAAAGAAAAAGAAAAACCAAAAGAAAAAATAGATCCAAAGTCACTAACTCCATAATACCTCAAATATATACTTGTACGGCTTCCACTCTATTCTCCACAGGGATGCCAAAGTGATCTCTAAATCACCTTGCTCCCCTGCTAAAAATATTTTGGCTCTCTCTTCTGCTGTAAGATACAGGTAGAAACTTCACTTTTAGCTTAGCAAGCATGGTCCTTCAAAATCTAGGCCAGACACACCTTTGCAGGCTCATCTCGAGTCATGCCCACTGTTCCAATAACACCTTATCATTAGTCTTACCCTAACACTTGACACCTCAGTGTACCCCCAGTTTCTTCTGTTTAACATGACTCCCTCTCCCCAGTTTGGCAAATCCTATTCAGTGTTATTTTCCGTAAACTGCCCCCACACCCTCCGAAAGTTCAATCATTCTCTATTGCGTTCTCCCACAGCACTCTGTGCACCTATTAAGCCTATACGCTATGAGAGGGCAAAATCAGAGTATTATTTGTCTTTGAATTCTCAGTGTTAAAACACTGTGACTGGCCGGGCGCGGTGGCTCACACCTGTAATCCCAGCACTTTGGGAGGCCGAGGCGGGCAGATCACGAGGTCAGGAGATCGAGACCATCCTGGCTAACACGGTGAAACCCCGTCTCTACTAAAAAAACAAAAAAATTAGCCGGGCGCGGTGGCGGGCGCCTGTAGTCCCAGCTATATGGGAGGCTGAGGCAGGAGAATGGCTTGAACCTGGGAGGCGGAGCTTGCAGTGAGTGGAGGTGGCACCACGGCACTCCAGCCTGGGCGACAGAGCGAGACTCCGTCTCAACAACAACAACAACAACAACAACAACAACAACAAACACTGTGACCAGTACATACCTTAACATGTAACTTAAGTTACCAAGAAAATATAAATGAACGAAGGAGAGATAAAGACCAGAGAAGGGTAAAGTGAAGACAGCCTAAATGAGTCCCCATCTTGGATCAAATAACCCCCAACCTCGCTACTTATTCAAGTACCAAAATACAGTACATTCCATTATACTCTAATGCACCCCAGCTATGCATACAGTATATGTTTACAGTTTATTTACAATTTTTTTTTTTGAGAAGGAGTTTCACTCTTTTTGCCCAGGTTGGAGTGCAATGGCGTGCTCTCGGCTCCGCCTCTCATGTTCAAGCAATTCTCCTGCCTCAGCCTCCCGAGTAGCTGGGATTACAGGCATGTGCCACCACGCCCAGCTAATTCTGTATTTTTAGTAGAGATAGGGTTTCTCCATGTTGGTCAGGCTAGTCTCGAACTCCTAACCTCAGGTGATCCGCCTGTCTTGGCCTCCCCAAAGTGCTGGGATTAAAGGCATGAGCCACCACGCCCAGCCTCAGCAATTCTTAATTTCAGATACATAGTGTTTTATTAATCACACTTTGTTGTAAAATGACTACCTTGAGTAATGGTATAAAGATATCTACAAATTCAACTCTGGTTTTCCCAGTAAAACATACATTTTTAGCTGAGCGTATTAGGACTTTTCCAAAGTGATAAATGCTTTAAAGCAGAGCTTCCCAAACCAGTGGACCTTTCTTACATATGGGAATGGGTTCTAAATGTGCTGAACATATTGATCCCTCACCCCTAATGGCCCAACGAATATAGCTGTGAGCTGCCTTAACATTTATTTCAGTATGTCTTACATATATTATCCTTTTCTGTTGCACCACGAAAAAGGTTTATGCTTTAAAGAATATAAGAAGGCAAATATGGGTACTGGAATGTCTAAGCATTAACCAAAATGCATTTTTTTTTTTTTTTTGAGACTGAGTTTCACTCGTCACCCAGGGTGGAGTGCAGTGGCAATCTCTGCCTCCCCGGTTCAAGCAATTCTCCTGCCTCAGCCTACTGAATAGCTGGGATTACAGGCATGCGCCACCACACCTGGCTAATTTTGTATTTTTAGTAGAGACAGGGTTTCACCGTATTGGCCAGGCTGGTCTCGAACTCCTGACCTCAGGTGATACACCCATCTTGGCCTCCGAAAGTGCTGGGATTACAGGTGTGAGTCACCGCACCTGGCATAAAATGCATACTTTTAAACTACAGGTACAGTGGGCAAATTCCTACAATGCCTTTACACGTTTGTAGTTAGGACCAAATTCTATAAACCAACCTTACGTCTGCTCAAAAGAAAACAGTTTGAAATTTCCCAATAATTGTAGTTTTACTTTGCCAACAACATTTAAGAAACCTGAAAATACCTACAAATTGAACAGGCATATTCAAAAGGAGCTGCCTAGGCTGCATCACCACTATCAAGACACTATGGAAATTAATGATTGGCTTTCAGAGAAAATCTTCAGTCTCACAAGAATATCTATGTCTTTTGTCACCATTTTTAAAAACTGATTAAGACAGGGTCTCACTACATTGTGACAGTTATCACAGGCTTTAAATATTTCATATTTTTCTGAGACAGGGTCTTGCTGGTCTCAAACACCTGGGCTCAAGCCATCCTCCTTCCTCAGCCTCCCAAAGTGCTGGGATTACATGGTGAGCCATCATGCTTGGCAATTACATAATCTTTTTTGACCATTTCATTAAGCATCTCGTTCACCTACTGAGAAGTGACCTGAAATAACTTCTAACCATTAAAATACCGTCTACCCTCCCAAAAGAACAAACCTCTAGCAATGAGGTCACACGCTCGTGTGCTCTCACATGCACACAAACCCAGTCTTTTCCCTCGTAATTACAGTATCATGGGCAAGTCACCTCCACCTTTCTAGGTCTGTTTTCTCATTAGCAGCTGTTCAAATATTTTGTTTAAAACAAAACACCTGGAGTAGATCACAGATCTAAAGATATTAAGCCATTTTTATTCTAATTTTACTCTAAAAGTCATAACATTCTAAAGACTGTGATGGCCAGGCATGTTGGCTCATGCCTGTAATTGCAGCACTTTGGGAGGCCAAGGAAGGAAGATCGCTTGAGTTCTGGAGCTGGAGACCTGCCTGGGCAACAAAGCAAGACTCTACAAAAACTTTAGAAATCAGCCGTGGTGGTGTCTGCCGGTAGTCCCAGCTAGTCAGGAGGGTGAGGCAGAAGGATCGCTTGAACCCAGGAGGCAAAGGCTGCAGTGAGCCAAGAACTGTGCCACCGCACTCCAGCCTGGGTGACAGAGTGAGATCCTGTCTCAAAAACAATAAATAAATTAAATAAAGACTGTGATAAATGTCTTAACAGCAATTCTCCAAAAAAGCCACCCTTTTGATCAATGGCCCACATCTACTCCTACAGCCTACAAATCTGTTCTGGAGTGGTAAAGTCTAGTACATTGTAAAAAATACAAAGTGCTACTACACACCATTTTATTTTTTCAGTTATTCACATTCACTCTCTTCCTCTTCAAAGTTAAATTCCCAGATACAAGTAGGCAAGAAGATTCAGCACTAACAATGAGACAATCCACCTGGAAAACAGGTAAGTACGGGAACTCAAATTCAAGCAGATTATCTAAAACACATCAGCTTAACACAGTAACAACAAATCCAAGAAGGTCAAGCGAGATGACCATTCACAATGTTGTCAATGGCAGTAACAGTTAAAAACACAAGGCTACAGGTGTTGGTTAGCAGGCTCCTCGCGGGAGGCGAAGGACGTAAAGAGTCAAAGGAAGTTTCCAAAGAAAATAACGATTAGCGTTGAAAAACAAAAAGGAGGGGTGCAGTTTGGGTTCCCAGAGAAAACTGCTTCTAGAAACCAGCGCGATCTCCGAGTCCTTAGCAACACTATAAAACAAGTCTCTCCACTGCACGCTAAGTGCTTCCTTAACCTGTAATCCGCCCCGTCCTCTCCCCCAAAATCTGCGTTAAACTGCATTTTAAGAACATTTTCGGGGAGGGGTAAGCGGCGGGTTTCCCGCTCGACAGTAGCCGCGGCCACGGAGTGCGAAGTTCCACACGCGAACCACCCACAGAGCGCTCCTCC
>NW_012101699.1:502716-514168 GCF_000951045.1 Mandrillus leucophaeus
GATGGTCTCGATTTTCTGACCTCGTGATCCGCCCGCCTCGGCCTCCCAGATGCTGGGATTACAGGCGTGAGCCACCGCGCCCGGCCGGGTTGTCCGCTTTTATCTCCTCTCTTCCCTCTTTTCCTTGATCCTCCTCCCCTTTTTTTTCTCCTTTTCCTTTTCCTTAAGCCTTCCCCTGTCATTCACGTCGAAACACAGGTATTTGCCCGGAGCCAGTATCTTGATCTGCCTAAAGACAAGACAATCTCGTGAACAGGCGAATGTTATTCCTTCCTCAGTCCATGAATGGTAATTCATTCCAGTACATTAATGGACAGTACGGTGCTGGGCTCCTAGCCTGAGTAACGGACAACAGCTGCTGTGCTCAAAGATCGAAAGGTGTTCGGGGCAAACTCTGGTGGTTGAAGGTGAGCAGAGAAATGACTGGGCTGATTCATGATGCTTACATCAGGAAATATTAGTTGACTGATGGTCAGGGCACAGAGATGAATCAGACCCCACCCAGCCCTGAGTAAGCTCACAGTCTAGGGGCAAGAAGAACACTCAGACTTAATATTGGAGGTATATTGGTCTGGCGCGGTGGTTCACGCCTGGAATCCCAGCACTTTGGGAGGCCGAGGGGGGCAGATCAGCTGAGGTCGGGAGTTTGAAAACAGCCTGACCAACATGGCGAAACCCCCTCCCTACTGAAAATTCAAAAAATTAGCCAGGTGTGGTGGCGGGCACCTGTAATCCCAGCTACTGGGGAGGCTGAGGCAGGAGAATCGCTTGAATCTGGGAGGCGGAGGTTGTGGTGAGCCGAGATCGCACCATGGCACTCAGGCCTGGGCAACAAGAGCGAAACTCTGTCTCAAAAAAAAAAAAAAAAAAAAATTCGAAGTATATGCTGAAGGGTATGGTGTGAAGGAAAAGGAATAGCTGCCTGCCCACCTATGAGGCAAAGTAGGATAGGCTGCTAACTGCTTCCTGGAAAATCAACCCTGAAGAAATGGGAGTGAGACAGGTTCCAGGAACGAACCGTAGCAACAAACCAAGGCTTCTGCGTCACTGAAGGCTGTTGAGAGCTGGGGATGTGGGAAATGGGTTGCTGTTGCCTGGGGTGGAGGAGACCTGGCTGGAAGGGCGAGGAAAGGATGAGGGAAAAGCTGTTCAGAGATCAAGATGATCTCCCTCTCCCCAGCATGGCCTTGGGATGGTCATTGCTTAGCACTGCCATGACATCAGTAGTGACAGCCCAGGCCTCTAGGGCCATAGGACACTGGGCAACGATGGCAGTGCAAAAGCCCAGAAGTCAGGAAGAACACATGCAGACCAGCAAGCTGTCTGTGGCCATCCCTCCACAACCTCCTCCCGCCCCAGGCAGGGAGTCGTGCAGCCCTGTGTTGTACAGAGCATCCCAGGCTGAGAGGCCAATGGCACAGACACCCTGCAGGGCCTCTCCTCCCTGTGTGAGTGCCCTGGCCATCTGTGCTCCAGCCTGGGTGCCTTTTTGTAATTTGTATGGCCAGAGGCAGCTACTCTCAGCCCGGTGCAAGGACTCACGCCTGTAATCCCAGCACTTTGGGAGGCTGAGGCAGGCAGATCACTTGAAGCCAGGAGTTCGAGACCAGCCTGGCCAACGTGGCAAAACCCCATCTCTACTAAAAATACCCAAAAAAAATCAGCTGGGTATGGTGGCGGGCGCCTGTAATCCCAGCTACTTGGGAGGCTGAGGCGTGAGAATCGCTTGAATCCAGGAGGCAGAGGTTGCAGTGAGCTAAGGTTGCGCCATGGCACTCCAGCCTGG
This sequence comes from Mandrillus leucophaeus, assembly GCF_000951045.1. Taxonomy (NCBI): domain Eukaryota; kingdom Metazoa; phylum Chordata; class Mammalia; order Primates; family Cercopithecidae; genus Mandrillus; species Mandrillus leucophaeus. Next base: position 504,503 of record NW_012101699.1, read on the forward strand.
GCGACAGAGCGAGACTGTCTCAAAAAACAAACAAAACCCAGAGGGAGCAATCCCCTCGTGACTGGCAGGATTGTACGGAGGTGGGGAGGTCTTGTTGCACAAAATCTTGGTAGCATAAAGCAACAATTTTACTGTATCTCATGATTCTGATGCTCGCCCTTGGGGCCGCATGCCTCTGCCAAAGGTGGCAGCTGGGTGTTGAATATCTGGCACCTCGGTGCCCCCTGATGAGGCCTCCCTCTGCAGTGTCTCATCCTTCAGCCTTTGTGTGGCCCCTTTCTCCAGCCGGAGGTGATCCTGCGCTTCTTACATGACAACCGGGGACTCCAAGAGGAAAGCAAAGCCGCCAGGCCTTCTGAAGAAGGCCACTTCCTCAATATTCTATTAATTAAAGCAGGCACAAGCCCAAGCCAGATTCAAGAGGAGAGGACATAAGCTGTAGAGGAGCTGCGCACACATACAGGGCGGGGTGGACTTATTGGAGCCCTCTGGGGAGACTTGCTACCGCCAGGAGGGTACAACAGTGGCTCTGCTGTGCGTGCCCTGTTCTTTCTGCATATCTGAAGAGAACCCCGGAAAACACCTACTCACCTTTCAGATCCAGATCAAAGTGCCGCTCACGTTAGGCCAGACCTCCCGTTGCAAGTTATAAAACTCACAACTCAGTATTTCTTTGCAAGAAAGAGGGAATTGAATTGAAAGAGGGAATGCGGACCCATTCAAGCATTGTAAGGTGGCATCAAGAATCAATCTCACCTCCTACCTTCCACCCTACTCTCCTCTCTGCTGGCCTCACACAGGTGGGAAAGATGCCACCAACACCTGCAGGCTTAGATTCTACCAGCTTCTCCACTTAGAGAAGGTGCTTCTTTCCTAATGGCCAAAGACCCAGGGCGGGCTCTCACTGGCCTGGCCTGGGCCCTGTTTCTGCTGCAGCCAGGCAGTACCAAAGCAGGACCAATCTGGGATTGTTATGTGTGAAGCTAGGACAGCATGAATTGGTGGCAACCAGCACCATCTTCCCACCACGTGGAGAGATGAGACAGTGATGAAGATGTGGAGTCTCAGAGCAAGGGCCTGCCAGTTTGATTTCAGTGGTTTTTCCCTTTAGCCTGTGACCTCTACCAGAACCTATTTCAGGTATACAAGACTTTTTTTTTTTTTTGCTTAAGTTAGTTTGAGTTTGGCTTCTGTAGCTTACAACCAAAATAATTCTAATTTGACCAGCAAATGCGTTGCACAGATGGATGCGTCACCAGAATAGGGTCCTCATCCGACGTACACAGCAAGTCAGCGCGCCAAGACCCCAGGCTGCAGCACAGGAACAGTTTTAATCCTAGGCCCACGGGATGTGGGGACAGGGAGAAACCAAATCTGCCTCCCTGATGAGTCTGGGGCTAGGAATTTCAAGGGTTTTGGAGTGGGCTACAGAGTGGAGCTTGTTGGTTTGTCAAGGAGAGCAGGATGAAGCTGTGTTCTCATGCTGATTGGGTTCCTTTGGATGAGCGTTGGGGGGTCTTCAGACTGGTTGGCATCAGCTGTTCGACTGGAATTCAGGATCTGCTTGAGCACTTCTTTTATATTTATTTACTTATATTTATTTTTTTATTTTTATCTCTGAGACAGAGTCTTGCTCTGTCGCCAAGGCTGGAGTGCAGTGGCACAATCTCTGCTTGCTGCAAGCTCCGCCTCCCAGGTTCAAGCAATTCTCCTGCCTCAGTTTCCCAAGTAGCTGGGATTACAGAGGCACACCACCACACCCGGCTGATTTTTGTATTTTTAAGTAGAGACGGAGTTTCACTATGTTGGCCAGGCTGGCCTCAAACTCCTGACTTTGTGATTCACCCGCCTCGGCTTCCCAAAGTGCTGGGATTACAGGCGTGAGCCACTGCACCCAGCCTATATTTATTTATTGTACTGTATTTTTGAGACAGGGTCTCACTCTGTCCCCCAGACTGCAGTGCAGTGGCATGATCACAGCTCACTGCAGTCTCAACCTTCTTGGGCTCAGGTGATCCTCCCACCTCAGCCTCTGGAGTGGCTGGGACTACAGGCACACACCACACCCAGTTAATTGTTGTTGTTGTTGAGATGGGATTTCACCATGTTGCCCAGGCTGGTCTCCAGCTCCTGCCCTCAAGCAATCTACCCGCCTCGGCTTCCCAAAGTGCTCGGATTACAGGCGTGGGCCACTGTGCCAAGCTGCTTAAGTAGTTTTTAAACAAAAGCCTTAGGACTCTAATGTCAGAAATTCCGTCTGTAGTAACAGCGGGGGTGCACAATGGTCAGTGTCTGGCAGCTACATGACTTTCTGTTACAAGGAAGTGGGTCTAAGTGCCACCTGATCAATGCTTAATTATAACTGTATTTCTGTCCAGGATTCCTGTTAACTCTCAGAGCGGGGCCTCAGGTGGGTGGTTGAATAATGAAAACGGACACCTAGGTGATGGCCATGGTGGTTGATGTTGCTGTGGTGTCTGTCACTCAAACATGACTGGAGCATTGGAATTCCAACCCGGGACTGGTGGAGAACGTTCTGTGGTTTGAATATTTGTCTCCTCCAGCACTCATGAAGACAGAATTAACAATCAAAAGAGAAGCAAAGCAGACAAATTTGGAAAACTCAGCCTGGCCATGTAGAGTGAAAAAGCGTGTTCAAAAGCAGAAACCAAGAGTGGCCCAGTGGTCTTTCACTGAGATGAGTACAGAGAAAAAGGATCATCAAAGAGAATGGAGCCGGGTGTGGTGGCTCACACCTGTAATCCCAACACTTTGGGAGGCCCAGGTGGGTGGATCCCCTGAGGTCAGGAGTTCACGACCAGCCTGGCCAACACAGTGAAACACCGTCTCTACTAAAAATACAAAAAATTAGTCGGGCATGATGGCAGTCGCTTGTAATCCCAGCTACTCGGGAGGCTGAGGCAGGAGAATCGCTTGAACCCGGAAGGCAGAGGTTGCAGTGAGCCAAGATCATGCCATTGTACTCCAGCCTGGGCAACAAGAGTGAAACTTCGTCTCAAAAAAAAAAAAAAAAAAAAAGAACGGAAGAAAGACCTCTAGGGCATTTTGGAGGTCTTTGAGGCCGCCATTGCTGTCACAGGCTCTGAGGGCAGAATGGTTTCAGGGGATGGCCCAGTATTGGGAGGTGGGGTCTTTAAGAGGTAATTGGGCCATCGGGACTCTCCCAGGCTGGCAGATCACTTACGCTCAGGAGGTTGAGGCCAGCCTGAGCAACATAGCAAAACCGCATCTCTACAATAAATACAAAAAAGTGGGCCGGGTTTTGGTAGATATTGCCAAATGGCTCATTGAAAAGGCTGGACCAGTTTATGTTTCCACCAACAGTGTATAAAGGTCTGTTTTTCAAGTCAACTAAAACTCCGTCTCTGACTCTGTTTCTCTCTGTCTCTGACATGAATAAGAGTCTAAGGGAAATAAGTATTTGAATTTCACAGTATGTATATGTGAAGCTAAATAATTCCTCAAAGCTTCTTTGACGATGTTCTCAAGGGTAGGTTACCCTATTTTCTTTAACTGAGGTAAAGTTCAGCCCACATGAATGAATGAATTCATTCATGGATTAATTAATGGGCTATCATGGGAAAGGAACTGGTGGCTTTGTGGGAAGAGGAGACAGACCCGAGCTAACATCTTCGCACACCCAGCCCTGTTGCTGTGTGATGCCCTGTGCTGCTTTGGGACTGTAGGGAGTCCCCACCAGATGTGGCCCCTTGACCTTGGACTTCTCAGCCTCCAGAACTGTAAGACATAAATTCCTTTTCTATGTAAATTACCCAATTTAAGATACTCTGTTACAGGCAAAAGAAAACAAATGAAGACAAGTGTGCACCATAACTATATGAGTCCAGCAATTGGATTTGCCAGGGCCCCCAGAGAGACGCAGTGTTGATTACAGACTGACCACAAGAACCAAAATTCACAGGAGACTGATGAATGAAGCAGGTCCCAAGGTTTATTTGCAACAAAAACTTGAACAGCTGTGTGACAAACCCTCTTCTAGTAGGAAAGCACATTCTAGAGGGAAGCAAAGCCATTCAGAGGTTGTTTGGTGAGTCTGAAATACAGTCCTGTGGAGCCATTCAGCTCTTAACAGTCTGACACCTCCTCTCTAGGGTTGCAGGCTTGCTGGCCAAAGATCAGCACTGGTGACAAAAATTTCCCACTGCCATGCAGTGCCAGAGACATGGACACACCCTGGACATCTGTCTCCCCTTCTGTGGACTTGAGGCTTGCAGGCCACAGTTCTCCTTAGATAGGGCTTGGTATCGTAGATGAAGTTTCGGATCCCAATCATATCTTACCCATATTATCTTTTGTCCCTGAGTCCATTGTATTAGCCTGCAATTGGTTGAAAACCTAACTCAAACAGCTTTAAGAGGGAGACAAAGGAATGAGTTGGCTCAGATAGCATTAGAAGACCAGGAAGAGTCCACTGGCTGCAGGTGTGGCTTGATCTGGGAGCTAACGCCACTCAGTTCTGTTCACCTCCATGGTGACTTTATCATCAGGTGCCATATTCAAGAAAAGGGGATAGCAGCTCCTTCAAGGTTCAAGCCTGGCAGGAAAGAGAATGTCCCCAGAATGGTCGAACAGAGGTCCTAGACCTGACTCATTTCCACCTCTGAATCGAACACCGTGTTCTGGGGTGTGTCATACACCAGTCAGGAAGAAGTCACAGGCCCTACTTGTGGAGGCAGATCGTCTTCAGCTGCACTCAAGCATATGTGGAAAGAGTTGATGGGGGCCGGGTGCAGTGGCTCATGCCTGTAATCCCAGCAATTTGGGAGGCTGTGGCAGGCAGATCACTTGACGCCAGGAGTTCGAGATCAGCCTGGCCCACGTGGTAAAACCCTGTCTCTACTAAAAATACAAAAATTAGCCAGGCGTGGTAGCACATGCTTGTAATCTCAGCTACTTGGGAGGCTGAAGCAGGAGAATTGTTGAACCTGGGAGGCAGAGGTTGCAGTGAGCCAAGATCACGCCTTTGCACTCCAGCCTGGGCGACAAGAGCGAAACTCTCAAAAAAAAAAAAAAAAAAAAAAAATGATGTGGGTTAGTCAGGAAAATCAGGGATGCTGTTGCTGGAAGAAAGAGGAATAGAAGCAGCAAGGAAGAAAGAGGCAGAGGCCTGCGGTCCACGTTCTGCCAAGCGTCCACCTTCATGGCACAGGCCTCCTGCCTGCTGCTTCCTTGGGCACCTGTCTTCCTGGCCTCACACTCAGTATGTGGAGCTGAGAAGATGCCTTGAGGCCTCAGAATGTGGGAGATGGGCTTCCCATGCAGAGCTCAGATGCACTCCCCAAACTTACCTTAGAGAATTGATGGGAAGGGGAAGAGGCAGCCCATCTGGTTTTGTTTCTGGTTTTGCTTTTTGTTTTCTCTCTCTTAACTTCTTTTTCCTTATTCTTTAACACAGCATCATAACTAAACTGACGCTTTTTGTTTTTTGAAGAGATGGTGTCTTACTCTGCCACCTGGGCTGGAATGCGGTGGAATCCGCCTGCCTTGGCCTTCCAGAGTGCTGGGATTACAGGCGTGACCCACCACGTGTGGCCACTGCACCCTAGCCTGGGCGACAGAGTGAGACTCCGTCTCAAATAATAAAATAAAAAATAGTAAAACTTAAAAAGCAGAAAGGCATGAAAAAGGAAGTGGATATCTCATCCCTATCCCTATTCCAGCCACACTCCCCAGAGACAAGCATTTGAATTGATTACCATGCGCTGGCCTCTTGAAAAACAAACCCGTTGCACTTACTGACTCCTGTGATGAGAACTCCAGATACAGGCAGCCTTTAGAGCTGTTTGACTTGAGGCTTGATACGGGTGTCTAAAAGGCCTAGAAACAGGACAAATTTGTTTTTAAACAGCATGTTGAGCACATTTCAAATAATACGTTCTATGTTTTTCTTCAACTGTTGGACACTGTTTCAGATGAATTAAGCTCTAAATTTAAACCAGTGGGTTCGATTGTCAATTGGGGGAAAAAAAAAGAACCAAACAAAACTCTAGGCGGTTTAGACAGTCTGTATTGTATTGATTGTACTCCCCACAGGAGTTTCTGGTGGTCGGGTGTCTGGTGTGAGAGGCAGGGGACGTTGGGCACCACCGGACTTGGGCCTGAGGGCTGGAGGGTGGGTCTGTTTGGCTGCAGCGCCTGGCCAGGGTGGAGTTCCAGGGAGACGTCCCAAGATGCCAACGCCTGCTGGCAGATTAATCACTGATACTCCCCTGGGAGAAAAACATTTTGAGTTGCCCTGCTACTTATTATGGGATATGACGTATTGGCCTGAGAGCAGAAGCCTGACCTAGGACAGGCTTTTTTTTTTTTTTGAGACAGAGTCTCGCTCTGTCACCCAGGCTGGAGTGCAGTGACACGAACTTGGCTCACTACAAGCTCCGCCTCCCAGGTTGACGCCATTCTCCTGCCTCAGCCTCCCGAGTAGCTGGGACTACAGGCGCCCCCCACCACGCCCGGCTAATTTTTTGTATTTCTAGTGGAGACCGTTTCACCGTGTTAGCCAGGATGGTCTCGATCTCCGTGACCTCGTGATCCACCAGCCTCAGCCTCCCAAAGTGCTGGGATCACAGGCATGAGCCACCATGCCTGGCCTTTTTTGTTTGTTTTTTGTTATTTATTTATTTTAGATGGAGTTTTGCTCTGTCACCCAGGCTGGAGTGCGGTAGTGCAATCTCAGCTCATTGCAACCTCTGCTGCCTGGGTTCAAGCGATTCTCCCGCCTCAGCCTCCCAAGTAGCTGGGATTACCCAGATAAATTTTTTGTGTTTTTTGGTTTTGCCATGTTGGCCAGGCTGCTCTTGAACTCCTGACCTCAGATGATTTGCCCGCCTTGGCCTCCCAAAGTGCTGGGATTACAGATGTGCACCACCGCACCTGGCCTGGACAGGCATTTATTATGGATATTGCCCTTGGAAAGTTGACGGCATGGTGACTTGACTTTTGTTCCTGGCAGGTTAATAAAAGGCTTCCAAAAGTTAACACAAAGTTTCCCAAAACTGACCTGACTGTCCCCAGGACGCCACAACATGCCAGCTGAGGAATGGCGTTTGTCTCAAGGATACCCAAAGGGGTATTGTGCACTGAACGGTGGCCCCACATCTGCTCCCCTGCCTCTGCAGGCAGTGGGTTAGTCTAGAACCCCTGTGCGGGGTCTCCAAGAGGAACATCAGCGGAGCCGAAGGCAAAAATCTGAAGAGATGCAGAGGATGTGGGTGCCCCCAGAGATGGAGGGGGCCACAGGGTTTTATCTGGGAGCCCGGGGACAGGAGTCCCAGGTTTCTTCATGCAGAACTTGATTCATAGGCCACTGTCTGAATTTATTAGGACTCACTCAGTTTCTACAGTAGAAACTGATTTAAAGTGATTTAAGCAGAAATGAGAATTTATTGGCTCAGGGTAATGCTGGCTGCTCTAATAAACAGATACAAACAAAATCTGTGGGTTGCTACACTCTCAGTTTATTTCTGGGCTAGCTATCCATTGAGGCGTTCCGATTCCGCAGGTGACTTCCCCTGTGTGATGGTCCTGTCATCCCCTAAGGCAGGGATTCTTACTCTGGGGTCCGTGTACCACCGAGGAATCTGTGGATAGAATTCAGGCAAAGGGACCTGTGAACTCAATTGAGAAGAAATGTAGCACTGTCATTTTGAGTATAGGTAACAGATCCCAGTGGGATGAGCAGTCCCCTTGTCTATCACTAGTAGAAGCCCCAGCGAGATACTTCTGGACCCTATCACAGTTGTGGGAAGATCTCCCCACCCCCAGTTCCTTTTTTTGAGATGAAATTCACATTATATAAAATGAACCATTGTAAAGTATACTATTCAGTACTATTTAGTACACTCACAATGGCGTGCAACCACCACCTCTCTCTAGCTCTAAAACATTTTCATCACCCTAAAAAAATGTTGGGGGCCGGGCGCAGTGGCTCACGCCTGTAATCCCAGCACTTTGGGAGGCCGAGGCGGGTGGATCACGAGGTCAGGAGATCGAGACGATCCTGGTTAACACGGTGAAACCCCATCTCTACTAAAAATACAAAACATTAGCTGGGCGTGGTGGCGGGCGCCTGTAGTCCCAGCTACTCGGGAGGCTGAGGCAGGAGAATGGCGTGAACCCTGGAGGCAGAGCTTGCAGCGAGCTGAGATCGCGCCACTGCACTCCAGTCGGCGACAGAGCGAGACCCCGTATAAAAAAAAAAATGTTGGGATATCCTGAAATATGAGCCAGGTGCAGTGGCTCACTCCTGAAATCGCAGCACTTTGGGAGGCCGAGGCAGGTGGATCACGAGGTCAGGAGATCGAGACCATCCTCACTAACACAGTGAAACCCCATCTCTACTATATATACAAAGAAATTAGCCGGACGTGGTGGCGGGCACCTGTATTCCCAGCTACTAGAGAGGCTGAGGCGGGGAGAATGGCATAAACCCAGGAGGCAGAGCTTGGAGTGAGCCAAGATCCCACCACTGCACTCCAGCCTGGGTGACAGGGAGACTCCGTCTCAAAAAAAAAAAAAAAGAAAGCCTAAGTGCTTGCTAACCAGCTCAGCCCGAAGCCACCCACATCACTTCGTCTCCCGGCCCATTCGCAAAAACCAGTCATACCTCCCCGCCAAAAGCAAAGAAGATTTGGGAAGATTTCCACAAGCCTGGAAATCACGTGCTCAATTCTGTCTGAGCACCTGCTTCCGGCAATAAATCTGTACAGTGGAAGAGAGGGCATGAATTTTGTTGAACAGACAAACATTTCTGACACGGTCCAAATACCTGATCGCCAGATATTCACGTTCACACCTCTTCCGATGAGTGGAGCCTACTCTTCCCATACCCAAGGGAGGCCACACCTATTGCCGCCTCCTCCTGAGCCTGTCTTCCACCCTGCTGCTTGGAGCGGGGAGCTGGCATCTGGGACCATGAGAATGAGGGCCACGAGGTCAGAGTAAGAACAGGAGCTGCAGGAAAGCTGGTGGGGTCCTGAGCGTCTTGTGAAGCAGGGATGGCACAGTAGCTGTAGGCTGATGCCACCAGAATCCAGTGGTGGATGTGTGACGGAAGACAAGGCTGATGCTCTGCCGTGCAGAGACAGAGACAGAGCCTGCTGGCCAAAAGTGGACTGAGGGTGTTGGCTTCTAAACCAAGTGGATGATTTCAAAAATGGCTTCAGATTCGTTAAATTGTGAAACTGGATAACAAGCAGAACACAAAAGCAAATAGGTAAAGGACTTGAGTCTTAACGTTTAAAAGCTGTGTCCAGACAAGATCTTTGGCAGTGAGTGCTTTCTTTTTTGTTGTTGCATAGGAGTTTCGCTCTTGTTACCCAGGCTGGAGTGCAATGGTGCGATCTTGGCTCACCACAACCTCCACCTCCCGGGTTCAAGCGATTGTCCTGTCTCAGCCTTCGGAGTAGCTGGTATTACAGGCGCACAGCACCGCAACCGGCTAATTTTGTATTTTCAGTAGAGACAGAGTTTCTCCACGTTGGTTAGGCTGGTCTCGAACTCCCAACCTCAGGTGATTCACCCACCTCAGCCTCCCAAAGTGCTGGGATTACAGGTGTGAGCCACCGCACCCAGCCAGCAATGAGTACTTTCTTTTTTTTTTTTTTTTTTTTTTTGAGACGGAGT
>NW_012101699.1:514308-519311 GCF_000951045.1 Mandrillus leucophaeus
GGGGTTTCACCGGGTTAGCCAGGATGGTCTTGATCTCCTGACCTCGTGATCCGCCCGTCTCGGCCTCCCAAAGTGCTGGGATTACAGGCTTGAGCCACCGCGCCCGGCCGCAATGAGTACTTTCACGTGGAACTAATAGGTTGAGAACAGACCAGACACCTACTAGGTTTGGGAGGGAAAGGTATTGCCAAAGAAACCACAAATATGGCCTGCAATTACATAATTAACCTCAAAGGCAACACCCAACCCCCTAAGCCTACACCAGCAGGAAGCAGGTGCTGAAATTCCCAAGTGCAGCGTGACCATGAAAGAAAATAAACCTAGAAAGCAGGGACAAGATCATTTTCGGTCAGTGGGCAGAGGGTTCCCAGATGGGCTGAGCTGTAACTCACTCTACCTCCAGAGCAGAGAGACTGCTGAGGAGAGGAAAAGCAGACGGGCAGGGAGCAGCCCCGCTGTGACTCCACCATCCTCCTGCCTTCTGAGTTACGCTGCTTATTTGTTTGCTGCAACTGTTCTATTCCCCACACGAATCAGTCTTCTAGTTCATAGGCTCTAGACCACAGAAGCCATACTGGGATGTAGGCCTTCGGGTTACCCCCTTGGAGAAAGTGTGAGAATGGGATAATATATGAAAAAAGGGTGTGCCTCGCTCAAAATTAACATCTTACATAACTATAATACAATCTCTCTCTCTTTTTTTTTTTTCTTTTTGAGACAAAGTCTTGCTCTGCCGCCCAGGCTGGAGTATAGTAGCGCGATCTCGGCTCACTGCAATTTTTGCCTCCCAGGTTCAAGCTATTCTCCTGCCTCAACCTCCCGAGTTGCTGGGTCTACAGGCACACACCACTACACCCAGCTAATTTTTGTATTTTTAGTACAGACAGGGTTTCACCATGTTGGCCAAACTGGTCTCAAACTCCTGACCTTAGGTGATCCACTGGCCTTGGCCTCCCAAAGTGTTGGGATTACAGGTGTGAGCCACCACGTCTGGCCTCTTGGTTTTTCTTTTTTTTTGTATAGGTGGGGTTTCACTGTGTTGCCCAGGCTAGTCTTGAACTCCCGAGCTCAAGTGATCCACCAGCCTCAGCCCCCAAAGGTGCTGGGATTACAGGCATGAACCACTGCACTTGGCCACTATAATACAATCTCAAACCCAGAAAGTTGACATTGGTTCAAGTCATAGAGTTTATTCAGATTTTACCAGTTACACATGCACTCATTCATGTGTGTGGGGGAGAGGGGCTCTCTGTGCAACTTTGTTACATGTAGCTTCAGGTGTCCACCACCACAATCAAGATACTTCCCTGGGGCCGGGCGCAGTGGCTCATGCCTGTAATCCTAGCATTTTGGGAGGCCGAGGCGGGTGGATCACAAGGTTAGGAAATCGAGACCATCCTGGCTAACACATCTCTACTAAAAATACAAATTTAGTGGAGGCCAAAACTGTTTGTATTTGTAAAAATACAAAAAAAAAAGATTAGCCGGGCGTGGTGGCAGGCGCCTGTAATCCCAACTACTCGGGAAGCTGAGGCAGGAGAATGACGTGAACTCAGGAGGCAGAGCTTGCAGTGAGCCGAAATCGCGCCACTGCACTCCAGCCTGGGCGACAGAGCGAAACTCTATCTCAAAAAAAAAAAGATACTTCCCTGGGCCGGACACAGTGACTCGCACCTGTAATTCCAACACTTTGGAGGCGGAGACAGGAGGATCACTTGAGCCTGGGAGTTGAAGACCAACCTGGGCATCACAGTGAGACCCTATCACTATAAAAAATACTAGCTGAGCGCGGTGGCACCAACAGTCCCAGTTACTCGGGAGGCCGAGGACTAGCCGAGCGCGGTGGCACCGGTAGTCCCAGTTACTCGGGAGGCCGAGGACTAGTCCCAGTTACTCGGGAGGCTGAGGACTGGCTGAGCGTGGTGGCACCGATAGTCCCAGTTACTCAGGAGGCTGAGGACAAGCTGGGCGCGGTGGCACCTGTAGTCCCAGTTACTCGGGAGGCTGAGGACAAGCTGGGCGCGGTGGCACCTGTAGTCCCAGTTACTCGGGAGGCTGAGGACAAGCTGGGCGCGGTGGCACCACAGTCCCGGTTACTCGGGAGGCTGAGGACTAGCTGAGCGCGGTGGCACCGACAGTCCCAGTCACTCGGGAGGCTGAGGACTAGCTGGGTGTGGTGGCACCGACAGTCCCAGTTACTCGGGAGGCTGAGGTGGGAGAATCACTTGAGCCCATGAGGTTGAGGCTGCAGTGACCCATGATCACGCCACTGCACTCCAGCCTGGGTGACAGAGCGAGACACTGCCTCAAAAAGAAAGAAAAGATACCTGTGTCATCACCCCAACGCTTATAGCCACACCCACCCCTCCCCCACCCATCTCTAGCTCTGGTCAATTGCTCTTTAAATTTCTTTCATTTATTTTTTTCATTAAACTTTATTTATTTAACAACATAACAACGGTTTTTTTTGTTTGTTTGTTTGAGACAGGGTCTCGCTCTGTTGCCTTGGCTGGAATGCAGTGGTGCAATTATGGCTTACTGCAGCCTCCACCTCCCAGGTTCAAGCGATCTTACCCCCTCAGCCTCCTAAGTAGCTGGGACTAAAGGTGTGCACCACCACATCCACCTAATTTATGTTTATATTTTTATTTACTTATTTTTAGACAGAGTCTCCCTCTGTCGCCCAGTCTGGAGCGCAGTGGTGCGATCTTGGCTCATTGCAACCTCTGCCTCCTGGGTTCAAGCGATTCTCCCACCTTAGCCTCCGGAGTAGCTGGGTCTATAGGCACATGCCACCACTCCCAGCTAATGTTTGTATTTTAGTAAAGACAGGGTTTCACCATATTGGTCAGGCTGGTCTCGAACTCCTGACCTCATGATCCGCCCGCCTCAGCTTCCCAAAGTGCTGGGATTATGGGCATGAGCCACTGCGCCCAGCCTATTTTTATTTTTTTGTAGAGGTGAAGTCTTGCTATGTTGCCCAGGCTGGTCCCAAACTATTGGGCTTAAGCAAAGATTTGGGGCAAGGTGGTGCGCACCTGTAACCCTGCTACTCAGGAGGCTAAGGCAGGATGATTGCCTGAGTCCAGGAGTTCGAGGCCAGCCTGAGCAACATAGGGAGACCTCGTCTCAACAACAACAGCAACAAAATTTGAAAGACTAAACACTTAACATAGTAAAGATGTAAATTCTCCCCAAAATTGGTCTATAGGTGTACCAAAATTTCTATTAAAATCTCAGCAAGATTTTCTAAATAGATAAAAGCTTCTTCCAAAATTTCTATGGGAAAGGAAAGGCTCTAGAATAGCCAAACAATATTTAAACAGAATAAAGTGGGAGTAATCACTCTTGCAGATGCCAAGTCTTTACTGTTAGCCGCGGTAATTAAAACAGTGTGGTACTGGAGGAGAGATGCGTCACATTGATCAGTGAGACAGAGAACCCAGAAACAGATTTATACAAATATACCCAATTCATTTTTTGTTGTTGTTGAGACAGGATATCGCTCTGTCACCCAGGCTGGAGTGCAGTCTTGGCTCACTACAACCTCCACCTTCTGGGGAAGCTCAAGCGATCCTCCCACCTCAGCCTCCCTTCCCCAGCCGCAGTAGCTGGGACTACCAGCGCGTGCCACCATGCCCAGCTAATTTGTGTTTTTAGTAGGGATGGAGTTTTGCCATGTGGGCCAGGCTGGTCTCAAACTCGTGGCCTCAAGCAATTGTCTTGCCTCAGCCTCCCAAAGTGCTCGGATTACAGGCGTAACCCACCTCACCCGGCCTACTCAATTAATTTTTGATGAAGGGAGAAAGTAATTCAATGGAGAAAGGGGTCACCTTTTCGATAGATGGTGCTGGAGCAATTATACATTCATCTTGCAAAAATCCCACAAAAAAAATCCTGAACTAATCTTCCCATCTTCTACAGTTTTTAACTTATAATGGACCTTGGACTTAAATGTAAAATTACAGGACATCTAGAAAAAAAAATAGGAGAAAATCTTGAGGACCCAGTCTAGGCAGAGTTCTTAGACTTGACACCAGAAGCACCATCCATAAAAGGAAACGTCAATTAATTGGACTTCATCAAAATTAACTTTTGCTCAATGAAAGACTGTTAGGAGTCTGAAAAGACAAATTATAGACTGGGAGTTGATGTTTGCAAGTCACATATCTGACAAAGGAATTGTATCTAAAATATATAAAGGACTCTGTAATCCCAACGCTTTGTGAAGCTGTGGCGGGCGGATCGCCTGAAGTCGGGAGTTTGACACCAGCCTGGCCAACATGGCGAAACCCCATCTCTACTAAAAATACAAAAATTCTCCAGGTATAGTGGTGCGTGCCTATCATCCCAGCTACTCAGGAGGCTGAGGAGGGAGAATTGCTTGAACCCGGGAGGTGGAGGTTGCAGAGAACCAAGATCGTGCCACTGCATTCCAGCCTGGGCAACAGAGCGAGACTCCATTTCAAATAAATAAAATAAAGAACTCTCAGACCTCGACCTCAGCATTAAAAACACCAACAATCTAATCAGAAAATATGCAAAAGGTATGTACAGGAATTTCATCAAAGAGGGCATACAGATGCCAAATAAACACCTAAAAAAAGTTCGATGTTGGCTGGGCACAGTGGCTCACGCCTGTAATCCCAGCACTTTGGGAGGCCGAGGCAGGTGGATCATGAGGTCAAGAGATGGAGACCATCCTGGCCAACATGGTGGAACCCTGTCTCTACTAAAAACACACACACACAAAAATTTTTTTTTGGCATGCACCTGTAGTCCCAGCTACTTGGGAGGCTGAGGCAGGAGAATCGCTTGAACCTGGGAGGCAGAGGTTGGTGACTCTCTCAAAGAAAAAAAAAGAATAAAGAAAAGAAATTCAGCGTCAACCGGGCACAGTGGTTCACGTCTGTAATCCCAGCACTTTGGGAGGCCAAGGCAGGCGGATCACAAGGTCAGGAGATCGAGACCATCCTGGCTAACACAGTGAAACCCTGTCTCTA
>NW_012101699.1:520551-525529 GCF_000951045.1 Mandrillus leucophaeus
TTTTTGAGACGGAGCCTTACTCTGTCGCCAGGCTGGAGTGCAGTGGTGCGATCTTGGCTCACTGCAACCTCCACCTCTGGGTTCAAGCGATTCTCCTGCCTCAGACTCCTGAGTAGCTGGAATACAGGTGCACCCCACCACGCCCACCTAATTTTTGTATCTTGAGTAGAGACAGGGTTTCACCATGTTGGCCAGGCTGGTCTCGAATTTCTGACCTTGTAATCCACCCGCCTTGGCCTCCCAAAGTGCTGGGATTGCAGGAGTGAGCCACCGCGCATGACCGGTTTTTTTGTTTGTTCGTTTTCTTGTTTGTTTGTTTTCGTTTTTGTTTTTGAGACAGGGTCTGGCTCTCTTGCCCAGGCTGGAGTGCAGTAGCATGATCTTGGCTCACTGCAACCTTTGCCTCCCAAGCTCAAGGGATTCTCCCACCTCAGCCTCCCAAGTAGCTGGGACTACAGGCGCACGCCACAATGCCCAGCCTGTTTTTGTATTTTTTTGTAGAGATGGGGTTTTTACTATGTGACCCAAGCTGGTCTCAAATTCCTGAGCTCACATGATCTGCCCACCTTGGCCTTCTAAAGCGCTGGGACTACAGGCCTGAGCCACTGTGCGGGATCTGGGATCCTCAATCCTGTTTCAGTCTTCTGTTTCAGCGGGCAGTTGCCCGGGTTAGCATGTAGGTTCTGTCTACTTGTGGGCTTCAGTTCTGATGGCAGTTTAGTTTTCTGAGCCCTCGCAATGTTAGTCTCCTGTGCTTTGTTCTGGTGCCACTGGGGTACCCTTTCGGTCCCTGCTGGTTGGCCTGGTGTTGCTAGATGACTTGCATGGGAAAAAGGGGCAGACGCCACTGGATAGGGGCAGGGACACATGAGGCTTTGCAGATGCTGCCACTGCAGAGCCCACCAGAGCTTTGGTGGTAAAGCAGGGTGTGGGACTCTCCCAGGCTTTGCTGCTGCCGAGGGCAGGTGGCACCGTGCTAGGGTGTGTGGAATGAGGGCTGGGTGGCCAGGACTGTGTGTGGGGTGAGAGCCGGGTGGCCGGGACTGTGTGTGGGGTGAGGGCCGGGTGGCCGGGACTGTGTGTGGGGTGAGGGCCGGGTGGCCGGGACTGTGTGTGGGGTGAGGGCCGGGTGGCCGGGACTGTGTGTGGAGTGAGGGCCGGGTGGCCGGGACTGTGTGTGGGGTGAGGGCTGGGTGGCCAGGACTGCTGCTTTGCTGATCCCAGTGGATCGTAGGGCCCACGCTGTGGGGCAGGGGCTGGGTTTTGAGCTTTTCATCCTGTTTCTCAGCTTTCCTCTCTTCTGGATTAGTTTACGTTGTCTGAACTCTAAGTCAGTTATGACTCAAATATCCACTTTTCAAATCTTCCAAAACTTTATTGTCATTCCCCCTCTCTGTTCTCCCTAGTTTGTTTTGTGGGTTTCTTTGCGCATCCCCACTCCTTTACTGTAGTTTTCGTGGAGTTTTGGGGATGAGAGGCTGTAGATAATATGTCATATTAAGCAGTTCTTTCTTACAGTTTTTAATTTCTTGTATATCTGTGGTTATATCTCTTTCCTCATTCCTAACATTGCCCATATCTGTTGCTTATTTTTCCCCTTAAAGTTAGACTTGGCGGAGTTTTGTCTATGTTACTATATCCTTTTAATTAGCTTTAAAAAATTCTTATCTCTTAAATTTTTGTTTTTTTTAATGGAGACGAGGTCTCGCTGTGTTGGCCAGGTTGGTCCTGAACTCCTGGCCTCAAGTAATCCTCCCACCTCAGCCTCCCAAAGTGCCAGGATTACAGGTGTGCGCCACCGTGCCCAGCCAGAGCTTTCCTTAACATGAGTATTTTGCTGGTGCATTTTGTTGGCATTTTAGAAAGCACTCATTTATGGATGCTAATTTTGTATTTCTTTTTTTCTTTCCTTTTTTTTTCAGGGTCTCACACCCAGACTGGAGTACAGTGGCTGCAGTCATGGCTCACTGTAGCCTTGACCTCCCAGGCTCAAGTGGCCCTCCCACCTCAGCCTCCTGAATCACTGGGACTACAGGTGTGCACCACCACACCCAGCTAAGTTTTAATTTTATTTATTTATTATTTTGAGACAGAGTCTCACTCTGTCACCCAAGCTGGAATGCAGTAGCACAATCTCGACTCACTGCAAACTCTGCCTCCTGGGTCCAAGCAATTCTCTGCCTCAGCTTCCCAAGTAGCTGGATTACAGGCACCCGCTACCATGCCTGGCTAAGTTTTGTATTTTTAGTAGAGACAGGGTTTCGCCATGTTGGCCAGGCTGGTCTTGAACCTCTGACCTCAGGTGATATGCCTGCTTCGGCCTCCCGAAGTGCTAGGATTACAGGCGTGAGCCACCCGCCCAGCCTACTTTTCTATTTCATTAATTTCTTTTATATTTATTAATTTCCTCCCACTCTCTTGGTATTTATTTTATTATTCATTTACTTTCTAGAAGTAAGTGCTTAGCTGATTTGTTTTCAATTTTCTTTATTTTATAAAATTTCATAGGACTATTTTCCTGAGTTTTCCCTTGTACTCAGTAGCTCTTAACATATCACATTCTTATTTATATTACTTTATAAATTAATATTTCACTTTGTGTTTCTTCTCTAACAAACAGTTACTTATGAAATTGTAAACCTTCCAGATGGCTTTGTAATTCTGGATAGGTGAAGGGAGGGTGGGGTGGAGCAGGAAGAAGCTCCCCTTGGTAGTTAATTTCTCAGTTATTGCTTCATGGTGAGAAAATATTCTGTACGATTTCTACATTTTAGAATTTACTCAGATGTTCTTTACGGCTGAATAAAACAATTTTGATAAATGTTCCATGAGTATTTGAAGGGAGTGATAGTTTCTGTGAGACTCTCACACTTGTACATCGAAGATAAGGAAAATAGTTTTCATTGCAGCTCTTAAAAGATAACGAATATTGGTTGAGTTCATATTTTGTGCCATGCACTGTTGGGGGTTTCTCAGCCATGGCCTATTGACATTTGGGCTGGGCAGTTCTCTGAGGTGATGTCCTGTGCATTGCAGGAGGCTTAGCAGCGTCCCTGGCTTCTGCCCCACTGGACACCGGTAGCATCTCCGCCAGTCATTTCAACAAAAATGTCTCCAGACATTGCCAGCTGTCCTCTGGGTGTAAAATCAGGCCCAACTGAGAACCACTGCACTATTCTAAAGGCTTACATTTATGAATCCATTTAATCATCACAAACCTGTGTGGTAGGTTCTCCTACTGTTATCCTCATTTTCCAGATAAGCATCTGTAAACAGAAGCCAAGTGAAGTTAAAAGTAATTTTCCGGGCCGGTTGTGGTGGCTTATGCCTGTAATCCCAGCACTTTGGAAGGCCGAGGCGGGCAGATCACGAGGTCAGGAGATCAAGACTATCCTGGCTAACACAGTGAAATCCCATCTCTACTAAAAATATAAAAAATTAGCTGGGTGTGGTGGCGGTGCCTGTAGTCCCAGCTACTCGGGAGGCTGAGGCAGGAGAATGGTGTGAACCCGGGAGGCAGAGCTTGCAGTGAGCCAAGGTCGCGCCACTGCACTCCAGCCTGGGTGACAGAGCGAGACATTGTCTCAAAAAAAAAAAAAAAAAAGTAATTTTCCAAGGTCATAGTGCTATTAAGCACCATTTGTAATTGCAGACAAAACCAGAAAACTCAGACCCCGGAATCACCTCACATGTCATTCGATGAACTGTGGTACATACATACAAAGGGCAGATTCACTGGTTGATTTGATTTGTGTTTGATGAAGAAATCTCAGAAGCAACATTGAGAGAGAAAAAAGCAAGTTGTAGCTATCTTTCAGATGAGGAGAAAATATGCAATCTCACCTGAAATATCTGGTAATTCTAATTTCAGTTTCCCTTTGCAATTTCCTTTCCATTCCCAGAATTTTCCTTGCGTTTGTGGGAGCTATGGTTTGGGTCTCTTTTTCTTGGTCTTTTCCTTTCAGGAAACTGTGTTTCCTCGAGTGTCGAGTGGCTCTCGTGCTTCCGGTCGCATTTATGTGAAAGAAACTACTGGGATATTGGGGGCAGGACTTGTTGACTGACAGCCATCACCACAGTGCTAACTCTGTCCCTCAAGACCAGGAGTGTACTGGGCAGATACACTTCTCCTGGCCTTAGCCAGCCTGGCACTGCTGGGCCCCGCCAGGCAGCTGGGAGGGCGCCTGAACTGCCCCTGGCTGGGTGGCCTTAAGGACCCCAGGGGGTGCTGCCAGCTGAGATTCACCCACTTTCTGCTTCTTTGCAGAAACCTTTATCGGTGAACCATCAGTGTCCCCTCCTTTGTGTTAGGGGCCCATAGGGCCTGTATTCCTTTGCTGTCATTTGAACAGTATTTTGAGAAAACCATAGGCGCTCAACCAAGGCACACTGCTAAGTCAGTTGCCACTCAAGTTTCTGCTTTTCGGCGGGGCGCGGTGGCTCACGCCTGTAATCCCAGCACTTTGGGAGACCGAGGTGGGCAGATCGCCTGAGGTCAGGAGTTCGAGACCAGCCTGACCCACACAGAGAAACCCCATCTCTACTAAAAATACAAAATTAGCCGGGCTTGGTGGCGCACGCCTACAATCCCAGCTACTTGGGAAGGCTGAGGCAGGAGAATCGCTTGAACCTGGGAGATGGAGGTTGCATTGGGCCGAGATCGCACCATTGCACTCCAGCCTGGGCAACAAGAGCAAAAAAACTCCGTCTCAAAGGAAAAAAAAAAAAGTATCTGCGTTTCAGCTTCCAAGATTTTCCAAGGTTGTGTTGCTGTTATTCCCTATTCTATTCCCACACTTGTAAGATTTTGTGTGTGTGTATGTGTATACACACAATCATACACACACACACACCGGTTGTTAAAATGCTGAACTATCTGGTTAGTAAACAGAAGCTCCCCTGAGCTTCAGGTGCCCCATAGCCCCAGCCTTTTCCCTGAGACCCCAGCGCCCTACACTTTGTCCTGGGTGGGTGCCCC
>NW_012101699.1:526149-542301 GCF_000951045.1 Mandrillus leucophaeus
TGTGTTGTTTTTTCTTTTAAAATGATGGCTCCCCCAGGAACACAGAATCAGAATTTCTGGGGTTGGGACTAAAACGTGTATTTTAGCAAGTGGTTTTAGTCCACACTATGAAAATCTATGATCCACTGTTTTTTATAGAGATGGGAGTCTTGCTATGTTGCTGAGACTGGTCTTGAACGCCTGACCTCAAATGATCCTCCCACCTTGGCCTCCCACGTGCTGGGATTACCGGCATGAACCACCGTGCCCGGCCTCTTGAGACAGGCTGATCTAGAGCGCCAGGCAAGGGTGCTCTCTGGAGTCATGGGTTCTTGCCCTTGGCTCTCCCTGGCTTTGGCACTGGACCTCCATGAGTGAATGAGCCCCCAGGATTGATAGGATGGCCCCTGATGGAGCCCTCGTCCTGGCTTTAATCTTGGCTGTCCCTCCATGACGCTTCTGTGCACATCCTCCAGCCCCATCCATGCACAGCATCTGTGGTGAGGAGAGGCCTGGACCCTGCAGCCTGCGGGGAAACGCCACTGGGTGAGTGACTCCTACCGCGAACACCCCTCAGCAGCAGAAAGCAAAGGAAGGCGTGCCAGGAGGTGCCACAGTCCAGGTCAGAGATGAAGGGACCTGAGCTCAGGTGGTAGAAGGAAGGGAGGAGAGGAAGACTCAAGAAGCTTTCAGGATGTGTGGGGCGGGGAGGAGAGGGATGGGTCTGGAAAAGCCTCACCCCTCCAACTGTGGTTCAGGGCCAGCAGCAGCAGTAGCTGGGCTTCTTACAAATGCAAAATCCAGTCTGTAGCCCCAACTACATAGGAGGCTGAAGCAGGAGGATCACTTGATCCCAGGAGTTTGTGTTCAGCCTGGGTAACAGTGAGACCCTGTCTCTAAAGGAAAAGAAAGGAAGGGAGGGAAAGAGGGAGGAGAAAGAAAGAGAAAAAGAAAGAGAGAGGGAGGGAGGAAGAAGGAAAAGGAAGGAAGAAGGGAGGGAGCAGGGAAGGAAGGAAGGCAGTGAGTGAAGGAAGCAAGGAAGAAAGAAGGGGGGAAGGAAGGAAGGAAGTGAGGGAAGGAAGCAAGGAAGAAAGAAGAAAGGAAGGAAAGAAGGGAAAAATAGAGAAGAAAGGAGAAAGAAATCCAGAATCTCGGGCTTCCCAGGTTTGCTGAATGAGAACTTGCATTTTAACAAGACCTCCAAGTGATTTGCACGTGGCTTGAAGTGTGCAAAAGCCCTGGTCTAGAGCGTGCAAAGCCCTGGTCTAGAGTACCAACTAAGATGCTGGCTGTTATGAGTGGACAACAGTGACATCACCCATGGCAGAGGATGGAGGAGGAGGAGCGGCAGGAGAAGGCCGGGGCGGTGGGGAGGGGAGGTATCTGAGTTCCACTGGAGTCTCCAGAGTTGGAGGGAGCCTGAGGTGACCAGGTGCAGTGTTTGGGAGGAGCTGAGCATGTGCCTGAAGCTAGGGGAGGGCAGGGTCTTGCAGGAGGTGCAGGAGTGGGAGCTGGGGGCACACCTGTGATGGCTGGAGTCCTGAGTGCAGGTGAAATCTCTCTGGGAAGTGGGGTAGCAGTGACAGTGCCCAGATGGCCAGTGATATGGACGGAGTGGATCTGAGCTCAGCTCCGTGACTCCATGGTTAGTGTGGTCTGCCCAGGGCCCTCCTCAGAGTTGCCTGGCCCTTGTGACAACTTGTCCACCTGACACCTCCACACAGGGCTTCACTGGCTTGCAGTCCCCAGCGGCACTCCTGGCCTTCCTCCTGCAGCCTAAGTCGCTGCTGTCTGAGGTGTCCCCACCAGGGAACTGCACACCACACCTGCTCGCTTCTGCCAGAATCCTGGGTGGTCCCCCTCATCCCCAAGCCTCATTGATTCTGTGCCCCAAATCCATCCACTTCTCTTCATTCCACTGCCACCACCCTGGTCCAAGTACATCATCTTGAATCAGATGACACAAAGGGCTGTCCCAGGATCCAGCACTGACCTCTACAATCTCTAACCACCGCAGTCAGAGGGACTGTCCCAAAATGCTAATCCATTCCCACGTACTTCCGTGTGGGCATCTCTGGTGGCTCCCCATTGCTCTCAGAACAAAGCCCAAACTTGTCACCAGGACAATGTTGCTGCCACAACCTCTCCAGCTCTGCCTGGGTCTCTCCCCGTGGCTCTGGCACCAGCCTCCCCCGTGACCTTCTGCCTCCAGCCAGGCCGGCTCTTTTCAGCCCCGGGACTTCCTGTGCGCCCCCAGATCTCCGTAGTGGGCTCCTTCCCTTCCTCCCCACCTCAGGGAGGCCTTGTGTGTCATTTCCATTCTCAGCACCATCCCCTACAAGGGACCTGCGCTGCATCGATGCATCGGCTCATTGCCCTGGTTACTGTCCGTCTCTCCCCACAACTATCAGCTTCCTGCAGTGAGGACAGCGGGACCAGACACGCATGTTCACTCTGGTGTTGAGTGGCCGGCCAGCGCATTCCAGAATCCAGAGAAATCTCAGGTCCCTGGGGCTGAAGGGGTTGGGAAAAGCTTCCTGAAGGTCCTTCCTGAGATAAAGCTGGAAAGAGGGGCAGGCTCTTTGTAAGTACAGACTATTTTGGGCAGAGTCAAGGGTGAGAGATGAGACTGAAGCGTGTGCACAGGAGGTGAAAGAGACCAATCTGGCTGCAGGGGGCTGTGGGATGACAGCAGGGGTCAGGATGGGAGTGCAGAGGGCCTCAAACACCAGCGTGGCGAGGCTAGATCCAGCAGACCCCAGAGGCCTCTGACAGAGTCCAGGTAACCCTGAGCTCTGGCCCCAATGTCCTGCTCCTGACCTCTGCGCCCTGGGCCAGCCCATATCCTGACTCACACTGGGCCCCATTCCCATCTGAGCTCACTTGGGCTTGCATCTTCGTCAGTTTTCTGTTGCTATCATAGAATATCACAGACTGAGTAATTTACAACGAAGAGAAATGTATTAGGCTAGCAGTGCAGGAGGCCAGGAAGTCTGAGATCAAGGGGCCAGCATCTGGTGAGGGCCCTGCTGACGTGTCATCCTATGGCAGTAAGTGGAAGGACGGGGTGTGTGTGCTCCAGACACAGAGAGTACGAAGGGACTGAACTCACTTTGATAACAAACCTACTCCCATGATGATGGCATTGATGGACCCGGGAGGGCCCAGCCTTGGCAACTCATCGCCTCTTAACGGTCCCGCCTCTCAGTGCTATTGCACTGGAGACTAAGCTGCCAGTACAGGAACTCTAGGGGACACTTTTAAGCCACGGCTTCTCTGTCCCGACTCCTGTGGCCTTCCTGACTTTCAAGCCCCCCATTCTCCAGGCCAGTAATCACAACTGTCCCTGTCCCATCACAGGCCGGCAGCCCCTCCTCCACCCAGCCCAGAATCAGCAGCCAGCAACTCTGGGCACCCTGACCTGCCTGCCTGGCCCTTGGGGCGCTTTAGCCACGCTCTGAGCCCGTTTTCTCATCTGTAAACTGGGGTGAAGACATTTCCTCCCTGAGCAGGTGAAATGTTTTTCCACCTTCCTGCTTCAGACCTTCTGGACCAGGGGGAAGAGGGGACCTCCCGGGGCTGACTCAGGACCAAAACACAGTCCCCATCAGCTCTAATTTGACCCCAGATGCGTCTCTCCTTGAATACAGCAGGACGGGCGGCTCCCTTCCTCACCACCTCCCCTTAGAGCCCTGGGTTCTTATCTTGAGTGCAAAGCAGGGCCTCGCCCTGGGGCCCCAGGACACCTCTCCTCCCTCCCGTTAGTCCTCCCAGCTCACCTCAGTGCTCCACCAAAGGCTGAGCGTGCTAGCTGTCCACGGGCACCTGCCCAGGGCTTCCCGGCTGTGGCCAGGGCAGGAGGACAAGATAAGAGGAACAACCCACTCCGCCCGGCCTTCTGGCTTCTGGAAAGCCCTGGGGAATTCCCAGCTCCTCGCTGGCCCCAGCCCAAGCTGCCGCACCTGCCTCCCCAGCAGCACCATAGCCTCACCCACAAACACTGTCTGCTGCCACCCATTCCTCAGCCCTGCTTCCTCCTCCAGGAAGCCTCCCTGGTGACCCCAGCCCCCAGGAATGAGTAGCATTGATCTTTATGCAGAATTGCAGAACTTCTAAAATTTTATTTTTGAGACAGAATCTTGTTCTTGTCACCCAGGCTGGAGTGCAGTGGCACAATCTCAGCTCACTGCAACCTCTGCCTCGCAGGCTCAAACCATCCTCCCACCTCAGCCTCCCAAGTAGCTGGGATTACAGATGCACGCCACTAAACCCAGCTAATTTTTGTATTTTTAGTAGAGACGGGGTTTGCCATATTGGCCAGGCTGGTCTTGGACTCCTGGCCTCCCAAAGGGTTGAGATTACAGACGTGAGCCACCGCGCCCAGCCTCAGACTTCTTTTGTAGATTCATGCTTTGCTGAGCGTAGGGTCTCCCCTTTGTTTCTGGCCAAGTGCCCAGTGCTTGGGGACTGCCATGAGCCCCTCTGCTCCCTGTACACAGAAGGGAAGCCTGGCTGAGCGCTCGACCGCTCATTTTCTGGACAGGGTCAGGCAGGCGTACTTGGGAACAACCACACGGGCCTGTGGCGTGGCTGAGGGACAGGTCTGGGAACCATGGAAGCGCATTAGGCCTGAAGCTCAGAATACAGAAGCTTGAGCTGAGTACTGGGCAGCCATGGAAAATGCTGCACCCCTACTCTGCCTGGGGAACGAGGCAAGGCAGAGAGGACTCTGCACAGTGGCGTCTTTGTGCAGCCACAGGGCTCTGGACGGGTGTTGTCTGGGGAGAGAGAGGGAGCCAGTAGCCGTGGGGGAAGGTGCTGTGCCTGCCAGACCTGCAGCTCCTAGCCTGAGCCACTTTTGGACAGGTCTCCCCCGACCCTGGAGCCCCAATCCACAGTCCCCAGAGTGCCCTGTGCTGATAGCTTTCCTGGAGGGCGTGAACCTCGCTGAACGTTACCAGGTGGCCATCAGGTTAGCATGGACAAGTCCAGCCTGGAGCTACTGAACTGGGGACACACTCCAGTCCAAGGCACCTTCTCTTGACTCAGCTGCGTGCAGCAACTGCCTGGACTGTGGGCCGGCTCGCGTTTGGACAGGGTCTTTTAGCCTCCCCCTAGCCCAGGCAGGTCAGTTTGCAGATGAGGAAACTGAGGTTACAGAGGTTGACACACGATTCTCCAGGGTGTTATGTGGCAGACGTGTCTTCACTCCCCTGCTGCCTGTCCCTGTCGTTTCTGGGTGGGGAAGGTGAGGGGGGTTTCCTGGCAGGAATCAGTCTGGTCCCTACAAAGGGCTGAGGCCATGATGCTGGGGCTGAGGCAGATGCCGGCCAGCAGGCTCCCTAGGGCAGAGAGGACCACATGGCACGCTCAGTGGCCAGAAGCACCGGTGCCAGGGTGAGCAGCCTGTCAGCAGCAGGGAGGTGGGGTGCACCTAGTGTGTCTGGAGTTTGTCCCTTCCGGTGGGTTCATAGTCTCGCTGACTTCAAGAATGAAGCTGTGGACCTTCGCGTTGAGTGTTAAAGCTCTTAAAGGTGGTGTGTCTGGAGTTTCCTAGTCTCATTGACTTCAAGAATGAAGCTGCGGCCCTTCGCACCAAGTGTTACAGCTCTCAAAGGTGGCACAGACCCAAAGACTGAGCAACAGCAAGATTTATTGTGAAGAGTGAAACAAAACTTCCACAGCGTGGAACGGGGCCCTAGGGAATTGCTGCTACTGGCCAGGGGTTGGGGGGGTGGCCAGCATTTTTATTCCCTTATTTGTCCCTGCCCAAGTCCTGCTGATTGGTCCATTTTACAGAGTGCTGGTTGGTCCGTTTTACAAACCTCTAGCCAGCCACAAAGCGCTGATTGGTGCATTTTTACAGAGTGCTGATTGGCACATTTTACAAACCTCTAGCTAGCCACAGAGCACTGATTGGTGTGTTTTACAATCCTAGCTACAGAGTGCTGATTGGTGCATTTTACAATCCTCTTGTAAGACAGAAAAGTTCTCCAAGTCCCCACTCGACCCAGGAAGTCCGGCTGGCTTCACCTCTCACTAGGGGCACCTGCAGGAGACACAGCAGATGTGGGCATCTTTGGTGAGTAGCCACTCCCTCTTATGGTGGCTCCCTTAGGGCTCTCTCCTGTCCCACTCTCAGTAGATGGGGTTCCAGCGAGATGGCCCTTTCTATGCCCCACACCAGGCCTGGGGCCGAGGCCTGAAGGCTGACCCATAGCATTCCATTCCCTGACAAAATTCCTACTGCTGAGGTGGGCACGAGTTCAACCCAGGATGACAGACACCATTCAGGGACTTTTGGAGGGACTGTTTTCTTCGGGTTTATTGAGCTGGGTGCATGGAAGTCAGCAGTGCTGGGGCCTGCGAGGGTGAAGCCAACACGAAC
The DNA here is from genome assembly GCF_000951045.1 of Mandrillus leucophaeus. Lineage (NCBI taxonomy): Eukaryota > Metazoa > Chordata > Mammalia > Primates > Cercopithecidae > Mandrillus > Mandrillus leucophaeus. Next base: position 532,517 of record NW_012101699.1, read on the forward strand.
TGCAGCTGAGCTGGGGGAGGTGGCAGAGCAGGGGAGGCACAGGCCTGGGGTCGGGGACAGGGCCCTGGCCAGGGATGCCCAGCGTCTACACATGGGGTCCTTTGTCTCAGATCCCATTTTCACTGGGTTTCCATCCCCACCAAGTAGAGTCCAGCGAGGCTCAGAGCCCAGCAGTCTGAGGCCGGAGCATGATGTCCTGATGGAGTGCAGCAGCAGGAGGCCATGGGGGGCTCCAGGTGGACGCAGGGTGGACAGAGGGTGGCCTCGGAGGTGCATGGGGCGGGGGCAGGGAGAGTCAGGGACCTGAGCCAAGACCACGTTGTTGATGGGACCTGAGGCACAGAAGACAGGTGCTGGGAAGGGCCAGGGAGTCTTCCAGAGTCAAGATCCCAGAGCCTCCACCTCACACCTAATGCTGAGATTTGCAGCTGGGAGTGAGCTGGAGACAGGAGGGGGCCTGGGAAGAGGGCTCTGATACTTTTCTGAGGAAGCCAGCTTTGTCGGGGGCTGTGTGAGTCGTTTGTTCAACCAACCTCAGACCCGTGCCCACCCCTGTGAGGTGGGGGGCGTGGGACCTGGGTTAGACCCAGGTCTGATCTTGCCCTCCAGACCCCACGAGGATAAGGGGAGGCAGGCCTGGTCCTCACACCAGGCGCCCAGCATCCTGCCAAAGGCTTCGAAGCCTGCTCTGCCCAGGCTGTGCTGGGACTGACCACCCCGCAGTGAGGGTCTGTTTCTACCCTCTCCTGCAGAAAGGACAGAGTCTGTCTAGGGACAGATGTGGAGACCCGGAAAGGTGCAGCAGCAGGATGGGCCTGGGTGGGAGGAGCTGGGGGAAGCTGGGCACCAGCTGTGAGCCCCACCTCACATCTCCAGCTCACCTGGACTTCTCAGTAATCCCTCAGGCTGGGCTGGACTGCGCTGCAGACGGGGCCCCAGCTGCATCAGCAGGCAAGGCCTGCTCTGGGGCAGGCTAGGAAGCCCTGGCTTGTCAGAGAACTGAAACCACACTGAGCAGACGTGGCTGCAACCCGTGTAGAGAGAGAAGAGCAGCTTCCAAGGCTACTGACTTTGCGTTCCAACCCCAGATGACTCCGACAAACCCTGCTAGGCCTCTCCACCAGGCTGCGGCTTCCACGGGGAGGAGATGCCCCATGGCTGATGCGACAAGTTACCACAACTTGGTGGCTAACACAATTTTATTCTCTATAGTTCTGGAGGCCACAAGTCTAAAGCCAGTTGTACGGGGTAAAGTCAAGGTGTCAGCAGGGCTGGTTCCCTCTGGAGACTCCAGAGGAGAATCTGCTCCTGGCCTCTGCCAGCTCCTAAGGGCTGCCAGCATTCCTTGGCTTATGGCCACATCCTCCAGTCTCTGCCTCCCTGGTCACATTGAGTTCTCTTCTGTGTAATCTCTCTTCCACCTTCTCTTCTGTGTGTAGTCTCTCTTCCTCCCTCTCGTAAGGACACTTGTGATTACATTTAGGGCCCACCTGGCTAACCCAGGACAACCTTTCCATCCCAAGTTCCTTAACTTGGCCAAGTGCAGTGGCTCACACCTGCAATCCCAGCACTTTGGGAAGCCGAGGCGGGTGGATCACTGAGGCCAGGAGTTTGAGATCAGACTGGCCAACATGGTGAAACCCCATCTCTACTAAAAATACAAAAATTAGCCAGTCGTGGTGGTGCCTGTAATCCCAGCTTCTCGGGAAGGTGAAGCTGGAGAATCCCTTGAATCCAGGAGGAGGAGTTTGCAGTGAGCCGAGATCGTGCTACTTCACTCCAACCTGGGCAAGGGAGTAAGACTCCATCTCAAAAAAAATCCTGGCCGGGGCCTGTAATCCCAGCACTTTGGGAAGCTGAGGCAGGCGGATCATGAGGTCAGGAGATCGAGACCATCCTGGCTAACACGGTGAAACCCCATCTCTACTAAAAATACAAAAAATATTTAGCAGGGCGTGGTGGCGGGTGCCTGTAGTCCCAGCTACTTGGGAGGCTGAGGCAGGACAATCGCTTGAACCCGGGAGGCAGAGCTTGCAGTGAGCCGAGATCGCACCACTTCACTCCAGCCTGGGCGACAGAGCGAGACTCCGTCTCAAAAAAAAATCCTTACCTTGATCACACCTGCAGAGCTCCTTTATGCCATATAAGGCAAGGTTTGCATGCTGCAGGGATTAGAACTGATGTCTGTGGGACCATTGTTCAGCTGACCACTGTCCCTCCCTGGGGAGACCCAGCCTCACCTGGAGCGTCCTTTATTTCCACAGACACTCATGGTTGGGCTCCTGGGAAAAGACTGCTCTCACAATATGCAGCCTCCAGGGCTGAGCAGGCCCCCACCCCACACATGGCCTGCGGAGCCCAGGAGCTTGGTGAACCACCGCTGGGGCAGCAGGGGCTATGTGGCTCCCGGAGAGTGGCTGTGGCTCCCCATGATGCTGCGCCTGGAAAAACATGATCCCACTCTCCCAAAGCAGGAGGGGATGGCTGGGGATGCACATTCCCAGGCCCAGGAACCTGGGACTTCCAGAAGGTTCCTTGGCACTTGGGTGCTATTGAGGCCTGGGCACCACTGGGGGGCCATTCTCTGCTGGCAAGCTTAGGGTCCCTCTGAGAATCACTCTCCTGGGAGCTGTTTACATTCGGAGCAATTCCTTCCTCTGAAGGTCTGGCCCTGAGGCCCTGTGAGTCCGGGGAACAGACGGGTGAGGCCCACAGCCTCTCTCCAGCCTGAGTGGGCAGCAGTGCGTGTGCAGGACACCACTGTGAATAAGGGACAAAAACCACATCACCAAGGAGCTGAGCACCTGAGGATGGGTCAGGGAGGACTGATCCCCCTCCGCACCCTCATCAGAAGAGCAGAGGTGAAAGCCCAGCTCACTGCCAGGAGCAAGAGGGGCAGAGAACGGAGAACAATGTCACTGATCTGCTGTGGCTGCCACCCACGCTCTGCAGACCCAGGTGGCCTCTGCTCCCCCAGGTGCTCAGGGCTCCCTCGCCTCACCTCAGGATTCTCCATCTTGGCCGCTGCAGGTCCTAAGGGAATGTCTCCCCGCTATGATCTCTTACCCAGTCAGGTCACAAGCAGCGGTTCCCTGCCCACGAGAGAGGCAGGCCTGAGACACAGCACGGGGCTGAACGTCCTTGTGCTTCACCACCGACTCCTGCTGGGGGCCAGCTTGGTGACCATCCATCGCCTCCCATAGGCAAAGCCGCCATGCTTCTCTTTACTGACCACATGTCTTCCCCAGGGCCCCACTAGCTTCTCTCCTGGGGATGGTGGCGAAAGGGGAAAGAGCTTCCCAGTGGGGGGTTGGGACTTGAAGTCCCACTGTGTCCGAAACTGGTGGGTTCTCGGCCTTGCTGACTTCAATAATGAAGCCGCGTACCCTTGCCATGTCACAGTTCTTAAAGATGGTGTGTCCGGAGTTTGTTTCTTCTGATGCTCAGACGTGTCTGGAGCTTCTTCCTTCTGGTGGCTTCATGGTCTCACTAACTTCAGGAGTGAAGCTGCAGACCTTCACGGTGAGTGTTACAGCTCATAAATATGACACCGACGCAGAGTGAGCAGCAGGAAGATTTATTGCAAACAGCGAAGACCACATGCAGTAAGCAGACCCCAGCAGGTTGCCACTCCTTGCTAGGGCCGCCTGCTTTTATTCCCTTATCTGGCCCCACCCACATCCTGCTGACTGGTCCATTTTACAGAGAGCTGATTGATCCACTTAACAGAGAGCTGATTGGTCCGTTTTGACAGAGTGCTGATTGGTGCGTTTACAATCCTTGAGCTAGACACAGAGTCAGAGTGCTAGTCCTCCAAGTCTCCACTAGGTTAGGTAGATACAGAGTGCTGATTGGTGCACATACAATCCTCTGGCTAGATATCAAAGTTCTCCAAGTCCCCATCCGGTTCAGGAGCCCAGCTGGCTTCACCCAGTGGATTCTGTACCAGGGCTGCAGGTGGAGCTGCCTGGCAGTCCTGAGCGGTGCCTGCACTCCTCAGCCCTTGGGCTGTGGATGGCACGGGGTGCCACGGAGCAGGGGGCAGCCCCTATCGGGGAGGCTCAGGCCTCGCGGGAGCACACCGCAGGGGTAGGAGCTCGGACATGGCGGGCTGCAGGTCCTGAACCCTGCCCCGCCTGGAGGCAGCCAAACCACGCGAGAATTGGAGTGCAGCGCCGGCAGGCCAGCACTGCTGGGGGACCCGGCACAACCGCTGCAGCTGCTGGTCCAGGTGCTAAGCCCCTCACTGCCCTGGGCCGCTCCGTGTGCCGGGCCCGCCGAGACTCACACTGGCCAGCGAGCCCAGCCCCGGTTTCCACCCGCGCCTCTCCCTCCACACCTCCCCGCAAGCAGAGGGAGGGGGCTCCGGTCCCAGCCATCCCAGAGAGGGGCTCCCACGGTGCCGTGGCGGGCTGAAGGGCCCCTCAAGCGCCGCCAGAGTGGACGCTGAGGCTGAGGAGGCGCTGAGAGTGAGGGCTGCTAGCACTGTGTCACCTGTGAATGCCACTGCACTCTGGCCTGGGCAACAGGTGAGACCTTGTCTGTATTTCAAAACAAAAACAAACAAAACCACAGAACAGTTTTCTCTCATTTCCTACCAGAAAGCCCTTCCCTTCCCTCCGCACATGTAAAACTCTTCCTTCTTTAAGCTCTAGCTTTAATGTCACCTTCCCCAGAAACCTACCCCGGTGGCCTCTGAAAGGGCCCCCTCTCTTCCCTGGGGTCCTGCAACCCACAGTCAAATATCAGGCCTTTGTATCAGAGATGCTCAGTGCCTGGCTAGAGCCTAATTTAACAGTCAGGAAGTAGGATGGAAGTCCAAATTAGAGCAGATCACCCATGGAACAGAGCTGATACAACTCTGTAAAGGAGGATAGGTTGAAATGTGGCAGAAACGTTTAAACAGTACACCAGCCGGGTGCAGTGACTCCCATCTGTAAGCCCAACACTTTGGGAGGCCGATGCTGGAGGATTGCTTCAGGAGGGGCTCAAGACCAGCCTGGGCAATATAGTGATGTTACCGGTGGAGGGTCTTGACTACGAGTTGTCCAGGTTCTTGGTGTTTTCAACGTGAAATTGGACAAAATGCACAAAGCAATGAAAGAATTAAGCACAGATTCATTGAAACGAAAGTACACTCCACAGAGTGGGAGTGGGTTCCAGTAAGTGGCTCAAGAGTCCTGCTGACAGAATTTTCTGGGGTTTAAATACCCTCTAGAGGTTTCCCATTGGTTACTTGGTTATACCTTATGTAAATGAAGGAGTGGCCCCTGACCAGTCTGACTGATTGCAGAAGGCAACCCAGGCTGAAGTGCAGTTACAGAGTTACACCCTGTGCAAACGTCTGATTGGTTGCAGGAGGGGACCAATCAGAGGCTGAAGTTAAGTTACAAAGTTTTACCCTATGCAATTGAAGACTGGGCCCATGACCAGTCTGATTGGTTGCAGAAAGGGATCAATCAGAGGCACTTTCCATTTTTCATCTGCCTCACAGAAAGGTGGAGGCAGTTGCAAAGGGAGTAGCCTCTGATCCTTTTGTTACTTGGGTGTGGAAAGTTGGGGTTTTCATTTTGATTCAATTCTAGGAAGTCAGCACTAATTGGCCTTAGGTTCCCTGCCTCAGGGAGACCCTGTCTCTACAAAAAAATACAAAAAAATTAGCCAGGTATGGTGATGCACGCCTGTAGCCCCAGCTATTTGGGAGACTGAGGCAGGAGGATTGCTTGAGCCCAGGAGTTTGAGAGTGCAGTGAGCTGTGATTCCACCACTGGACTCCGATCTAGGTGACAGAGTGATACCCTGTCTCTAAAAACAAACAAAAATGTCGAGCGCGGGGTCTCACGCCTGTAATCCCAGCTCTTTGGGAGGCAAAGGCGGGTGGATCACGAGGTCAGAAGATCGAGACCATCCTGGCTAACACGGTGAAACCCCATCTCTACTAAAAATACAAAAAATTAGCCGGGCATAGTGGCGGGCGCCTGTAGTCCCAGCTACTCCAGAGGCTGAGGCAGGAGAATGACGTGAACCCCGGAGGTGGAGCTTGCAGTGAGCTGAGATTGTGCCGCTGCACTGCAGCATGGACGACAGAGCGAGACTCCGTCTCAAAAAACAACAACAGCAACAACAAAAAGGGTACATAATTGGTCCAATACTTTCACTTTTTAGAACCTACCCTTTGGAAGTAATCCTTAAAAATTAAAACAAAATGTTGAAGAATTATACCAAGAACAGCAGTCTCTTCATTTCCTGTTCTTCTGTTTGATTCTTTAGGCATTAACTTCCATATCTCTAAATAGCAGCTTCTATTCTCGTTCTTGATTGTTTCATTTTAAGCTGCATTTATTGTGTTTCCACAATCCAAGATGAAAATTAGGCTGTTTCCTTCCCTCTCTGTCCCTAACCCCCACACCCACTTTTAATCCCTCATCTTCCCAAGAATATGCAGTTTTAATGGCATTTTGGCTAGATTGTAATGGCATTGTGAATATGTAAATGCTATTCACAGCTGAACCATGTGGTACTGTAATTACTTTCCATGTCCTAGAACAGCTTTTGTTTGTACTAGAGGCAATGACTGTCATCTATTTCTCTCTGTATTTATCACTAATTTTTTTTTTTTTTTGAGATGGAGTCTCTCTCTGTTGCCCAGGCTGGAGGGCAGTGGTGCCATCTGGGCTCACTGCAGCCTCCACCTCCCGGGTTCAAGTGATTCTCCTGCCTCAGCCTTCTCAGTAGCTGGTATTACCAGTACTCGCCATGACACCTGGCTAATTTTTATATTTTTAATAGAGACAGGGTTTCACCCCATTGGCCAGGCTGGTCTCAAACTCCTGACCTCAGGAGCTCCACCTGCCTCAGCCTCACAAAGTGCTGGGATTGCAGGTGTGAGCCACCGCATCGGGCCACTTATCACTAATTTTATCCCCGAACGTTCCCCTGGTTAGATAAATCTACTTTCAGTTGCACAAAAACACATTAGCTGCCTTTGCAGATTTAACTTCTTGAGGAACTCTCTCGTGAGGCCTCCTGCTCTGCTCGTGTCTGGATAGGTGACCCTCGTGCTCGGTACTAGCTTTCACCCAGGCAACTCCTGTCACCCTCCCTCAGGGCCTCTCCTTTGCCTCACTCCTGAGCTCCAGTCTCTTTCTTGGACTCTGTGACTCCTCTTTTCTGTTTTGTTCCCCCTGTATTATTAACACATTCTATAGTAGCTTCTAGAAACCAGAAGCATAGGAGATAATTATTTTGAGAACCTGTATGTCTGCGAATGTCTTTAATCTACTCTTATACATGATTGGTGGCTTTCCAGGATATATACATCTAAGTTGCAAGTGTTATTTTTCCCCATAATTCTGAAGATGCTTGCTTCCTTCCAGAGCTGCTGTGAAGACATCTGAAGCATTCTGATTGATCTTTCTTTTATGGAAACTGTTTTATTTCCCCCCCCTTTCTATCTGGGAGCATATAAAATATGTGCTTTTCATTCAATGTGCTAACATTTCATAGTGATGTACTTTAATGTTGGTGTATTTTCATCAGTTGTGCAGAGCACTTGTTCTGGGCAGTGCTTTTTTTCATTCTGGAGACGTATGCTTCCGGTAGTTTCTTGACTATTTATTTGGTATCTCTGTCTCCTCTGTTTTCTCTGAAACTCCTCTTATTTAGATATTAGACTTCTTGGGCTGGATTAGCAATTTAAAAATCTTTTCTGCCCCTCATATTTTCCATCTGTCTGTTGAACTTTATATTTTTGTGATGTTTTTCTTTTCTTTTTTTGAGATGGAGTCTCGCTCTGTTTCACTAGGCTGGAGTGCAGTGGCACAGTCTCAGCTCATTGCAGCCTCTGCCACCCGGTGTGTCCGGAGTTGGTTCCTTCTGGTGGGTTCCTGGTGTGGCTGAGTTCAAGAATGAAGCGGTGGACCTTCGTGGTGAGTGTTACAGCTCTTAAAGATGGCATGGACCCAAAGAGTGAGTGGTAGCAAGGTTTATTGTGAAGAGTGAAAGAACAAAGCTTCCAGAGGTGGAAGGAGACCTGAAGGGTTGCCAGGGCTGGCTGGGGGATGGCCAGCTTTTATTCCCTTATTTGTCCCCTCCCATGTTCCGTTTTTGTCCTATCAGAGTGCCCTTTTTTCAATCCTCCCTGCGATTGGCTACTTTTTTCTTTTCTTTTCTTTTCTTTTTTGACACGGAGTGTCACTCTGTCGCCCAGGCTGGAGTGCAGTGGCACGATCTCAGCTCACTGCAAGCTCCGCCTCCCGGGTCCACGCCATTCTCCTGCCTCAGCCTCCCGAGTAGCTGGGACTACAGGCGCTCACCACCATGCCTGGCTAATTTTTTGTATTTTCAGTAGAGAGGAGGTTTCACTGTGTTAGCCAGGATGGTCTCAATCTCCTGACCTCGTGATCTGCCCTCCTCAGCCACCCAAAGTGCTGGGAATACAGGTGTGAGCCACTGCACCCAGCTGCAATTGGCTACTTTTAGGATCCTGCTGATTGGTGCGTTTTACAGAGCACTGATTGGTGCATTTTACAGAGTGCTGATTGACACATTTTACAATCCTCTTGCTGGCTACAGAGTGCTGATTGGTACGTTTTTACAGAGTGCTGATTGGTGCATTTTACAGTCCTTTTGCTAGCTACAGCATGCTGATTGGTGCGTTTTTACAGAGCACTGATTGTTGCATTTTACAATCCTCTTGCTAGCTACAGAGTGCTGATTGGTGTGTTTTACAATCCTGGCTACAGAATGCTGATTGGTGCATTTTACAACACTCTTGTAAGACAGAAAAGTTCTCCAAGTCCCCACTCCACCCAGGAAGTCCAGCTGGCTTCACCTCTCACCAGGTTCAAGCAGTTCTCCTGTCTCAGCCTCCCTAGTAGCTGAGACTACAGATGTGTGCCACCACACCCAGCTAATTTTGTATTTTATTTATTTATTTATTTATTTATTTATTTTTGAGATGGAGTTGGAGTGCAGTGGTGTGATCTCGGCTCACTGCAACTCCACCTCCCAGGTTCAAGTGATTCTATTGCCTCAGCCTCCTGAGCAGCTGGGATTACAGGCATGCACCACCACTCCCAGCTAATTTTTGTATTTTTAGTGGACAGGGGGTTTCATCATGTTGGCCAGGCTAGTCTCGCACTCCTGACCTCAGATGATCACCCAACTTGGCTTCCCAAAGTGGTGGGATTACAGGTGTGAGTCACCACACCTGGCCCACGTATTTATTTTCTAAAAACAGTTTTTTTTCTCTGTAGTTTCTCACTCTTTTATTTTTATTTACTTATCTACTTATTTAGAGACCGAGTTTTACTCTGTCACACTGGAGTACAGTGGTGCAGTCTCAGCTCACTGCAACCTCCACCTCAGCTTCAAATGATTCTCATGCCTCAGTCTCCTGAGCAGCTGGGATTACAGGCATGGACCACCACGCCCGGCTAATTTTTGTATTTTTAGCTAATTTTTAGTAGAGATGGGATTTCACCATGTTGGCCAGACTAGTCTCAAACTTCGGACCTCATGATCTGCCTGCGTTGCCTCCCAAAGTGCTGGGATTACAGGTGTAAGCCACCGCACATGGTCTCACTCTTTTATTAAAATATAAAATTCTGTTCTTGAATCATGGATGCACTACCTCCCTGGGTATATTAATAAGAGGATTTTTTTTTTTTTTAATGGAGTCTCGCTGTATCGCCCAGGCTGGAGTGCAGTGGTACGATCTCCGCTCATGGCAACCTCTGCCTCCTGGGTTCACGCTATTCTCCTGCCTCAGCCTCCTGAGTAGC
>NW_012101699.1:542986-545869 GCF_000951045.1 Mandrillus leucophaeus
TGCAGTGAGCCGAGATTGCACCATTGTACTCCAGCCTGGGGGACAGAGTGAGACTCCATCTCAAAAAAAAAAAAAAAAAAAAAAAAAAAAAAAAAGAAGAAGAAAAAAAGAAAGGGTTAATAGAAACAAATCCAAAGATGACAAAGATTATAGAATTGGCAGCTAATGTTTTTTGACCAGCTGTCACAAGAAATTCAAGGATTTAAAGAAAAGCATAGAAATAGTAAACAGATGGGGACTCAGCACAGACATGAAAGTGTGAAAAAGAAAAATTAGAAATTCTAGAACTAACAGATATAATATCGGAAATTAAAACTTCACAGGATGGACTTAGGAAAATCAATAGTGCAAAGAAAGGATTAGCAAATCTGAAGGCAGGTCAATAAAAACTATCCAATTTAAAGCCCACAGAGAAATACAAAAAGAATAGAGCCTTGGTGGTCTGCAGGGACATATCAAGCACTCTAAGCAAATGTAATCAGAGCCTTAGAAGGAGATATGCTATATCGGGGCAGAAAAATATTTGAAAAAATGGTTCCAAATTTTTTCTAATTTTGATAAGAATTGCAATCCATATATCCGAGAAGCTCAGTAAACTCCAAGCAGTATGAACAGACACCCCAGCCACATTAAAGTAGAATTGCTGAGTAAAAAAAAATAAATAGACTATCTTGAAAGAAGTCAGAAGAAAAGGATGCAGTACATGTAGGAAAACAACAGTAGGAATGACCGTGTTATTCTCACCAGAAATAACAGAACTCATAGAAAATGAAACAGCTCCTTTGAAGTTCTGAAAGAAAAAAAAATCTATTAATCAGAATTACACATCTATTGAAAATGCCATCAGAAATGAAGGTGAAATAATGATATTTTAAATGAACAAAAGCTGAAATAATTTACTAACAGAAAATCTACATTACAAGAAATATTAAATAATTTTTCAGTATGAAGAGAAACAGTGCCCGATTGTCCGTTGTTTAATGAGTTGCCTTCAAATATTTGTCAAAAATTAGTTCTCCCAGTATATGTGGGTCTATTTCTGCACTCTGTTTTCCATTAATCAATTCTTTATTATGCCAATCCCACACAAGTCTGATTATATCGCTTTGTGATAAGTATTGAATTTAGGTAGTGTTACCCTTCTAACTTTGTTCGTGTTTTTCAGAATGACTTTGGCTCTTCTAGTTGCTTTTAATTTTCATTTTTTTTCTTTCTTTCTTTTTTCCTGAGAAGCCTCTAATCTCTCGTAGGTGCTTTTAATTTTCTTTTCTTTCTAAAATTTTTAATTTTTAATTTGTATTTATTTATTTATTTATTTTTATTATACTTTAAGTTCTAGGGTACATGTGCACAATGTGCAGGTTTGTTACATATGTATACATGTGCCATGTTGTGACTTTTAGAAACAACTTTTCAATTTCTATATTTAAGAAAACCTACTGGATTTTAATTGGAACTGCATTAAATCTATGGATCAATTTGGGGAGAATTAATATGTTAATTTGCAATTCATTGTTAATATATGGGAATAAAATTGACTTTAGCACCTTGATCTGGTTGTATCCTGCAGTCTTGCTAAATTCATTTATTAGTTTCAGTAGCTTTTTTGGAGATTCCACCAGATATGTTCTAAAGTATATATACATTGTGGAGTGACTGAACCTAGATAATTAACATATGCATAATCTCACAGTGATTTTCTGTGGTGAGAATACGTCCATTATGTTAGCATTTTTAAGATTACAATATACTGGCCGGGCGCGGTGGCTCAAGCCTGTAATCCCAGCACTTTGGGAGGCTGAGGCAGGTGGATCACCTGAGGCTAGGAGTTCAAGATCAGCCTGGCCAACACGTTGAAACCCCATCTCTACTAAAAATACAAAAATTAGCCAGGCATGGTGGCGTGTGCCTGTAATCCCAGCTACTCGGGAGGCTGAGGGAGAAGAAACGTTTGAACCTGGGAGGCAGAGGTTGCAGTGAGCCCAGATTGCGCCACTGCACTCCAGCCTGGGTGACAGAGCGAGACTCCATCCAAAAAAAAAAAAAAAAGACAGAAAGTGAAAAGACAACCCACAAAATGGGAGAAAGAAATTGCAAATCACATATCTCATAAAAACCTACTATCCAGAATATATATAAATGACTTCTTTTAGGAAATATCTATTCAGGTCCTCTGCCCATTTAAAAATCTGGGTTATTGTCTTGCTGTTGAGCTGTTTGAGTTCCTTGTATATTTTAGATGCCGACTTTGTAGCAGATGAGTAGTTTGCAAGTGTTCTCTCTCATTCTGGAGATTGTCTCTTCACTCTGCTGATTTTTTCCCTCGCTGTGCAGAAGCGTTTTAGAGCTGGGCGCAGTGGCTCACACCTGTAATCCCAGCACTTTGGGAGGCTGAGGTGAGCAGCCTGCTTGAGCCCAGGAGCTCAAGACCAGCCTAGGTAACATGGCAAAACTCTGTCTGTACCAAAAAGAAATTCAAAAAACAAAACTCAGCTGGGCATAGTGGCATGCACCTGTCCTCCCAGTTACTTGGGAGGCTGTGGTGGAAAAATCACCTGAGCCGACTAAGAAAGAAGAAAAGAGAAGAATCAAATAGACACAATAAAAAATGATAAAGGGGATATCACCACTGACCCCATAGAAATACAAACTACCATCAGATAATACTATAAACACCTCTATACAAATAACCTTGAAAATCTAGAAGAAGGCCGGGCGCGGTGGCTCACGCCTGTAATCCCAGCACTTTGGGAGACTGAGAAGGGCAGATCACGAGGTCAGGAGATCAAGACCACCCTGGCTAACACAGTGAAACCCTGTCTCTACTAAAAATACAAAAAATTAGCTGGGCATGTTGGCAGGCGCCTGTAGTCCCAGCTACAC
>NW_012101699.1:545954-548879 GCF_000951045.1 Mandrillus leucophaeus
AAAAAAAAAAAAAAAAAGATAGAAGAAATGGATAAATTCCCGGATACATACACCCTCTCAAGACTAAACCAGGAAGAAGTCCAATCCCTGAAAAGAACCATAACAAGTTCTGAAATTGAGGCAGTAATTAAGAGCCTACCAACCAAAAAAAGCCCAGGACCAGATGGATTCACAGCCGAATTCTACCAGAGGTACAAAGAGGAACTGGTACCATTCCTTCTAAAATTATTCCAAGCAATAGAAAAAGAGGGAATCCTCCCTAACTCATTTTATGAGGCCAGCATTATCCTGCTACCAAAACCTGGCAGAGACACACACAAAAAAATTTTAGGCCAATATCCCTGATGAAAATTGATGCAAAAATCCTCAATAAATACTGGTAAACCAAATCCAGCAGCACATCAAAAAGCTTATCAACCACAATCAAGTCAGCTTCATCCCTGGGATGGCTGGTTCAACATATGCAAATCAATAAATGTAATCCATCACATAAACAGAACCAATGACAAAAACCACATAATTATCTCAATAGATGCAGAAAAGGCCCTCAATAAAATTCAACAGCCTTTCATGCTAAAAACACTCGATAACCTAGGTATTGATGGAATGTATCTCAAAATAATGAAAGCTATTTATGACAAACCCACAGCCAATATCATGCTGAATGGGCCAACACTGGAAGCATTCCCTTTGAAAACAAGCACAAGACAAGGATGCCCTCTCTCACCACTCCTATTCAACATAGTATTGGAAGTTCTGGCCAGGGCAATCAGGCAAGAGCAAGAAATAAAGGGTATTCAGATAGGAAGAGAGGAAGCCAAATTATCTCTGTTTGCAGACGACATGATTGTACATTTAGAAAACCCCATTGTCTCAGCGCAAAAACTCCTTAAGCTGATAAGCAACTTCAGCAAAGTCTCAGGATACAAAATCAATGTGCAAAAATCACAAGCATTCCTAAACAACAATAATAGACAAACAGAGAGCCAAATAATGAGTTAACGCCCATTCACAATTGCTATGAAGAGAATAAAATATCTAGGAATACAACTTACAAGTGATACAAAGGACCTCTTCAAGGAGAACTACAAACCACTGCTTAAGGAAATAAGAGAGGACACAAACAAATGGAAAAACATTCCATGCTCATGGATAGGAAGAATCAGTATCGTGAAAACGGCCACACTGCCCAAAGTAATTTATAGATTCAATGCTATCCCAATCAAACTACAAATGACCTTCTTCACAGAACTAGAAAAAAACTACTTTAAATTTCATATGGAACCAAAAAAGAGCCCATTTAGCCAAGACAATCCTAAGCAAGAAGAACAAAGCTGGAGGCATCACACTATCTTGACTTTAAACTATACTACAAGTCTACAGTAACCAAAACAGCTTGGTTCTGGCACCAAAACAGATATATAGAACAATGGAACAGAACAGAGCCTTCCCAAATAACACCACACATCTACAACCATCTGATCTTTGACAAACCTGACAAAAACAAGCAATGGGGAAAGGATTCCCTATTTAATAAATGGTGTTGGGAAAGCTGGCTAGTCATATGCAGAAAACTGAAACTAGACACCTTCCTTACACCTTATACAAAAATTAACTCAAGCTGGATTAAAGATCTAAGCATAAGAACTAAAACCGTAAAAACCCTAGAAGAAAACCTAGGCAATGCCATTTAGGACACAGGCATGGGCAAAGGACTTCATGACTAAAATACCAAAAGCAATGGCAGCAAAAGCCAAAATTCACAAATGGGATCTAATTAAATTAAAGAGCTTCTGCATAGCAAAAGAAGCTATGATCAGAGTAAACAGACAAACCTACAGAATGGGAGAAAACTTTTGCAATCGATCCATCTGACAAAGGGCTAATATCCAGAATCTACAAAGAACTTAAACAAATTTACAGGAAAAAAAAAAAAAAAACCATCAAAAAGTGGGCAAAGGATATGAACAGACACTTTTCAAAAGAAGACATTTATGTGACCAACAAACATTTGAAAAAAAGTTCATTATCACCAGTCATTAGAGACATGCAAATCAAAACCACAATGAGATACCGTCTCACATCAATTAGAATGGCTATCATTAAAAAGTCAGGAAACAACAGATGCTGGAGAGGATGTGGAGAAATAAGAACGCTTTTACACTGTTGGTGGGAATGTAAATTAGTTCAACCATTGTGGAAAACAGTGTGGCGATTCCTCAAGGACCTAGAACTAGAAATACCATTTGACCAGCAATCCCATTACTGGGTATATGCCCAAAGGATTATAAATCATTCTGCTATAAAGACACATGTACACATATGTTTATTGCAGCACTGTTCACAATAGCAAAGACTTGGAACCAACCCAAATGCCCATCAAGGATAGACTGGATAAAAGAAATGTGGCACATACACACCATGGAATACTATGCAGCCATAAAAAAGAATGAGTCCGTGTCCTTTGCAGGGACATGGATGAAGCTGGAAACCATCATTCTCAGCAAACTAACACAGAAAACCCAACACGACATGTTCTCACTCATAAGTGGGAGTTGAACAATGAATGAGAACATATGGGCACAGGGAGGGGAACATCACACACTGGGACCTGTTGGGGATGAGGGGCAAGGGAAGGGATACATTAGAAGAAATACCTAATGTAGATGACGGGTTGATGGGTACAGCAAACCACCATGGCACGTGTATACCTGTGTAACAAACCTGCACGTTCTGCACATGTGTCCTAGAACTTAAGTATAATAAAAATAAAAGACACCCAAGAAGAACAAAAAATATAGAATTTACCATACTATATGGTTAACTACATGGTATGGTCATAGGCTGAGGGAAGAAATGTGAATTTACCATACCATATGGTTAACTACACGGTATGGTCATAGGCTGAGGGAAGAAATGTGAATT
>NW_012101699.1:548969-564660 GCF_000951045.1 Mandrillus leucophaeus
AGGCTGAGGGAAGAAATGTGAATTTACCATACTATATGGTTAACTACACGGTATGGTCATAGTAAGGCTGAGGGAAGAAATGTAACAGTGTGTCTGAATATACATTTTATATGCTTTTGAAATATTTTAGATACATACAAAAATAAAAGTAAATTTTAAAAAATCACCTGAGGCTGGAGGTCAAGGTGGCAGTGAGCTGTGATCACACTACTGCACTCCAGCCTGGGCAACAGAGTGAGACCCTGTCTCAAAAAAATAAAAAAGAAAAAAGAAACTTTATAGCTTGATGTAATCCCAGTTATCTATTTTTGCTTCTGTTGCCTATGCTTTGGGGGTTTTCTCAAAAACTCCTTACCCAGGCCAGTGCCATGGAGATTTTCCCCTACGTTTTCTTTTAGTAGTTTCATAATTTGGTACTTACATTTAAGTCATTAATTCATTTTAAGTTAATTTTTGTATATGGTGTGATCTGAGGGTGGGTTTAGAGTCTCAGTCCATGATTACTGGCCTGGAATATGGGATGTGGGGGTTTTCCTGGTGCTGGGCCTGGTATTGGGGTCTAAGGAAAAGTCCTTTGCTCACTTCCCTCTCTTCGTCCCCAGAGGATGGCATGTCTCTCAATTCTGTGCTGCCTGGGGCTGGGGAAGGATGATGTGGGTAATTTAAAACCGCCTATCCTACCCTCGCCAGTGTATAATTTCTCATTATGCTACAGCCAGGTACTACGATCTCTCACCTGGTTTCCTGAGCTCACGTGAAGATATTTTCAAGCATGAATAGTTGTTCAGATTGATGTTTCTGTGGCGGGACAATCACTGTAAAGTCCTATTTTGCCGTCTTGCTTCACTCCTATGCAGCAAAAGAGAGAATCTTCAAAGCATCACAAGAGAAGTAAACTTGTCACATATAAGGGATCCTCAATAAAATTAACAGCTGATTTCTCGTCAGAAACCGTGGAGGCCAGAAGGTTGGCATATTTAAAATGATGAAAGAAAAAAAACTGTCAACCAAGAATTGTATATCCAAAAAACAATTCCTTAAAAAATTTGTAATTTAATTTTTATTTCTAATAAAATGAACACTTCACAAATTTGCATGTCATCCTTGCCCAGGGGCCATCCTAATCTTCTCTGTATCATTCCAGTTATTAGTATATTTGCTACTGAAGCAAGGGAACTCAGAAAAACAATTCTTCAACCAATAATATTTCAAAGCCATTTCACAGAGAACAATCTCTTCAATAAATGATGCTGGGCTAGCCAGATATCCTAATGCAAAAAAATAAAGCTGAGGTCTTTCCTCACACTATAAACAAAAGGGACCAAAGACCTAAGTATAACAGTTAAAGGTATAAAACTCTTAGAGAAAACACTGGGGCAAATCTTAATGCCTTGGATTTGGCAATGGGTGCTCAGATGTCACCAAAGTCACATGCGATGCGACAATAACAATAGATAAATTTATACTTTATCAAGACTAAAAACTTCTGTGCATCAAAGAACACTGTCAGCCAGGTATGGTGGCTCACGCCTGTAATCCCAACGCTTTTGGAAGGCCGAGGCGGGTGGATCACTTGAAGTCAGGAGTTTGAGACCAGCCTGGCCAACATGGTGAAACTCTATCTCTACTAAAAATACAAAAATTAGCCGGGCATGGTGATGCGTGCCTGTAATCCCAGTTACTCGGGAAGCCGAGGCACAAGAATCGCTTGAACCCAGGAGGTGGAGGTTGCAGTGAGCTGAGATCACGCCACTGCACTCTAGCCTGGTCGACAGAGCAAGACTCCTTCTCAAAATAATAATAATAATAATGATAATAATAAATTAGCCAGGTGTGGTGGTGCACACCAATAGTCCCAGCTACTTGGGAGGCTGAAGTGGGAGGATCACTTGAGCCCAGGGGTTTGAGGCTGTAGTGAGCTATGATTATGTCATTGCACTTTAGCCTGGGAGACAGAATGAGACCCTGTTTCTTTTTTTGCGGGGGGGATGGAGTTTCGCTCTGTTGCCCAGGCTGGAGTGCAGTGGCACGATCTGCACTCACTGCAAGCTCCGCCTCCCGGGTTCACGCCATTCTCCTGCCTCAGCCTCCCGAGTAGCTGGGACTACAGGCGCTGCTACCACGCCCAGCGAATTTTTTGTATTTTTAGTAGAGATGAGGTTTCACTGTGTTAGCCAGGATGGTCTCAATCTCCTGACCTTGTGATCCGCCCACCTCGGTCTCCCAAAGTTCTGGGATTACAGGCGTGAGCCACCGCGCCCAGCAAGACCCTGTTTCTTAGAGAGAGAGAGGGAGAGAGAGTGAGAGTGAGAGACAGACAGAGAGAGAGAAAATGTGAAAAGACAACCCTCAGAATGGGAGAAATTGCAAATCACATATCTGATAAAAAATCTACTATCCAGAATATATAAAGCACTATTATTACTATTATTATTATTAGTAGTAGTAGTATTTTGTATTTTGAGTAGTAGTATTTTGAGAGGGAGCTTCACTGTTGTTGCCCAGGCTGGAGTGCGATGGTGCGATCTCGGCTTACCACAACCTCTGCCTCTCGGGTTCAAGGGCTTCTCCTGCCTCAGCCTCCCGAGTAACTGGGATTACAGGCATGTGCCAGCACGCCCGGCCAATTTTTTTTGTATTTTTAGTAGAGATGGGGTTTTCCATGTTGGTCAGGCTGGTCTCGAAGTCCCAACCTCAGGAGATCCACCCGCCTGGGCCTCCCAAAGTGCTGGAATTACAGGCGTGAGCCACCACATTTGGTTGTATAAAGCACAACCTAACCACAATAAAGACATACAACCCAACTTAAAAATGGACAGAATTTGAATAGACATTTATTCAAAGAAGACACGCAAAGAGCCGACAAGCACGTGAAAAGATGCTCAGCATCACTAATCATCAGGGAAATGCAAATCAAAATCACAATGTGATACCAGTTTACAACCACCACGATGGCGTGACAACAGAAATTAACAAGTGTTGATAGTGTCTTTGTCCCTTATGCTGCTGGAACACGACTCTGTGGACTGGGTAATTTGTAAACAACAGAACTTTATTTTCTCACAACTCTAGAGGTTGGGAAGTCCAAGATGAAGGCTCCAGCAGACTTGGGGTCTGGCGGGGGCTGCTCCCTTTGCTTCCAGGATGGTGCCCTGTTCCTTCATCTTCTGGAGGGGAGGAGCACTGTGTTCTCACAGGAAACAGAGAAGGGGTGGAAAGACGAGGCTCCTAGCGGAAAACCCTGGCACATCCCATCTCCCTCAGTCTCTTCGCTGAGTCCCCTCTCTAAGGGGCCTGGAGGGATGGACCATGTACCTGTTGGGAAAAGAAAACTCTGTCAGCCTTTAGGGCCACACTTAAATGGGACATGAGGGCCCAGCACCCTGAGGGTGGGGCTTGACATCAGATCCTGGGTCGATAATTGAGGAGGCTGGCAGTGGGCAGTGCAGTGACTTGCACAAGCCTGTAAGTGTTCAGCCTCAGTTTCCTATCTAAGAAGCCACAGGTGATACTGGAGAGAGAGAGAGAGAGAGAGATGACCTGGGCTGATTTCCCCCGGCAGCCTAGCCCCAGAGACACAGATCTGGGTTAGTATCTCAGTTTTACACCTAAAACCTTAGTAAACCTTTGTAAAGTTACCACTCCCTTGGAGCCTCAGCTTTGTCGTCTGTAAAATGAGGACAGTAATACCTACAGAAGACTATAGTGAAGGAAAAGTGAAGAAATACTTTATACTGCGCTGCATTCCCCAAACATTTTGAGGCAGCGAGATGATGTATGCAGAGGACCTGGACCAGTAAACCTCCTTTGCTGTGTTCCCTCTCCCGCCGCATCCCTTCCCTTCTTCCCTCCCACGCTGCCTTCATGACCTCACCTCTTTCCCGCCCGCGATTTCAGGAAAGGGTCTGATAACCCTATCCTATGCAGAAAGCCGGTCTGTGTGCAAGCCCAGGGCCCCAAGACTGGCAGAGAGGAATGGGGGGAAGACAGGGTCTCCCCAGGGCCCCCGACAACCGGCTTTGCCCAGTGTCAGCCTGGCTGGGTTTCCACCAGGTGTTCGGGGGTCACTCCAGGTCACAATCCATTTGCACTGAAGTTGTACGCGTGGCCATGGCAGCAGGGTGCCAGCTTGCAAACACACCCTGCCCCCGCCCCCTGCTTCCTAGCGGACCTGCCTCTCTCCCGATCCAGCCACCACACTCACCTCTCCAGGCTCCCCGCTGGCCAGGCCCCAGCGCACATGCCTTCACACAGCTGTAATCACAGCACCCTTCCAGCTGCTTGCGCAGGCTTCCAAGTTGCGACACAGCCCTCGGAACTTTGCTTTCCAGTGCCATCAAGCCAAAGCACGTAACTCCAGAGCCACACCCTTGCTGTGAGTGGCTTTCCCTTCTTTCGGGTTATTTCATTAGGGCAAATCCCAGCAGTCAGAGTCTCGAGCTAGAGAACATGAATATGCGTATGGTTCTCGCTGCTTATTGCCAAATTATTTTCCCACAGGCTTGTATGCTTTTGCCATGAATAAATGAATAGACTGGTTTTACTATAGCATTACTGCCATTGATTCTTTTTCTTTTCTTTTTTCTGAGACAGAATCTCACTCCGTCACCCAGGCTGGAGTACAGTGACATGATCTCAGCTCACAGTAACCTCCACCTCCTGAGTTCAAACAATCCTCCTGCCTCAGCCTCCCAAGTAGCTGGGATCACAGGCGTGCGGCCACCATGCCGGCGAATTTTTATATTTTTAGTAGAGATGGGGTTTCACAATGCTGTCAGGGTGGTCTCGAACTCCTGACCTCAAGTGATCACCACTCCTCAGTTTTTCAAAGTCCTGAGATTACAGACATGAGCCACTGCACCTGGCCTCATTGATTCTTATCATTAACTTTTCAAAAATTTTGCAAATAGCTTTTTGTGTGTGTGTGACACGGTCTCACCCTGTCACCCAGACTGGAATGCAGTTGCACAGTCATAACGCCCTGCGGCCTTGACCTCCTGGACTCAGGTGAACCTCCTGCCTTAGCCTCCTGAGTATTTGGGATGGCAAATACCTTTATTTTTGTTTCTATAAATAAAAACTGCTTGTCAAAATGTTCTTACACTATAGACAAATAGGAAGGCCTCTGGCAAACAGATATGTCACACCAAATAACCGTGCGTTTTTGGTCTGCCATCATAGCTCTTCCTAAAAAGCAAATCCCATGTTATCCCTGCGTACTTCGTACGGACGTTTTCCTGCACGATTGTAATGATATTGTGACACTTAGTGGCCAGGAAGTCTTCGATGTCATCTAATACCCTGGCCACAGTCGCACTTCCCCATTGCTTGAAAAATAAAGTCTCTTTTCATGTCTCTTGTTCAAATAGAATCCAAACAAAGGCCACCCATATTTGGGTGCTGTGCTTCTCAGTTATCTTTTAACCTAGAGCGCCCCCTCCTTCCTTCTCACCATTGGCTTGTGGCATGAGCTGGTTTAGCTGTCCTGCAGAGGGACCCTCCCTCCCAATCTGGGCTGCCTTTAGTGTCGTTTACTGGCACCCTCCATCCCCTTCCTCCTTGAAACTGGAAGTCAGCTGTAAAGCGAGTACGTAGGATTCACACTCAGCTTTTTTGGCAGAAAGTCTCAGAGGTGGGCTGGGAGCATTCTCACACATTTCTTTTGGAGGCACGGGGCATCTGGCTGCTCCTGTCTTGGGGATACAGTCAACGGCCCCTCCAAGGTACCTGTCCCCATCGACATTCTGGGTGTTTATCTGTGCCTATGGCTCAGCAGGCAGCAGGGATCTACTCCCCAGCTCAGTGCTCTGGGGGGCTGTGATTCCATCATTCGCTATTCATTGACTTTCCAGTTGAAAATAAATCTGGAAAGAGGAAGGAAGCTGGCATTCATGGTGCACCTTCTAATGTGCTGGCACGGTGTCTGATGCTGTGCTGTACTGTTTGATTTATCTATTTAATTTATTTGTTTTATTTGTTTATTTTAGACAGAGTCTCGCTGTTGCCCAGGCTGGAGTGCAATGGCATGATCTCAGCTCACTGCAAACTTCCCCTCCTGGATTCAAATTATTCTCTTGCCTCCCGAGTAGCTGGGATTACAGGCGTGCACCACCACGCCCAGCTAAGTTTTGTATTTTTTGTGGAGACGGGGTTTCCCCACTTTGGCCAGGCTGGTCTTGAACTCCTGACCTCAGGTAATCTGCCTGCCTCGGCCTCCCAAAGTGCTGGGATTCCAGGTGTGAGCCAGCGCACCTGGCTGTTATATTTAATCTTCAGAACAGCAGGGGGAAGAAGAAAATGGATAGGATCACGACAGAAATCACAGCCAGTAACACGGGCTGCCTCATCTCATCAATCCCACCCTCGTGGCAGACTGTGTGTTAGATCCCTGATTTACCAGCAAGGAGAGCAAGGCTGGGATCCAGTACTGACAGGCCCCAGGGCACAGAGCCAGCAGAAGGCGGGACGGCTAGCACAGGTTTCTTCCCTTCTGCAGCCAACCTCCTTTCTGCACAGGCAGCGGTGGGCTCACGGCCCGCCTCAGTGCTGACTGCCCTCAGGTAGTGCCGACCCAGACGGGGTCTGTGTGTACACAGGCCCACCTAACGCTGCCTTTAGAACTGTCTGCTACAAAGACACGAGCATGACCAACAGTGTCCTTGGTTCAGCAGATGTTTATTCGCCCCGGTCCCTGCTCTTCAGAGTCCCTGTGCAATGTTGAGGCCAGTCCGGGAGTCTGTGGGCTGTCCAGCGGAGGTGGCCAGGGAGGCTCACCTGGAGATGGAGCTGTGGGGGACACTGGCGTGGAGATGGGGCTGGGGCCAGGCAGTGCAGGAGACAACCAGGCTGTGTAGACGGTGAGCGGCCACGGAGCTTCCAGGCAGCCCAGAATAACGGAGGAGGAATCATCTAACTCCTAGGAAGGTGTCTTAGTTCATTCAGGCTCTGCCACCACAAAATGTCACAGATTGGAGGGCTTATCAATAACAGAAACTGATTTCTTGGCCGGGCGCGGTGGCTCATGCCTGTAATCCCAGCACTTTGGGAGGCTGAAGTGGGCAGATCACGAGTTCAGGAGATGGAGACCATCCTGGCGAACACGGTGAAACCCCGTCTCTACTAAAAATACAAAAAAATGAGCCCGGCGTGGTGGCGGCGCCTGTAGTCCCAGCTACTCGGGAGGCTGAGGCAGGAGAATGGCGTGAACCCGGGAGGCGGAGGTTGCAGTGAGCCGAGATCGCGCCACTGCGCTCCAGCCTGGGCGACAGAGCAAGACTCCATCTCAAAAAAAAAAAAAAAGAAAAGAAACAGAAATTTATTTCTCACAGTTCTGGAGGCTGGGAAATCCAAGATCAGGGCACCAGTAGGTTTGGTGTCTGGCAAGGGCCTGCTTTCTGGTTCTCTAGCTGTGTCCTCCCATGGCAGAAGGGGCAAGGGCCCCCTTTTATATGGGCAATAATTCCATTCATGAGGGCTTCATCCTGTGACCTAATAACCTCACAAAGGCCCTCCTAACACCATCACTTTGGGGCTTATGCCTCCATATATGAATTGACGGGGTTGGGGACAAACATTCAGTCTACAGCAGACGGGAGCTGCAGAATCTTACCCAGAACCTCCACATCATCAGCGGGAGGGAGAGAGCACCAGCTGTCTCTTCACACAGGAAACACACAGCTATCAAAAGAACAACAGGGGCCACACTCTGGTGGAGGTTTCACTCAGCAAGACAGGCAAACAGTGAAAAAGTCAAAGGGGCAGAGAGCCATGTGGACACATCGTGCGCTTTGTGACATACTCATAGGAATTCTTTTTTTTTTTTTTTCTTAAGACAGAGTCTCGCTCTTGTCACCCAGGCTGGAGTGCAGTGGCGTGATCCTGGCTCACTGCAACCTCTGCCTCCCGGGTTCAAGTGAGTCTCCTGCCTCAGCCTCCCGAGTAGCTGGGATTACAGGTGTGCACCACCACACCCAGCTAATTTTTGTATTTTTAGTAGAGACAGGGTTTCACCATGTTGGCCAGACTGGTCTGGAACTCCTGACCTCAGGTGAACCTCCCACATCAGCCTCCCAAAGTGCTGGGATTACAGGCGTGAGCCACCATGCCCAGCCAATAGAAACTCTTTTTTTTTTTTCTTTTTGAGACGGAGTCTTGCTCCGTCGCCCAGGCTGGAGTGCAGTGGCGCGATCTTGGCTCACGGCAAGCTCCGCCTCCCGGGTTCACACCATTCTCCTGCCTCAGCTTCCTGAGAAGCTGGGACTACAGGCGCCCGCCACCACCCTTGGCTAATTTTTTGTATTTTTAGTAGAGACGGGGTTTCACCATGTTGGCCAGTCTGGTCTGGAACTCCTGACCTCAGGTGACCCACCCACCTCAGCCTCCCAAAGTGCTGGGATTACAGGCGTGAGCCACCGCACCCGGCCAGAAACTCTTTATCCATGCTGCAGGTGGGCGTCAACACAGGAAAGGCCTGCAAGGAGAGGGAGCAAGCTGAAACCGCTGTTACCTGGGACCCAGGATTCGGGCAGGGGGCGAGGGGCAGTTAATTGTTCATATATGTAAGAAAAATGAATTCATGGATTACTTGGATATTTAAAACTAATCTAACAGTACAAATGGAAAGTGGTTCTGAGGCTACGTGGAAGCTGCCAAAGCTCAGGGACACTTCCAGGCACAGAATGAAGGCAGCACAGACAGGCCTCTGGTAGCCAGGTCATGGCTATCATCCAGGCACGGAAGAATACAGGAGGAGACACGTGCGTAGCTCCCAGCACCAGGCCAGGCCCACAGTGGGCCCTTATGCACAGTGGCTGGGGCCACCGTCCTGAGCAGTCTCTCCCTGGCCTGCCTTTGTTTATTTTATTTTAATTTTTTGTTGTTTAGAAATGGGATCTTGCCATGTTGCCCAGGCTGGTCTTGAACTCCTGGGCTTTAAGTGATCCTCCCACCTTGGTCCCCCAAAGTGCTGGGATTACAGGTGTGAGCCACCCGGCCCGGCCTCCCTGGTTTTCCTTTGACTGATGGGGGTGGGGACCAGCTGGGACCCTGGGGGTCAGACTCCAGCTAGCTGTGTGCTGACGATTCAACCCTGTTCTGTGGAGCCTTGAAGTCCTGGGCCTGAGGCTGCCCCGGGCTGGTGGTGCCCGGTCGTTGGCTGCCCCGGGCTGGTGGTGCCAGGCCAGAGGCTGCCCTGGGCTGGTGGTGCCCGGCCGTTGGCTGCCCCGGAAGTCTTGCTCATCCAGGCCTGGTCTGTGGTCACTCCCCCAGCTCCAAAGCCCCTCGAGGTCAAGGCTGGAGGGAGAGGAGGTGCTACCGTCCTTAACCCAGCACCATCACCTTCGTCAGAACACTCAGACCTGGCCAAGCGGACGGAAGGGCCTTTGCTGGGGGTAGAGCCTGGGGAAAACTTTCTTCCCTCAAAAGATGGAGAAACGCCCAAGAGGCCTCTTTGCTCCTGCTTTGTGCTCTGGACCCCGGGCTCTGGAAGGCCAGGGCGAGGCCACTAACCAGACACAGCTGAAAAGCGGAAGAGAAAAGAGAGCCCAGGTCCTCAGCACATCGCGGGCAGCTGGGCAGCCCGATCCTGAAATCCTGTTCCACTCACTGCTGCTGTTTAGCATGGAGGGTGGGCATTCTGTTCCTCATAGCGAAATTGCCCTGCGGAGAAGCAGTACAAACTGAAACCCTGCCAGCAGCGTGCCAGCGTGCCGCCTCCTGCAGCCTTTCCTGGAGAGGGCTCTGTCCAAAACCCTTGATGAGAGGGCGAGGAGGATGCGATCTTGGGAAAAGGTCAAATGCCCTGACTCGGGCCCCTGGCCTGCCTCCCTGGCTGTGAAGCTGTGCGGACACTGCGGTGGACGCCCTACCCAGAGCCGAGGCCTGCCCTGAGGTCACACGACACTCCTCATCTCTCTCTGCAGGGCAGGCCGGGCCTGGGGTGCTGGGGAATGGATGCCTCCGGTAGAAGTGGGTGAGGAAATACGCCATCTTCTTCCACTCAGAGGGACCTCTCGAGGTGTGAGCCTCCGATTCTCTACGAGATCCCAGGGGACAGAGCCTCGGTTGCTCCAGGATAACTCGACACATTCTCATGGCCTTCCCGCCCTTCCCTGCCTCCCTTCCCCAAGCCCCTACAGTGTTTCCAGGGAACTTGCACCCAAATAACCTACTTTCAGCACCCCGTTAACTACTTGCACATACATCCTCATTTCAGAGTCTGTTTCTGGGGATCCCAACTGAGACAGCAACCTCAGGCAAGCGACATCCCCATGTGTGCCTCAGTATCCCCATCTGTAAAGGGGGGATAATCATGAGGGCTGATGCCCAAGTGCCAATGCCTCCTGCTTCAGGTCACAGCCCCACTCATCTGGGGGACTTGCCGTGCCCCATGCTCAGTTTTAGTGGCACTTTCCATCCTGGTGCCCAGGCCTCCCTAGGCCCAGAGGAGCAAGGCCCAACTAGGGCAGCCCACCTGGGCTATGAGCCCTGCAAGACGGGCAGTGAGGACAGACAGACGGCTCCGTGCCCTGGTGTGGCTGCCCATGATGCCCCCCTGCTCACCTCTCAGCCCCCACTGCAGCAGGTCTGGCTTCTGCTCTGCCCGGCCCTGGTCTCAAGCCTTCCTGCCCATTCCAAAGGCTGCCCCTTGGCCTTCCATCACCCGGTCCATGCAAGCAGGCCAGGCTCCTGTGGACGGAAACAAATCCTGGCCCCTACTTCCTCTCTCCCCAGCTCTCTGCATTTCTAGGGGTCTCCAGGAGCATCTTTCATGTGTCTGATGTAACGTGTGTGGCACCCTTGTCTCCTGCCAGTGGGGGGCAGTGCCATGTTGCAACCTCCATTTCCATTTCCGGTGCCTTCACTAACGGAAATGGGGGAAGCGTGCACTTTACCCAGAGCATGTTTTGTAGACAGTGGCTCAGCCTCTGCCTCTCCCCACAGGGACCCAGAAACCAGCCCCAAGTGGGGTTCCCTGCACCCCTGCATCCTCCACCCCCTTCATTTCTATCCTCCCACTCCAAGCATCTACCCTCACAGCAACCACAAAAAAAAAAAAAAAAAAAAATGCAAATAAGGGCTGGGCACGGTGGCTCACACCTGTAATCCTAGCACTTTGGGAGTCCGAGGCAGATGGATTGCCTGAGCTCAGGAGTTTGAGACCAGCCTGGGCAACATGGTGAAACCCTGTCTCTACTAAAACACAAATTAAAAAAAATTAGCCTGTAGTCCCAGCTACTCGGAGGCTGAGGCAGGAGAATGGCGTGAACCCGGTAGGTGGAAGTTGCAGTGAGCCGAGATCACGCTACTGCACTCCAGCCTGGGCCACAGAGCGAGACTCTGTCTCCAAAAAAAAAAAATAAATAAGACAGGAACCCACGCAAGTCAGTGCACGGGGTCAGGGCTACTGACTCAGCAGTTCGGCTGCGTCCTGGTCTGGGCTCATGCTAGATGACCCACGAGGTGCACAATTGAACAACACAGAGGGGCACATGGAAGTTGCTGGACACATGACTGCCATCAACAGCCACTTCTCCAACAACTCTACCTGCTCCCTCCAGCACCCCCAGGTCCCCACCCATCCATTAATGCAACACAAGAGGTGGGAAAATCATGGAGAAAAGAGATTGCCTCAATAGGGGATAACCAAGTAATTTGTGGGACGGCTATGTCATGGAAGACTAGGCAGCCTGGAAGAAGGGACTAAACGCGAACAAACTCACTGGGAGGAATTCCACAGTGAACGTCTAACCAGGATGCAGAGAAGTAACCAGAATACCCCAAAACAAAACCAACAAGAACTCCATGCGCGTGTGGATGGTTAATGAATGTGGAGAGCAAGGTAGGGAAGGTTATACAGCACGAGGTTAGAAATAGATGCCTGGAAGGGCCAGGCACGGTGGCTCATACCTGTAATCTCGGCACTTTGGGAGGCTGAGGCGGGTGGATCATGAGGTCAGGAGTTCGAGACCAGCCTGGCTAACATGGTGAAATCCCGTCTCTACTAAAAATACCAAAATTGACCGTGCACGGTGCCCATGCCTGTAATCCCAGCACTTTGGGAGGCCGAGGCAGGCGGATCACGAGGTCAGGAGATCGAGACCATCCTGGCTAACACAGTCAAACCCCATCTCTACTAAAAATAAAAAAAATTAGCCGGGCCTGGTGGCAGGTGCCTGTAGTCCCAGCTACTTGGGAGGCTGAGGCAGGAGAATGGCGTGAACCTGGGAGGCAGAGTTTAGAGTGAGCCGAGATGGCACCACTGCACTCCAGCCTGGCGACAGAGCGAGACTCTCTCAGAAAAAAAAAAAAAAAAGGAAAGAAATAGATGCCTGGAGCAGGAGGGAGAAGAGGGAGGAGGGAGAGAAAAAATAAGAGCAGGAGCCAGGAGTCTTTGAGGAACAATACCCTACCTTGGTACAATGCCTCCATGGACCGCTAGTGGCTCAGCCAGGACCCGTAGCTGTGCAGGGGCCCTGCCCCACGGCCCAGGTGGGACAGGTGAGCAGCTGCTTCAGATCCTTTCAGGGGCTGCACGGGTGAGGGAGGGGCCTCAAGACCGATCCAGGCCACACGCACACCCTTTCTATTCGCTTATATATAAATATATCTAGTAAGCTGCAGAGAATTCTAATTTAAAATAATGTCTCTATAAATGTGTCAATGAACATATTGTACAAAAAAAAATTTTTAATTAGTTTCCTGTCATTTTAGGGATCTGATCCAGACTGCCTAATGCAGAGCCAGAGGTCCTCCCACTGGCCCCCATGATCTGCCCAGTCCCTCCTCCCCACATCGGTGCTCAGACACAGCATTGGTGGTGCTCCGGCACTCAGATGCAGGACTGGTGGTGCTCCGGGGTGCTCAGACGCAGCACTGGTGGTGCTCCGGGGTGCTCAGACGCAGCACTGGCGGTGCTCCGGGGCACGCAGATGCAGGACTGGTGGTGCTCCCAGGCGCTCAGAGCAGCACTGGTGGTGCTCTGGCGCTCAGACGCAGCACTGGTGGTGCTCCCGGGCGCTCAGACGCAGCACTGGTGGTGCTCTGGCGCTCAGACGCAGGACTGGTGGTGCTCCCGGGCGCTCAGACGCAGCACTGGTGGTGCTCCCGGGCGCTCAGACGCAGCACTGGTGGTGCTCTGGCGCTCAGACGCAGGACTGGTGGTGCTCCCGGGCACTCAGACGCAGCACTAGCGGTGCTCCGGGGTGCTCAGACGCAGCACTGGTGGTGCTCTGGCGCTCGGACGCAGGACTGGCGGTGCTCTGAACAAGCCCAAGGAGGGAGCCCAGGCCACCCTGATCATGGGGCCCCAGCTAGTCACGCAGCTCTGTTCCAGCAGACAATGGGGGCTGCTTGCCTCCCTTTCCCCAGAGAGTCCCAAGGCTGTGCTGCCTGGGGTACCCATCAGGGCAACCATATGTAAGGAGGTGGAATCCCTATGGCTCAACCTCTTAGGTTTTAGGAGCCCCTTACCCCCAGCGCATCAAATCCCTTTGTCATCATTGACTTCAGTGACATCATCACCACCATCATCATCATCTTCATCATGATTGTCATCCTGTTGTCATCGCCATGATCAGGGCAGGGGCAATAACGATGCTGATGATGCCGCAGGCATCTGCTCGCCTAATCTCTTTTGATCTGCACAGCGACCCTATGACTTATGTGCTGCTATTTCTGTATTACAGATTAAGAAACTGAGGCTCATGCTGGGGGCAGGGCAAGGTCACCTGGCTCCATGGAAGGGTCTCTGACCCCGTGGGTTGTAGACCTGGGCATTCCCTCCCGTGTGGAGTCCTTCTTCTCTGCTGCACCTGGAATGGCCTCACGGCCCCAGGCTGCCACCTCTCATGGCAGACAGGCCCGATAATGTCCAAGAGCTCATCTGCTAGCTTTCCAGGCGTGCCAAGACAGGGAATGGGGGACCACGGAGAGGGCTGGTTTGAGGCAAGATGGGGCATTCAGGTGACCTAGGAGTCCGGAGCAGTGTCTGGCCCTGGCCACCAGGAGGGAAGAGCCACGCTCCCCATCACGGGTGTCGCAGCTCCTAGGATTACGGCCACACCACCTGCTCCCAGTCTAAAACAAGCTTGCTCAGGCTCGGGCTCCGGCTCAGGCTCACCGCGTGGGGGAAATTGGCAGAGTCCTGACTTCCCCACCATGCTGCCTTCCCCACCACACCGCCTCTTCCACTGTCCTGATTTCCCCACTGTACTGACTTCCCCAGTGCTTGCTGTGCTGTGTGTCACCCCGTGGGGCCTCACCACTTGAGACTGCCAATGCAACATGCCCCTCCTGGTGCCACCCTGTGCTAAGCATGTCACCCACATTCTCCCTGGCTCCTCCCAGCAGCCCTGGAGCCAGCCCTGCCTGCATTCTCCATCAACGGTCTGGGGAACAGTGGCTGAGGGATAGAAAGCTGCCAGGATTTGGCCGGGCACGGTGGCTCATGCCTGTAATCCCAGCACTTCGGGAGGCCGAGGCAGGCTGATCACAAGGTTAGGAGTTCGAGACCAGCCTGGCCAACATGGTGAAACCCCATCTCTACTAAAAATACAAAAAGTAGCCAGGCGTGGTGGCGCATGCCTGTAGTCCCAGCTACTCGGGAGGCTGAGGCAGAAGAATTGCTTGAATCTGGGAGGTGGAGGTTGTGGCCAGCCGAGATCACAGCACTGCACTCCATGTGGGCAACAGAGTGAGACTCTGTCAAGAAAGAAAGACAGACAGACAGAAAGAAAGAAAGAAAGAAAGAAAGAAAGAAAGAAAGAAAGAAAGAAAGAAAGAAAGAAAGAAAGAAAGAAAGAAAGAAAAGAAAGAAAGGCAGGCAGGCAGGAAGGGGAAAAGAGAAGAGAAGAGAAGAGAAGAGAAGAGAAAAGAAAGAAAAGAAAAGAAAAAGAAAAGAAAAGAGAAAGCTGCCAGGACCACATAGGTAGGAAGTAGGGAAGGTGTTATTCCAACCCACACCCAAGCCACTTCGGCAGAATAGTGGATCTCTTTCTCTGTACTTCCTGCTCCCTGCCTATCCCCTGTCCAGGAAGCTTTCTATCCTCAGGTCCCTTGGAGGAAGGTGCTTCCTGGAGAAACGCCTGGAGGAGGGCACAGAGCAGAGCTGGGTGCTTGCCGGGAGGCCTTAGAGATCCATGGCTTGGATCATCCATCGCTCTTACAGGAGAAGCTTTTAGGTACAAGAGACAGGGTGTGTTGAATTCCAAAGGAGAGAGTGAGCTCTTGGTTGGCACGATGCTGGGACAGCCAGGCTCCCCGGGCAGGTGTGGGGCCTCCCAGGGCTGGGCAAGTACAGCTGAGAGGAGCCTGTCTGAGCCGCTGAGAAAGGACCCTGCTTTCAACTAACTCCTCCCACCTCTTGAGGGTGAGGCAGGGCCAGGATCCAGAAAGGCTCAAGGGACCCAGAATAGAGGGTATCTTCCCAGGTAGCCCCAGGAGCCAGGACTCCACTAGGAAGACCAGGTCTAGCACCACAGGCTAAAGTGCAGCAAATCCCCGGGCCCATCCAAGGAGGGTGGACCTGAGTGCAGCCTCTAGAGAGACACATGGGCTGCCACCCAGAGCTCATGAGGGAGACAGGGGCAAGCAGGCTGAAGGAACCCCTGAGGCGCAGTGAGGTGGGATGTGGCCGGGACGGTGGGAGTGTGGGCATCCCAGCAGCTGCAGGAGGCACCCAGGCTGGGGAGCC
>NW_012101699.1:566233-568080 GCF_000951045.1 Mandrillus leucophaeus
ATCTCAAAAAAAAAAAAAAAAAAGTTTAGCCACCCCCCGAAACTCCCTCATGCCACCCCTTTGTAGAAAACCCAGCCGCTTGACAGGGTGAGGTGATTCACACCTATAATCCCAGCACTTTAGGAGGCTGAGGCAGACGGATCACCTGAAGTCAGGGGTTTGAGACCAGCCTGGCCAACATGGTAAAACCCATGTCTACTAAAAATACAAAAATTCAGCTGGGCATGGTGGCACGTGCCTTCAGCCTGAGCTACTCGGGAGGCAGAGGCATGAGAATCACTTGAACCTGGGAGATGGAGGTTGTAGTCAGACGAGATGGTGCCATTGCACCCTAGCCTGGGCGATGGAGTGAGACTCTGTCTCAAAAAAAATAAAAGGAAAACTCAACCCCTATACTTAACTCCTGGTTACCACTGATAGATTTATCTTTTTGGGTATGTCCTATAACTTCTTATTGAGTCTGACTCCAGCAGAGGGCCTCTGACATTCATGCATGTTACCGCATGCATCAATAGCTCATTGTTCTTATTGCTGAGTAGTCTTTCACGTTATGAATGAACCACAGTTTATTTATCCTTCACTTGTTTGTGTTATTTCTGATTTTTTGGCAATTATGAATTGAGCTGCTGTAAACATTTGTGTAAGATTTTTGTGTGAATATATGTTTTCATTTCTCTCAGAAACACCTAAGAGTGGGACTCCCTAGTCATCTATAAGCACAAGTTTGACTCTGTAAGAAGCTGCTAAACTTACCCAGAGTGGCTGCACCGTGTTTACACTCCCACCAGCAATGGATGTGAGTTCCAGGTACTTTGTATCCAGCAGTTGATATTGATAGAGTTTATTTGAGGGTTTGCTTAATTCTAGTCATTCTCAAAGGTATGTGATGGTATCTCATTTTGGTTTTAATTTGCAGAGCAAAACGTTTCCACTTTGGTGAAGTCATATTTATCAAGTTTTACTTTCTTTTTTTTTTTTTTTCCCCTTTGAGACAGAGTCTCTGTCGCCCAGGCTGGAGTGCAGTGGCACGATCTTGGCTCACTGCAACCTCTGCCTCCCTGGTTCAAGCAATGCTCCCGCTTCCGCCTCCCAAGTAGCTGGGACTATAGGCACCCGCCACCACAACTGGCTAATTTTTGTATTTTTAGTAGAGACGGGATTTCACCGTGTTGGCCAGGCTGGCCTTGAACTCCTGACCTCATGTGATCCACCCGTCCCAGCTGAGATTACAGACATGAGCCACCACACCTGGCTCTATTAAGTTTTACTTTTATGGGTCATGCTTTTGGTATCGTATCTAAGAACTCTTTGCCTAAGCTAAGATCATGAAGGTTTTCTCCTACACTTTTTAAGTTTTCTAAGTTTTCATGTTATATTTACATATATGATCCATTTTGACTTAATTTTTGTATAATGTGAGGTTTGGATTGAGGTTCATTATTATTGCAACAAAATTGTTGAAAATATTATCCATTCTTTGTCAAATCGTCTTTGTACCTTTCTAAAAGATCAATTGGCCGTAATTGTATGGGTCAATTTCTAGACTTTCTATTCCTTCAAATTCGTCTGTGTGTCTGCCCCCTCTCCAGCACCACACTGTCTTGATTACCATAACTTTATAATGTCTTAAAATCAAAAAGCGGCTGGGCGCGGTGGCTCACGCCTGTAATCCTAGCACTTTGGGAGGCCGAGGCGGGCAGATCACGAGGTCAGGAGATGGAGACCACGGTGAAACCCCGTCTCTACTAAAAATACAAAAAATTAGCCGGGCGAGGTGGCAGGCGCCTGTAGTCCCAGCTACTCAGGAGGCTGAGGCAGGAGAATGGTGTGAACCCGGGAGGCGGAGC
>NW_012101699.1:568130-573159 GCF_000951045.1 Mandrillus leucophaeus
AAAAAAAAAAAAAAAATCGAAAAGCATGGAGTTCCACTTTTGGCCAAGATCGATAAGCAGGGACCAGATTGGCCCTCCTTCCTAAAACAGCAGCAACAAATAAACAAAACCAGGAAAATTTTGTAAAACAATGGTTTTCAAGACACAGGACAATGTAGGACAGTAATCCCTGACAGGAGAAGCAAACAAGATGCTCCCTACAATTATCCCCGTTTGCCTTGAGAAGGTTCCAGGCCGTGGAGCACAAGAGGACACTGAGGCAGACTCAGCAGCCTCCCTGAGTTGAGGAGATGTGGTTGAGGGTGAGAGAACAAGGCCACTGAAGGTCACAGGACAGAATTCCAGGGAGGAGAGAGCTGTGCAGAGAGAGAACTGGGGAGATTTGTACAGGGCCCTCCTGAGTAGTCACCAGAGCACAAGAGCACATCACATGTGGAAACTACCCACGGCCAGGGCAAGAACCTCATGGAAGGGTGACAGGGCGCACAGCCTGGACACAGCCTGAAACTCAAACAGGGCTGGGAACACTGTTCTCACCGGCTTACAGGAAAAACTCATCACTCACGGGCTATTGGGTACAGTGTTCAGGGAGGTCTTGCCTTAATAATACGGAATAATTACCCCTAGACAGCCCTGCTTTGGACCTGCATAACAAGTAGTGAAAGCAAGACCTGAAAGGATCAAGTAGTTTCCAAGTAACTTAACTGCATCTTAGAACAAAGTTCAAGAATTCCTATAGAATACAAAAATATTCAGCACCCAACAAGATAAAATTCACAGGATCTAGCATCCAGTCAAAGATCACCTGGCATACAAAGAAGCCAGAAAGCATGACTCATAATGGGAAGAATCATCAAATCACAACTTCCCAGAACTGATTTATGTGTTAGAATTAGCAGATAAGAACATTAAGACAGTTACTGTGCCCAGATTACAACATTCAGTACGTTAGTTATGAACACAGAACTTCCAGAGATGAAAATTACGATGCCTAATATGAAAAATACACTGAGTGGGATTAAGGGCAGATCAAACATTTTAGGGGGAAAAGGGTAGTGAATTTGAAAGACAAGGAGAAAAAAGGTAAATTTAGAAATGAAAAGAGCATAAATGATTTGTAGGAAGGCTTCAAACAACATAATACGTGTGTAATTTGGAATCACCAAAGGAGAAGAGAGAGAAAAAAAGGAACAGAAAAAATACTTGAGGAAATAATGGTCCCAAGTTTCCCAAAGTTAATTAAAAATAAATTCACAGATGCAGGAAGCTCAACAAAGCCCAAGCAAAAGAAACCAGAAGAAAATCACATCATAATCACAATGCTTAACACCAGTAATAGGCCGGGCCAGGCACAGTGGCTCACGCCTGTAATCCCAGCACTTTGGGAGGTCAAGGCGGGTGGATCATGAGGTCAGGAGATTGAGACCATCCTGGCTAACACGGTGAAACCCTGTCTCTACTGAAAACACAAAAAATTAGCCGGGTGTGGTGGCGCGCGCCTGTAGTCCCAGCTACTTGGGAGGCTGAGGTGGAGAATGGCATGAACCCAGGAGGCGGAGCCTGCAGTGAGCAGAGATTGCGCCACTGCACTCTAGCCAGCGCAACAGAGCGAGACTTCGTCTCAAAACAAAACAAACAAAAAACAGTAATAAAGAGAAAAACTTGAAAGCAGCCAGCAAAAAACACTTATATACAGAGGAACAAAGATGAGGATGACACTAGATTTCTTGTCTGGAGAAGACAGTGGAATAGTGAAAATATTTTTCAAAAATAAAAGTGATGAGCAGGCATGGTGGCTCATGCCTGTAAACCCAACACTTTGGAGGTGAAGGTGGGAGGATCTTTTGAGGCCAGGGGTTCAAGACCAGCCTGGGCGACATAGCAAGATCTTACCTCTACAAAGAAGATTTTAAAAATTAGCCAAGCATGCTGGTGCACACCTATAGTCCTAGCTACTCAGGAGGCTGAAGCAGGAGGATCCCTTGAGCCCAGGAGTTCGAGGCTGCAGTGAGCTATGATTACACCACTGCACTCCAGCTTGGGTGACATTGAACAACAGAGGCCAGATGCAGTGGCTCACACCTGTAATCCTAGCAATTTGGGAGATCAAAGTGGGTGGATTGCCTGAGCCCAGGAGTTCAAGACCAGCCTGGGCAACATGGTGAAACCCCATCTCTACTAAAAATAAAAAAATTATCCGGGCATGGTGGTGTGTGCCTGTAATCCCAGCTACTTGGGAGGCTGAGACAAGAGAATTGCTTGAACCCAGGCAGGGGAGGTTGCAGTGAGCCGAGATAGCACCATTACACTCTAGCCTGGGCAACAGAGTGAGACTTCATCAAAAAAAAGAAAAGAAAAGAAAAAGAAAGGAAAGGAAGAAGGAAGGAAAGGAGGAGAAGAAAGAAAAAGAGAGAGAGAAAGAAAGAAAAAGAAAAAGAAAGAAAGAAAGAATTTTTCTATAAATTTGAAAGCCTAGATGAAATTTGTAAATTCCTTGGAAGCCACAAACATTAAAAATTACTCAAGAAGAAACAGATTACTTAAATAGCACTTTGTTTGTTAAATAAATTAAATTCGTAGTTACAAACTCACCCACAAAGAAAGCTCCAGACCCTGGTGCTTTCACTGGAGAATTCTACCAAACATTTAAAGAAGAAACAATAACAATTTTACTCAAACAAATCCATAAAATTGAAGTGAAGAGAATATTTCCCAACTATTTCTATGAGGCTGCTATTATATTAATATCAAAACCAAAGACAAGGCCGGATGTGGTGGCGGGCACCTGTAATCCCAGCTACTTGGGAGGCTGAGACAGGAGAATCGCTTGACCCCAGGAGGCAGAGCTTGCAGTGAGCCAAGATACTGCGACTGCACTCCAGCCTGGGTGATGGAGTGAGAATCCATCTCAAAATAATAATAATAATAATAATCCAAAGACATTTCAAGAAAAGAAAATTACAGACTAAAATCTCTAATGAATATAGATGAATTTTTTTTTTTTTTTTTTTTTTTTGAGACGGAGTCTGGCTCTGTCCCCCAGGCTAGAGTGCGGTGGCGCGATCTCAGCTCACTGCAAGCTCCGCCTCCCGGGTTCCCGCCATTCTCCTGCCTCAGCCTCCCAAGTAGCTGGGACTACAGGCACCGCCACCTCGCCCGGCTAGTTTTTTTGTATTTTCTAGTAGAGACGGGGTTTCACCGTGTTCGCCAGGATGGTCTCGATCTCCTGACCTCGTGATCCGCCCGTCTCGGCCTCCCAAAGTGCTGGGATTACAGGCTTGAGCCACCGCGCCCGGCCTATAGATGAATTTTTTAAAGAAAAGTTTAGCAAATCACATTCTTCAATATATATAAAGATTAATACATTATGACCGATAGGGGTTTATCTCAAGAAGGCAAGCTTGGCTTAACATTCAAAAATCAAACAATAAAATATGTCATGTTTAGTGGGTTGAATAATGTCCCTCAAAAATGTATGTTGGCTGGGTGCAGTGGCTCACACCTGTAATCCCAGCACTTTGGGAGACGAGGCAGGCAGATCACCCGAGGTCGGGAGTTTGAGACCAGCCTGACCAACACGGAGAAACCCCATCTCTACTAAAAATACAAAATTAGCCGGGTGTGGGAGTGCATGCCTGTGATCCCAGCTACTCGGGAGGCTGAGGCAGGAGAAATGCTTCAACCCGGGAGCTGCAGGTTGCGGTGGGCAGAGATTGTGCCATTGCACTCCAGCCTGGGCAACGAGAACGAGACTCCGTCTCAAAAAAAAAAAAAAATTGTATGTCGGCCGGGCACAGTGGCTCATGTCTATAATTCCAGCACTTTGGAAGGCTGAGGTGGGAGGATTGCTTAAGCCCAGGAGTTTGAGATAAGCCTGGGTAACATAGTAAGACACTCTGTCTACAAAAAGTTAAAAAATTAGCTGTGTGTAGTGGCATGCACCTGTGGTCTTGGCTACCTGGGAGGCTGAGGCAGGTGGATTGCCTGAGTCCAGGTCTTTGAGGCTGCAGTGAGACGTGATCGTGCCACTGCCCTTCAGCCTAGACAACAGAGTGAGGCCATGTCCCAAAAAAAAAAAAAAAAAAAAAAGTCATGTCCACCCAGAACCTCAGAATGTGACCTTATTTGGAAATAGTCTTTTTAGATGTGATTAGTTAAGGATCTTAAATGAAACTGTCCTGAATTTAGGGTGGTCCCTGGGTCCAGTGACTGGTATCCTTGTAAGGAGAGAAGTGGTCGCAGAGACAAACAAGGCCATGTGAGGTGGAGGCAGACAGAGACCAGCGTGACGTCACCACTACCCAAGGAAGGTCTGGGGCCTCCAGACGCTGGAAACGGCAGGAAGGTTCTTCCCTGGAGCTTTGAGTGAGCATGGCACGGCTGGCACCTTGATTCCAGATTTCTAGCCTCCATAACCATGACGGAATCAATTTTTGTGTTTTAAAGAGACCAAGTTTGTGGTAATCTGTTACCATAGGAAACTAATACACCATATGAAGAAACTAAAAAATAAAAATCATATAATCACCTCAGTCAATAAAGAAAAAGCGTTTGACAAAATCCAGCATCTACTCCTGATAAAAACAACTTTCAGCAAACTAGGGAACTTCCTCCACCTGGTAAAGAGCGTATGGAAAACCTCCAGCTAACCTAATATTAATACTGAAAGGCTAAATACCTTTTCCTACAACCAGGAATGTGGCAAAAATATTCACTGTCACCACCTCCACTCAGGATTGTACTGGAGGCTCTAGCCAGTGCAGTCAGGCATAAAAAAGAAATAAAAGTCATCCAAATTGGGAAAGAAGAAAAAAACAATGGTTTTATTCACAGATGGCATGATCCCCTATGGAGAAACGATGATGAAATCTACCAAAAAAAAAAAAAACAACCCTACTAGAATTCATAACTGGGTTTAGCAAGATTGCAGAGTTCAAAAATATTCACTGTCACCACCTCCACTCAGGATTGTACTGGAGGCTCTAGCCAGTGCAGTCAGGCATAAAAAAGAAATAAAAGTCATCCAAAT
>NW_012101699.1:573209-581785 GCF_000951045.1 Mandrillus leucophaeus
AACCCTACTAGAATTCATAACTGGGTTTAGCAAGATTGCAGAGTTCAAAATAAATATACAAAATTAATTATATTTCTATACATCAGGATTGAAAAATGAGATATTGAAGTTAAAAATAAACATCATTTAAAATAGCATTAAAATATGACAAATCTTTGAAAATATGTGAAAGGCCTGTGTATTCACACTGCAAACCATATCTGAGAAACATTAAAGAATATCTAAATAAACGGGGAGATATTGCTAATATGTTTGTGCTACCAAAGTTAACCTACAGATTCAGTACGATCTCAGTCACAGTCCCAGGAAGCTGTTTTGTGAGCATTGACTAGGTGATTCTAAAATTCCTACGGAAATGCGAAGGACCGACAACAGCCAAGATAACTTTTGGGAACAATGAAGGACTAACTCATACCAGATTTCAGAATTTTTAAAGTTACAGTGATCAAGATAGTGTGGTTATCAGCCTGAAGATGCCATCTTTTGAGTTATTTGAGAATTTTTTCATATTTCATTTTAATTTTTTTTTTTTGTGAGATGGAGTTTCTCTCTTGTCATCCAGGCTGGAGTGCAGTGGTGCCATCTCGGCTCACCACAACCTCCGCCTCCCAGGTTCAAGTGATTCTCCTGCCTCAGCCTCCTGAGTAACCGGGATTACAGGCGCCTGCAACCACGCGCCCAGCTAATTTTTGTATTTTTAGTAGAGACGGGGTTTCACCATGTTAGCCAGGATGGTGTCGATCTCCTGACCTCGTGATTTGTCTGCCTCAGCCTCCCAAAGTGCTGGGATTACAGGCGTGAGCCACTACGCCCAGCCTAACATCAAACATGTTTTAAAGTATTTTAAAGAACCTAATAGAAGAACAGCCTATGTATTTACCCACCTATTTACAGTTTGGGTTCTTCTTCCTTTATTTCTGCTGTTCCAACTTTCCTTTTTATGTAATTCCCCTTCTGTCTCAAAAAAAATTCCTCTAAAATATTTGAAAGCTAGTGTACCAGTGACAAATTATCTTAGTTTCTCTTCCTCTGAGAATGTCTTTATTTCACCTCATTCCTGGAGGATATTTTTACTAGATCTGAAATTCCATATTGAACCATTCTTTCCTTTCCACAGTTTAACAATAGTCTTCCATTCTCTTCTGTGTGCCATGGCTTCTGATGCGAAATCCACAGTTATTTGAATGGATGTTTCCATATTTATACTGTGTCCTTTTTTTCTGACTACTTTAAAGATATACTTCTTTATCATTAGTTTCAGTACATGATGTGTGTGGGCATGGATTTCTTTAAGTTTATCCTGTTTGTGTTTTGCTTAGCTTCTTAAATTTGTAAGTTCCTGTGTAGTTTTTTTGTTTTTTGGGTTTTTTTGGTTGGTTTTTTTGTTTGTTTGTTTGTTTGTTTTTTGCCAAATTTGGGGAGTTTTCAGTCATTCTTTTTCAAAAATGTTTTCACACTCCTTTTCACTATTTCACCTTTTCTTTTGGAATTATGATGACATGAATGTTAGGCCCTTTGATATATCTCACAGGCTTGAGGCTGTGTTCATTTTTTTCTACATTGTTCTTCTCTGTAGTCATCCAGTCATTGTAAGTAATTTACTTTGCTCTATCTCCAAGTTCAGTAATTTCTTCCCCAGTCTATTATTATTACTACAGACAGGGTCTTCCTCTGTCACCCAGGCTGAGTACAGTGGCCCAATCATAGCTCACTGCAGCCTTGAACTCCTGGGCTGGAGTGAGCCTCCCACCTCAGCCTCCCAAGTGGCTAGGACTACAGGTGCACACCATCACGTCAGGCTAATTTTTAAATTTTTTGTAGACATGAGGTCTTACTATGTTGCCCAGGCTGGTCTCAAATTCCTGGCCTTGAAAGATCCTCCCGCTTCGGTCTCCCAAAGCACTGGGATTACAAGTGTGAGCCACCACATCAGACCTGGTTATTGTTCTTTTAAGTTTTAAAATTGCCAATGGGTTATTTTTAATATCTTCTATTTCTCTGCTAAAAATGTCTATCTTTCCACTCCTTTCAAAGAGCTATTTGCCCTGACTTCCCGGAACATGACTGTGATCATTGCTTTAAAATCTTCTAACAGCTTCTGTGTCATCTCTGGGTTGTCATCTGTTGACTGTCTTTTCCCTTGAGAGTTGTCAGGATTTCCCCAGTTCTTCATATATTGAGCACTCTTGGGTCCTGGGCATTTTGAATATCACATTATGGAACTCTAAGTCTTGTATAGCTCTAATGGAGAACGTTGAGTTTTTGTTTCCATATTTTAGCAGCCAAGTGCTTACCTGCTTTCTGAGAACTGTGATTCCAATCTCAGTTCACTTTGCAAAGCTTTCGCAGTGGTGTTTATATTTGTCCTGTGTGTGCGACACCCAGTGGCTAATCTGGGACCTGAATGGTGGTCTACCCTATAGTTTAGATCTCAGAGCTATCAATTGGATGTTTAGGGTCAGACACATGCATGCACATGGCCAGCTAAGAGGTGAGTGCAAGAGTTCAGACGAAATTATATACGTATCAGATAGACTTTTTAAAGCTTCTTCCTCTATGCAATCTCTCCAACACTTTTTTACCTCCAGTCGCCCCACCCACCCCAAACTTCCTGAGTTTCTAACTAGAGTGCTGGGACTGTAGTTTTCCTGCTCGGTCATGTACTTCCTCCTGCTGTGTCTGCCTGTGGAGCCAGGTGGTGTGAGAACACAGAACTCAAACGCTGTGGGGATTCCCCGATCCTCCTGGGCCCACAGTCAGGAAGGGTTTTCCTCCCTCAGAGTTTCAGGGACCTTCCAGAGCTACTGTTGCTGCAACACTGTGAGACCGCCTGGAGGGCAGGGTGGAAGAGATGGAAGCAAGCAGATTTCCCCCACTCTGTTATACCTACGGGCCTCTGTCCCCACTCTTTGCATCAAGGGCTTCTCTTAGAGGTCTTTCTGTTCACACCCAGCACTTGCATCTGGGTTTCAGGCAGCCTGTGGGTCTAGGCCAGGCAATACCAAAGGGAAACAAAAGGCGAGAGGGCACTCAGGCTGGCTCAGCGGTATTAGGGATCTGTTTTCTGCCCAATTCTTATAATTTTTTAAAAATAAACTTTGTTTTGTTTGTTTGAGATGGAGTCTCGCTCAGCTGCCCAGGCTGGAGTACAGTGGCGCCATCTCGGCTCACTGCAACCACTGTCTCCCGGGTTCAAGTGATTCTCCCGTCTCAGACTCCCGAGTAGCTGGAATTACAGGCACCCACCATCATGCCCAGCTAATTTTTGTTGATTTGGTAGCAATGGGGTTTCACCATGTTGGCCAGGCTAATCTTGAACTCCTTGACCTCAGGTGATCCACCTGCCTCGGCCTCCCAAAGTGCTAGGAAAACAGGTGTAAGCCACAGCACCTGGCCAAAAATAGACTATTTTTAAAGAGAAGTTTTAGGCTCACAGCAAAACTGAGTGGAAAGTACAGAGAATTCCTGTATATCCCCTGCACCATTGCCACTCACCCCTCTGCACAGCCCCTCTGCTATTAACATCATTTTTTTCTTTTCTTTTCTTTTTTTTTTTTTTTTGAGACAGAGTCTCGTTCTGTCGCCCAGACCGGAGTGTGGTGGTGCGATCTTGGCTCACTGCAAGCTCCGCTTCCTGGGTTCATGCCATTCTCCTGCCTCAGCCTCCCTAGTAGCTGGGACTACAGGCGCCCGCCACCACGCCCAGCCAATATTTTGTATTTTTAATAGAGACGGGGTTTCACTGTGTTAGCCAGGATGGTCTCGCTCTCCTGACCTCGTGATCCGCCTGCCTCAGCCTCCCAAAGTGCCAGGATTACAGGTGTGAGCCACCGCACCCGGTTTTGCCCATTTTTAAAATTGGGTTGTTCCTTCTCTTACAGAGTTTTTTGTTGCATTTTGGATAACAGTCCTTTATCACATATTTTTTCTTTTGCAAATGTTTTCTTCCAGTCTATGGGTTGTCTTCTCATTCTTTTGACAGCGTCTTTTTCAGAACACGTTTTTATTTTTAATGAAGTCCAGCTTACCGATTTTTTCCTTCACAGATCATGCCTTTTGTATTTTGCATCTAAAAAGTCGTCTAGGTTTTTTCCTACGTTATCTTCTAGGAGTTTTATAGTTCTGCATTTTATTTAAGACTGTGACCTATTTTGAGTTAATTTCTGTGAAGGATGGAAGGATTGTCTCTAGATTATTTCCCCCGCCCCCAACATAGATGCTGATATGGTTTGGCTGTGTCCCCACCCAGAGCTCATCTTGAATTGCAGTTCTCATAATCCCCGAGTGCTATGGGAGGGACCCGGTAGGAGGTAATCATAGGGGTGGTTATTCTCGTGCTGTTCTCATGATAATGAGTGAGTTCTCACAAGATCTAATGGTTTTATAAGGGGACTTTTCCCCTTTTACTTGGCACTTCTTGCTGCCATCATGTTAAGAAGGAAGTGTTTGCTTCCTCTTCCTCCATGATTGTAAGTTTCCTGAGGCCTCCCCAGCCATGCTGAACTGTGAGTCAATTAAACCTCTTTCCTTTATAAATTACCCAGTGTCAGGTATGTCTTTATCAGCAGTGTGAGAACAAACTAATATAGATGCCCATCACTATTTGATGAAGGCTATCTTTGCTCTATAGGATTGCCTTTGCTCCTTTGTCAAATATTAGTTGACTATGTTTGTGTGGTGTGTGGATCTGTTCCTTTCTGGGCTCTCTATTCTGTTCCATCGATCTGTTTGTCTGTTCTGTCACCAACACCATACTGTCTTGATGGTTGTAGCTTTAAGCAGTCGTGAAATCAGGTAGTGTCAGTCCTCCAACTTTATTCTTCTCCTTCAATATTGTATTGATGGATCTGGGTCTTCCTGCCTCTCTATATAAACTTTAGAATAAATTCATAGATATTCACAAAACTTGCTGGGAATTTCATTATGATTGCATTTAACCTACAGCTCAAGTTGAGAAGAACTGATGTTATGGTTTAAATGTTTGTGTCCCCACAAAATTCATGTATTGATACCTAATCCTCAATGCAATCATACTAAAATGTGTGACCTTTGGATGGTGATTAAGTCATGAGGGCTCTGCCCTTATGAATGGGATTAATATCCTTATAGAACAGGTTGTAGCTCTTTCTATAAAGCTTGTTTGCCCATTCTGCCATATGAGGGTATATGAAGAGAAGGTGCCATCTGTGAAGAACAGGCCCTCACCAAACACCAAATCTGCTGGCGCCTTGATCTTGGATTTCCCAGTCTCCAGAACTGTCAGCAATAAATTTTGCTATTTATAAAATACCCAGTTTAAGGTATTTTGCTGTAGTAGCCTGAACAGACTAAGGCAACTGTCATCTGAATAATATTGAATCTTTCTATCCATGAACATGGAATATCTCTCCATTTATTTAGTTATTTTATTTCTTTCCTCAGAGTTTCGCAGTTTTCCTCATATGGATCCTGTACATGTTTTGTTAGATTTATATCTAAGTATTACATTATTTTGGGTGCTAATTAAAATAGTATGTTTTTCCTTTTAAATTCCACTTGTTCATTGCTCATATATAAGGAAGGAAGTAACTTTTGTATATTTGCCTTGTATCCTGAAGCCTTGCTCTAATCACTTATAATTTCCAGGAGGTTTTTTTGTTGCTGGTTCTTTTAGACTTTCTACATAGAAAGTCATGTCATCTGTGAACAAGGATAGTTTTATCTTCCTTCCCAATCCGTATTCCTTTCAGTTCCTGTGATTATCTTATTGCATTAACAAGAACTTCCAGTATGATATTGAAAAGAAAAGGTGAGAGGGGACATCTTTGCCTTGTTCCCAGTCTTTTTCTTTCTTTCTTTCTTTCTTTTTTTTTTTTTGAGACACGGTCTCACTTTGTTGCCCAGGCAGCAGTGCAGTGGCATGAACTTGGCTCACTGCAACCTCCTGGGTTCAAGTGATCCTTGTGCCTCAGCTTTGTGCCTCAGTAGCTGGAATTATAGGTGTGCACCACCTAGACTGGCTAATTTTTGTATTTTTAGTAGAGACAGGTTTTCCTCATGTTGGCCACGCTGGTCTCAAACTCCTGGCTTCAGGTGGTCCACCCACCTTGGCTTCCCAAAGTGTTGGGGTTATAGGCATGAGCCACGTGCCCAGCCCTTGTTCCTGATCTTAATGGGGAAACTGGTAGCTTCTTACTATAAGGATGATGTTAGCTGTAGGTTTTTGGTAGATGTTCTTCATCAGGTTGAGGAAGATGCTTTTTATTGCAGTTCCTAAGATTATCATATGATTTTTCTTCTTTTGTCTGTTGATGTAATGAATTACATTACATTAATTGGTTTTTGAATATTCAATTAGTCTCACATACTTGGTCAATGTGCATAAAGTTTTTTAGACATTGTGGGATTCTATTTGCTAGTTTTTCTTTGAGGATTTTTGCGTACATGTTTATGAGAGATATTGGTCTGCCATTTTATTATCTTATAATGCCTTTGTCTGCTTTTGGGATTAGGATAATGCTGGCCTCACAGAGTGAGTTCAGAAGTATTCCCTCTGCTTCTAACTTCTGGAAGAGATTGTAGAGAATTTTAATTTCTTCTCTAAATGTTTGGTAGAATTCACCAGTGAACCCATCTAGCACAGTCCTTTTTTTTTTTTCCTTTTTTTTTTTTTTTTTTTTTTGAGATGGAGTCTCACTCTGTCGCCCAGGCTGGAGTGCAGTGGCTGGATCTCAGTTCA
The DNA here is from genome assembly GCF_000951045.1 of Mandrillus leucophaeus. Taxonomy (NCBI): domain Eukaryota; kingdom Metazoa; phylum Chordata; class Mammalia; order Primates; family Cercopithecidae; genus Mandrillus; species Mandrillus leucophaeus. The sequence continues at coordinate 579,928 of NW_012101699.1, forward strand.
CTGCAAGCTCCACTTCCTGGGTTTATGCCATTCTCCTGCTGGGACTACAGGTGCCCGCCACCTCGCCCAGCTAGTTTTTTTTTGTATTTTTTAGTAGAGACGGAGTTTCACTGGGTTAGCCAGGATGGTCTCGATCTCCTGACCTCGTGATCTGCCCGTCTCAGCCTCCCAAAGTGCTGGGATTACAGGCTTGAGCCACAGCGCCTGGTCTCTTTTTCTTTTTTTTTTGAGTTGGAGTCTTGTTCTGTCGCCCAGGCTGGAGTACAGTGGCACAATCTTGGCTCACAGCAAGCTCTGCCTCCCGGGTTCACGCCATTCTCAGCATGAACTGAAAATTCAGTCTCAGCCTCCAGAGTAACTGGGACTACAGGCGCCCGCCACCACGCCCGGCTAATTTTTTGTATTTTTAGTAGAGATGGGGTTTCACCATGTTAGCCAAGATGGTCTTGATCTCTTGACCTTGTGATCTGCCCGCCTTGGCCTCCCACAGTGCTGGGATTCCAGGCATGAGCCCCCGCGCCCAGCCTCATTTCTAATATTAGTAATTTGTGTCTTCTTTCTTTTTTCGTTTATGGCAAGATCTGTATAAATTTTACTGATCTCCTCAAAGAACCAGTTCATTTTCTCTATTGATTTTCTGTTTTCTTTTTTTTTTTCTCTCTCTCTCTCTCTCTGTCTTTTTGGAGACAAGGTCTGGCTCTGTCACGCAGGCTGGAGTGCAGTGGTATGATCTTGGTTCACTGCAACCTCCGCTTCCCAGGTGCAAAGCATCTTCTCACCTCGGCTTCCTGAATAGCTGGGACTACAGGCACACACCACCATGACAGGCTAATTTTTATATTTTTGGTAGAGACGGGTTTTGCTGTGTTGCCTAGGCTGGTCTCAAACTTGTGAGCTCAAGCCATGCTCCTGACTCAGCCTCCCAAAGTGCTGGGATGAGCCACCATACCTGGCAGATTTCTTGATTTCACTTTCATTGATTTCTGCTCTAATTCTTATTATTTATTTTCTTATGTTCACCTTGGATTTCATTTGCTCTTCTTTTTCTGTTTTCCTGTGGTAGAAGCTTAGATTATTGATTTCATCTCTTTCTTATTTCCTAATATTTGCATACAATGCCATAAATTTCCCTCTAAGTACTGCTTTCACTGCATCCCACAAGTGTTAAGTTGCATATTTTAGTTTCATTTAGCTCAAAATATTCCTAAATTTCTCTTGAGATTCCTATTTTGACCCATGTATTATTTAGAAGTGAGTTAATCTCTATATATTCTGGGATTTTCTGGCTATCTGTCTGTTATTGATTTCTAGTTTAATTACATCGTGGGCCGAGTGCGGTGGCTCACGCCTGTAATCCCAGCACTTTGGGAGGTTGAAGGGGGATCAGGAGGTCAAAAGACTGAGACCAACTTGGCCAACATGGTGAAACCCTGTCTCTACTAAAAATACAAAAATTACCTGGGCGTGGTGGTGTGCGCCTGTAGTCCCAGCTACTTGGGAGGCTGAGGCAGGATAATTGCTTGAACCCAAGAGGTGGAGGTTGCAGTGAGCCAAGATCACACCACTGCACTCCAGCCTGGGCGACAGAGCGAGATCCCGTCTCAAAAAAAAAAAGAAAAAATTACACTGTGGTCTGGGAGCATACATTGTATGATTTCTATTCTTTTAAGTGTGTTAAGGTATGTTTTATGGCCCAGAATGTAGTCTATTTAATGAACGTTCCACGTGAACTTGGGAAGAATATTCTGCTATTGTTGGTTAAAGTTGTCTATAGACGTTAATTATACCCAGTTGTTTGATGGTGCTGTTCAGTTCAACTATGTCCTTAATTTTTTTCTGTCCACTAGATCTATTTCCG
>NW_012101699.1:582990-596320 GCF_000951045.1 Mandrillus leucophaeus
GGGTTACACCATGTTGGCCAGGATGGTCTCAATCTCTTGACCTCGTGATCCGCCTGCCTCCACCTCCCAAAGTGCTGGGATTACAGGCGTGAGTCACTGTGCCCAGCCGCAATATTTGTCTTTCTGTACCTGGCTTATTTCACTTAGCACAATGTCCTCCAGGTTCATTCACGTTGTTGCAAATGACAGGATTTCTTTCCTCTTTATGGCTGATTAATATTCCACTGTATGTGTGTATGTGTTGTGTTTTCTTTACAGAATTCATATGTTTCACATTTATTCATCCATTAATGGCACTTAGATTGTTTCTGTATCTTGGCTTTTGTGAATAACGCTGCAATGAGCGTGGCAGTGTAGATACCTCTTCAAGATACTGACTTCGTGTACTTTGGATATTTATCTAGAAATGGGATTGCTGGGTCATATAATAGCTCTATTTTAAATTTTTTAAGTCCATACTGTTCTCTGATGGTTATACTCATTTGCATTCCCACCAACAATGTACAAGGGTTCCCTTTTCTCTGTACCATCACTCATTATCATTATCACTACTCTATGCCAACTACTAATTATTTCCTATCTGTTTTTCAAGTCTCTAAGATAAGAATGCATTTGATAACAGCATCTAGCTTTCTTTTGATTAGTTAGCATGGTATATTTTTTTCTATCTCATTATGTTTAATCTACATGTGTCTATATATTTAAATCAGATTTATTGTAGACAACATATAGTTCGGTCTGTTTCTTGATCCACTCTGACAATCTCTGTCTTTTAATCTGTATATTTAGGCCATTGATGTTTAAAGTGATTACATAACTGAATTAATATCTACCACATTTGTTACTGTTTGCTGTTAATGGCTCTTGCTATTTGTTCCTCTTTTCTTCTACTCTTTTTCTGCCATTTGTGTTTTTTACTAAGCATTTTATATGATCCCAGTTTTCCTTCTTTCTTAAGATATCAATTATACCCAGGCTGGTGTGCAGTGGCGTGATCATGGCTTGTTGTACCCTCGAACTCGTAGGCTCCAGCAATTCTCCTACCTCAGCCTCCTGAGTAGCAGAGACCACAGGTGTGGGCCACCATGCCAGACTAATTTTTGTATTTTAGGTAGAAACAAGGTTTTGCTATGTTGCCCAGGCTCTTCTCGAACTCCTGAGCTCAAGCAATCCACCTGCCTCAGCCTCCCAAAGTTCTGGGATTACAGACGTGAGACACCACACCCAGTCTACTCAATTATACTTTTTTAAAAACTTTGTTTCAGTGGTCATCCTAGAGTTTGCAATATGCATTTACAACTCATCCAAATTCACTTTCAGAATAACTCCACACCATTTCACAGGTAGTGCAAGTACCTTATAATGATGAAATATTCTTAATCCCCCCTCCTGACTCCTGTATCATTGTTGTAGTTCATTTCATTTATACGTATGCTATAATCACTGAATACATTGTTGCTGTGGTTATTGGAACAGTTATCTGTTAGATCGATTAAGAATAAGAAAAATAAAAATGTTTCTTTTACCCTCACTTATTTCTTCTATACTACCCTTCCCTTTTTATGTAGATCTGATTTTGTTTTATCTTCTCTCTGAAAAACTTGTTTAACATTTCTTGCAAGAAAAGTCTACTGTTACCAAACTCTCTCAATTTTTTTTTTGTCTGAGAAAGTCTTTCTTTCCCCTTTACGTTTGAAAGATAGTTTCACAGAATATGGAATTTTAAGTTGGTGGGTTGTTGTTTTTTTTTTCCCTTAACACTTAAAATATTTCACTTTACCCGTCTTGCTTTTGTGGTTTCTGAGAAGTCAGATGTGATTCTTATCTTTGCTGCTTTGTAGATGAGGCGTTTTCTCCCTCTGGTTTCTTTCAAGCTTGTTGTTGTCTTTGATTTCTGCAGTTTGAGTGTGATACGCTGAGGGGTCGTTTTTGGGTTTTGGAGGGATTTATCCTGATTGGTGTTCCCTGAGTGTCCTTGCCTGTGTTTTGGTGTCTGACATTAATTGGGGAAAATTCTCGGTTATTATTGCTTCAAATATTTGTTTCTTTGTTTCTTCCCTTTCTGGTGTTCCCTTTATGCATATGTTACAACTTTCGTAGTTATTCCACAGTTCTTGGATATTATGTTCCTTTTCTTTTTTTCTGAGATGAGTCTCGGAGTCTCGCTCTGTTGCCCAGGCTGGAGTTCAGTGGCGTGATCTCACTGCAACCTCCACCTCCTGGGTTCAAGTGGTTCTCCAGCCTCGGCCTCCCAAGTAACTGGGATTAGAGGCGCGCACCACCACGCCCAGCTAATTTTTGTATTTTTGGTAGAGATGGGGTTTCACTGTGTTGGCCAGGATGGTCTCGATCTCTTGACCTTGTGATCTGCCTGCCTCGGCCTCCCAAAGTGTTGGGATTACAGGTGTGAGCCACCCGCACCCGACTCCATTTTTTTTTTTTTCTTTTTTGTGTGTGTTCTCTTTTCTCCTTGCATTTCTGTTTGGGAAGTTTTTATCGACCTATCTACAAGCTCAGAGATTTTTTTCCCTCAGTTATGTGTAATCTACTAATGGTCCCATCAAAGGCATTCCTCATTCGCTTTACAATAGCTTCCATCTCTAACACTCCTTTTATTCTTTATTAGAATTTCTGTCTTTCTGTTTACATTGCCCATCTCTTCTTGCGTGCAGTCTACTTTTCCCATTAGAGTTCTCAGCAATTTTTTTTTTTTTTAAGACAGAATCTCTCCCTGTCACCCAGGCTGGAGTGCAGTGGCGTGATCTCGGCTCGCTGCAACCTCCGCCTCCCGGGTTCAAGCGATTCTTGTGCCTCAGCCTCCTGAGTAGCTTGGATTACAGGCGTACGCCACCACACCTAGCTAAATGTTTTGCATATTTAGTAGGGACGGGGTTTTGCCATGTTGGTCAGGCTGGTCTCAAACTCCTGACCTCAGGTGATCCGCGCCCCCTTGGCCTCCCAAAGTGCTGGGATTACAGGCGTGAGCCACCACTCCTGTCCAAGAGTGCTTAGCATTTAATCATAATTGTTTAAAATTCACAGTCATAATTTCAACATCCCTGCCACCTCTGAAGGTGGGTTTGACACTTGGTCTATCTCTTTAAACTATCTTTTGCCTTTTAGTATGCCTTCCCTAGGGGAAGGGGGAGAGCACTACATCAAGGGAGCACCCCAAGGAACAAAAGAATCCCAACAGCAGACCTTGAGCCCCAGATCTTCCCTCTGACATAGTCTACCCAAATGAGAAGGAATTAGAAGTGTAATTCTGGTAATAAGACAAAGCAAGTTTCTTTAACACCCCTAAAAGATCATACCAGCTCACCAGCAATGGATCCAAACCAAGAAGAAATCTCTAAAAAAATCATTAAACACTCATAAAATAACACTTAGGAGTGGTGACCCCATATTCAGCAGTCAGAAAAATTTTGAAGACTTAAGTTGCAGACCATTTGGACAGATGGAGAGTTCCCATGAATTACTCTTAGAGGGAAAGGCAGCACCCAAATGGTGTGAACATTCTCATCCCAGCCTCGGACATCTTATCAGCTCAGGTAGAACGAAGAGAACAGCACAGATGCTGGTCCCTACACAACAAAGCAATGAGGACTTGAGGCTTTATTTTACTTTTCATTGTCTATTTTATATTGCCTAAATATTCCATTAACTGAGAAATATAAAAACTGAATACATTAGTCATTGCTATGGGCCCTTACAAAGGGTTCCATACCCCCACCTCATTAGTTGGCCTTGGGGACACATATATTGGCTGAGTGGTAGCTTTCAAAAAGATATGTCCATGTCCTAATCCCTGAGACCTGTCAATGTTATCTTATTTAGAAAAAGGGTCTTTGCAGGCCAGGCTTGGTGGCTCACGCCTGTAATCCCAGCACTTTGGGAGGCCAAGGCAGGCGGATCACCTGAGGTCAGGAGTTCAAGACAAGCCTGGCTAATATGGAGAAACCCTGTCTCTACTAAAAATACAAAAATTAGCCTGGCGTGGTGGTGGGCGCTTGTAATCCCAGTACTCAGGAGGCTAAGGCAGGAGAATCACTTGAACCCCAGAGGCAGAGGTTGCAGTGAGCCAAGATCATGCCATTGCACTCCTGCCTGGGTGACAAGAGCTAAACTCTGTCACACACACACACACAAAAGGATCTTTGCAGATGAAATTAAGTTAAGGATCATGAAATGAGGAGGTCATCCTGGATTGTCCAGGTAGACCCCAAATCCAGTAAGTGCCCTTATCAGAGACATATAAGGGAATACACACGGAGGAGAAGGGGGTGTGAAGACGCAGGCAGATATTGGAGTGATGTGGCCACAAGCCAAGGAAGCCCCAACCACCACAAGTTAGAAGAGGCAAAGAATGGGCCGGATGTGGTGGCTCACGCCTGTAATCCCAACACTTTGGGAGGCAGAGGTGAGTCTGAAGTTCAAGACCAGCCTGGGCTGGGTGCAGTGGCTCATGACTGTAATCCCAACACTTTAGGAGGCCGAAGTGGGTCTAAAGTTCAAGACCAGCCTGGCCAACATGATGAAACCCTGTCTCTACTAAAAATACAAAAATTAGCCTGGCGTGGTGGCAAACGCCTGTAGTCCCAGCTACTCGGGAGGCTGAGGCAGGAGAATCACGTGAGCCCAGGAGATGGTGGTTGCAGTGAGCTGAGATTGTGCCACTGCACTCCAGCCTGGGCAACAGAGTGAGATTCCATCTCAAAAAAAAAAAAAAAAAAAAAAAGAAAAGAAAAAAAGAAGAGGCAAAGAATGGATTATTCTCTAGAACCTTGAGGCACCTTGCTGACGCACGTTGATTTTGGACTTATGGCCTTCAGAATTGTGAGAGAATAAATTTCTGTTGTTTTAAGCCACCAAGTTTGTGGCAGTTTGTTACAGCAACAACAGGAAGCTAGTATAGCTTCAGAGAGGCAAGACCATTGGTAGGGCATCCTGCCCAGGCCAGCTCAGTCCAGAAGTCAGACCCCAGACAGACTGATGAAAAGTCGTTTCCATCTGAGGTGAGAGCAGAAGTGTAAAGGCAGGGGCCTGAGCAGGAAACCAAGACCTCAGCCAAGGAGGAGCACGGTGTCCTCTGAGCAGGGGCTCTCGGAAGAGCTGTGGAGCTGTGCTGCAGAAGCTTCTCCGTTGTGTGTGTTACTCAATGTTACATCCTTTGGCAAATCTGTGCATCAGTCAGGATAAGCAAAGCCATGCTTCAATAACAAAGAACCCTCAACTCTTAACAAGGTATAGTAGCAAAGCTTGACTTCTTCCTCATGTTACGTGTTTGCAATAGGTCATCCGTGGCTTCTGCTCCATGTCTTATTTATCCAGGACTCAGGCTAAAAAAACAGCCACCATTTCAACAGTTATTTCAGTTGTCGCCATGGCAGACGGAAACCGAGAGCTTTGGCAGGTCTTGCCTAAGCAATTAAATGCTTCAACTCATTTGTCTGACTCATTAGTCGTCCAACCCCACCCAAACACGGCGGCTGGGAAGTGTGAGCCTATCATGTGTTCAGAGGATGAAGAGCTGAAAATATTTGGTAAGGCAGGGTGCCATAGCTCACACCTATAATCTCAGCACTTTGGGAGGCTGAGGTAGGAGGATTGCTTGAGCCCAGGAGTTTGAGACCAGCCTGGGCAACACGGCAAAACCCCATATCTACAAAAAATATAAAAATTAGCCAGGCATGGTGGTGCATGCCTGTGGTGCCGGCTACTTTTGGGATGTTAAAGCAGGAGAATCACCTGAGCCCAGGAGTTCCAGGCTCCTGTGAGCCATTACTGTGCCACTGGACTCCAGCCTGGGCAACAGACTGAGACCCTGTATATACATATTTTGTAAACAACTTAATGACAGACAGCACACCTTCTGTGCATCTGAAGCCCTAAGTCCCACTGATCTTTTCATGATCACTGTCCAGCATGGGCCTTGCTGACGTTATGTTCAGCTACTGCTGAGCAGCAAGAAGGAAGGAAGAGAGGGAGGAATGGAGGGAGGGAGAAAAAAGGTTTTGACATGTAAAAAGTGTTGGAGGTGGTTTTCCAAAGCAGCACTGACAATGGAACACAGCGGACGTCCCATAAACATGTGCTGAACACAACTAAGTTGACTTTCATTTGTCTCCTGGTATTGCCTTGTTTTTGGTCATGCCTGAAAAGCCTGGGGTCAGGTGTGCGGTTGGCGCTCGTAGAGCCAACCTGAGCGGTCAGATCACAGGGTTGGCCTGGGTGCCCACAGACGAGCCTGGGTGTCAGGGGACACCACAGTGCTAGGTTGGGTGCCAGGGCTGCGCTTCTCTCCCCTGCCCTTGCTAAAGGTACGGGCACCACTGCAGCTGAATCCCGGTGAACCAGGGCATGCCTCGTCCTGCACACCATTGCATTCACTTGCTGTGTTCTGGAAAGTTCTGTCAGCCAGTATCTACATCCTGCCTCTAACCAGCCCCTGTGGATGACACAAGGCCTGTGACCTTGCTTTTGTTTTGGTTTTATCCTTGAATTAGCTTTGACTTGTTTCATGCAAGTCTCAAAACAGTTTACAAGGAAGAATGCAGGGGGTTCCAGGTGCGGTCGGATCGAGGGGTCTGAAGCCGTGCTCTGCTTCTCGATTTGGCTTTCTTCTCTGCTAGCCTCATCCGCAGACTGGCTCCTCCCCACTTGGAAGCCGTGACCTGTGAGTCCAGGCCTCTGCCTAGAGCATAGAAAGGGTTCAATAAATGCTCGTATAATAAATGAAATACATGTGCAGTAAATGACGGCCCCCAGCACTCCAGGTTTATATCCTAATGGCTTAGCAACTTCAGGGAAAAGAGAGAAACTTTCCAAACCCAAGTCCTTAGGGCCCACTCCGATTAGTCTGGCTTCGGTTTGGCTCATATATTTGTCAGCGTAGGCTAGACTTTGTTATGGTAACACATAAATCCTGAGATCTCAGTGACTTAACATTATAAAATGTTACTGCTCACGTCATAGTCCAGTGTCAGGAGGATGGGAGCCCTCCTTCAAGTAGTGACTAACATGTCTGGGCTTGTCCCATTTTGTGACCCTAACATCTTCGGTGCCAGGTCTCGAGGTTATCCCAGAAAGGCAAAGGAGACAGTGTCACACCTGGGAGATACCACGAGGTGCAGGCCGGAAAGTGGCATGAGTCCCTTCTGCCCATATTCCATGGGCCAGAGCTGGCTCGGGGGAGAAGCACGTGGCTTGGGTAAACCCCTCGTGTTGGATCTTGCTGTAGGCCACATGGCGCTCCCCGAGCTGATCACTGAGACCAGGAGGTCCTTGCTCTTATTGACCAGACCTGGTCTTCCTGCTCACCCCGAAAGTCCAGGCAGTGGCTCAGCCCCATCAGACTCTGCACGAGCTGCCCGTGGGGGAGGCTGCACCCCTGCGGGAAAATCAGGGCGCCTTTCCCAGAGAGGGGAATGGCCGTTGGGTGAGCAGAAATAACGCTGACCACTAGTCCCCGGGTGACGCTTCTGGCCTCCCCCTTAACCCCGTCAGGGCCAGCATACACACTGAGCACCTCTGCAGGGTCGGGCTGGCAAAAGGGCCCCGAGCAACTTTGGCTTTATTTAAATTATTCCCAAGTAACTTCCAGGCGCCAGTATCCATTAAAATCTAATTTAGTGAGAATATTCAAGAATTGTTTTCATAACACAGACTCTAGACAGATCCAAGACTTGCCATAATGTGCTCGATACCCTTAGAGGAACATGTATTTTCACAGCTTACAGAAACCGATTATAAAACTCATACACAGGCTGGGCGCGGTGGCTCACGCCTGTAATCCCAGCAGTTTGGGAAGCTGAGGCAGGTGGATCACCTGAAGTCAGGAATTCGAGACCAGCCTGGCCAATATGGCAAAACCCCATCTCTACTAAAAATACAAAAATTAGCTGGGTGCCTGTAATCCTAGCTACTCAGAAGGCTGAGGCAGAAGAATCACTTGAACCCGGGAGGCGGAGGTTGCAGTGAGCTGAGATCACGCCACTGCACTCCAGCCTGGGCGACAAGAGTGAAACTCTATCTCAAAAAAAAAAAAATTAGCAAAGGACATTTTTCCAAAGACATGCAGGTGGTGAACAATCACATGACAGGATGCTCAGCATCACTAATCACTGGGGAATGGGTGTTGGTCGATTTTGCATTTCAATAAAGAAGTAACTGAGGGCCTGACGCGGTGGCTCACACCTGAAATCCCAGCACTTTGGGAGTCCGAGGCGGGTGGATCACGAGGTCAAGAGATCGAGACCATCCTGGCTAACACAATGAAACCCCGTCTCTACTAAAAATACCAAAAACAATTAGCCGGGCGTGGTGGCGGGTGCCTGTAGTCCCAGCTACTCGGGAGGCTGAGGCAGGAGAATCGGGTGAACCCGGAAGGCGGAGCTTGCAGTGAGCCGAGATCGTGCCACTGCACTCCAGCCTGGGCGACAGAGCAAGACTCCGTCTCAAAATTAAAACAAAACAAAACAACAACAACAGCAACAACAAAAAACCCAGAAAAACAGAACAAGGCAAAAGCCATGGGTGTGGCTCTGAGATGAGGCTGTAAGGCAGTGGCTCCACCTCACTGGCTCCCGGTCTTACCCACTGTCCCTGTCTTACCCACTGTCCCCCTCTTACCCACTTCGCTGGCTCACTCGGATGAAGCCAGCAGCCATGCTGTGAGCTACCCTGCGGAGAGGCCGATGTGCAAAGAAACTGAGCATGGCCTGTGGCCAACAATCAGCAAGGAACTGAGCTTCTCAGTCTGACAGTCTGTAAGTTTTGCCAACAACCATGTGAGTGGGCCTGGAAGCAGATCCCTCCCCAGTCGAGCCACCGAGCCTTGGGATCATTTGTTACACAGCAGGAGATAGCTAAGACGACCTCGGGGAGTATGAAAAGCTTGTGTGGTTTTTCCTGAAATGAAAATACTTTTAAATATTACGTGTTGAGAAGATGCGCTCTAGACGAGAGGGGACAAAGTGATCAGTCACAAGCCAAAATCAACCTGCAGGTGGGTTTGCTGTGGGTTTCCCCTCCACGGACATGGGATGGCCGACACAGCGTGTCCCCTCCATGGACGTGGGATGGCCGACAAAGTGTTTCTTTTTTTCGAGAGGGAGTCTTGCTCTGTTGCCCAGGCTGGAGTGCAGTGGCACAATCTCAGGCTCACTGCAAGCTCCGCCTCCTGGGTTCACGCCATTCTCCTGCCTCAGTCTCCCAAATAGCTGGGACTACAGGTGCCTGCCACTACGCTGAGCTAAATTTTTGTATTTTTTAGTAGAGACGGGGTTTCACCATGTTAGCCAGGATGGTCTCGATCTCCTGACCTCGTGACCCACCCGCCTCGGCCTCCCAAAGTGCTGGGATTACAGGCATGAGCCACCGCGCCCAGCCCAGTATTTCAAAACATTTTGCACCAGCATTTAGAACTAGGAGAATCACATGCACACTGAGATTGCTGGCCTCCCTTAACAAGCTGGAAGCTGGGCAGCTGCGATCCTCATTCCTGCAGAGCAGCTACCAGCAGAGGTTGATTGTGCTGTGCTGAATTCGGGCAGGCGCTCCCCGTTTGTCACAAAACACACTGCTCCGGACCGGGCACGGTGGCTCACGCCTGTAATCCCAGCACTCTGGGAGGCTGAGGCAGGTGGATCACCTGAGGTCAGGAGTTCGAGACCAGCCTGGCCAATATGGTGAAACCTTGTTTCTACTAAAAATACAAAAATTAGCCAGGCGTGGTGGCGGACGCCTGTAATCCCAGCTACTCAGGCGACTGAGGCAGGAGAATTGCTTGGAGCCGGGAGGTGGAGGTTGCAGTGAGCCAAGATTGCACCATGGAACTGCAGCCTGGGCGACAGAATGTGACTGCATCTCAAAAACCAAACCAAAACAAAACAGAACAAAAAACACTGCTCCTTATTGCGCAGAGGCCAAATGCCAGCTGCAAGGTACTGCATCTCCACCACTTCTTATGATAGAGTTAAAAGAATGTTAAGATACAGCGAAACAGTGTTGCCACGCCTCCATCAGAGGACAGTGAAGACTGAGAGAGTCCGAAGTCCAGACAGAGCCCAGCGGGATGGCTCATCTCTGCTCCGTGAGATGTCTGCTGAGGCTGGAATGCCCGGGGTGGTGTCTTCATTCATCTGTTTGGTGCTTTGGCTAGGATTGCTCCAATTGCCAGGGGTGGCTCAGCTGAAGCCTCGGTTCCTGATGTTGGTTGAGTTCTTTGGTTCTCCTCCTCATGGTCTCAGGACGTCTTCCCTCTCCCAGGGGCCTTTGTGGGTCATCTTTCCAGCAGGGAGCCAGACTTCTTACATCTTACTTCTGACCTGACAGCTCTCGAGGGTGCAAAAGTGGAAACTGCCAGGCCTTCTCAATGCTTAGGACTGCAACTGGCCCCGTGTCACTTCTGACTCATTCTGTCGGTTAAAGCAGGCAACACAGGCTCAGCGCATATTCTAGAAGAGAGGACTACGCGAGGGTGTGAATGCTGAGAGGCATGACTCACTGGGGACAATCGAGGTTGCAAAATGTGTCCTTGCTTCCCAGGAACACTTACAAATATGCTATTGGGGAACATTCTGGATTTTCTCACTTGAAAATTAAAAGAAGGGGGAGAAGCTGAGCCCAGAGAACAGGAATACATGGAGCTACTTGGATTACACATTGAGAAGGTGAAAAGTGGTCTGGAAGCTGCCACAGGGGCTATAATATTCCCAAATGAATATAAACCGCTTTTGCATAATATCACAATAAGTGGGCAAGGCAAGCACACAACCACACCAACTCCAAAGAGTCCCTCTCTGGCTCCCCTGGGACACAATTGCTGTTTTGTTTTGTTTTGTTTTGTTTGACAGAGTCTCGCGCTGTCGCCCAGGCTGCAGTGCGGTGTCACAATCTCGGCTCACTGCAAGCTCCGCCTCCTGGTTCAAGTGATTCTCCTGCCTCAGCCTCCTGAGTAGCTGGGATTATACGTGCGTGCCACCATGCCCAGCTAATTTTTGTATAATTAGTAGAGATGGGGTTTCATCATATTGGCCAGGCTGGTCTCGAACTCCTGACCTCGTGATCTGCCCGCCTTGGCCTCCCGAAGTGCTGAGATTACAGGCGTGAGCCACTGTGCTCGGCATTTTTTTTTTTTTTTTTTTAGACAGAGTCTCCCTCTATTGCCCAGGCTAGAGTAGTGTCGCAATCTCGGCTCACTGCAACCTCCACCTCCTGGGCTCAAGCGATTCTCCTGCCTCAGCCTCCTGCGTAGCTGGGATTAGAGGTGCGTACTATCAATCCTGGCTAATTTTTGTATTTTTAGTAGAGACGGGGTTTCACCATGTTGGCCAGGCTGGTGTCGAACTCCTGACCTCAAGTGATCTGCCCACCTTGGCCTCCCGAAGTGCTGAGAGTACAGGCATGAGCCACTTCACCCAGCCCACGATTGCTTCTCAACCCAATGACAACATTAACCTTCCTTGTTCTTCCCATCTCCTTGGTAAACGATATGAAGAATCATCAAACTTTCCTGCTTCCTGATGGCACCCAGTTCAGAACCCACTTACACTCCTGAAAACCCTCCTCGGCTCACCCAGCATGAGCCCACATCCTAGAGGCCTCTCCCAATTCAGCCCTTCGTCTGTGTGCACTCCCTAGTGGCAGCCAAGCTTACATGAGGGAATGGTCCTGGTGGTCCTCTGCTGGGGCAACATGTGTTCATATAATCTTCACTCAGCAACTTTCACAGTCTGACCCACACTTCTTCCTTTCTTCCCAAGGCTTCAAGCTGCCCCTCCCAGGGTCCAACTCCATTTCCAGCACTCAGCCCCATAGGACTAGCCTAGACACACAGACCTCCCAGGATGGGCAAGCACTGTCTTAGCACTGGCCAGAGGGGCAGCTTCCGAAGGCCCGACCTCAGCACATGCAAAGGGAGGAGTGCCCAGTCGGAATTGGCAGCCTTCTGGGTACGCACCCCTGTCTGAGGGGCACACCTGCCCACTCTCGGGGTAGGCTGGACTGGGGAATTGACCGACCTCACCTGCTGGGCCGAGGTCAGCCTCTTCACTCGTGTCCCCAGTGAGGGACCGGGCCCAGCCCTGATCAGGGATGTGCTGGTGGGAGGTCAGCTCTGAAGAAGTCATGGGAAAAGAATGCTAAACTCAGGGAAGCAAAATGCAGAACTGAGGGTGGAAGTCAAAACCCATCCCTGATCAGAAGAGAGGACAGGATCAATGGGAAAAGCAGGAATAAGCTGAAGCCCCACAGGTCACTCTGGACATCGTCGCTGAGGCCACCCCCTGTGCCCGCCATGGGCAGATGCTTTATTCTCTTTTTCTTTTTTTTTGCCTCGCCTCGCTCTGCCCTGTCCCGCCCCACCCCGCCCCATCATGCCCCGCCCTGCTTCACTTCTTTTCTTTTTTTTTTTAGATGGAGTCTCACTCTTGTTGCCCAGGCTGGAGGGCAGTGGCGCGATCTCAGCTCACTGAAACCTCCGCCTCCCAGGTTCAAGCAATTCTTCCGAGTAGGTGGGATTACAGGCACTCGCCACCACGTCCGGTGAATTTTGGTATTTTTAGTAGAGATGAGGTTTCACCATCTTGGCCAGGCTGGTCTCAAACTCCTGACCTCATGATCCACCCGCCTCGGCCTCCCAAAGTGCTGGGATTACAGGCGTGAGCCACCGCACCCGGCCTCTTTTCCTTTCTTTCTTTTTGACAGAGTTTTGTTCTTGTTGCCCAGGCTGGAGTGCAATGGCACTGTCTTGGCTCAACGCAGTCTCCACCTCCCAGAGTCCGACTCCATTTCCAGTGATTCTCCTGTCTCAGCCTCCCAAGTAGCTGGGATTACAGGCACATGCCACCACACCTGGCTAATTTTTGTATTTTTAGTAGAGATGATGTTTCACCATGTTGGCCAGGCTGGTCTCAAACTCCTGACTTCGTGATCCACCCGCCTCAGCCTCCCAAAGTGTTGGGATTACAGGCGTGAGCCACCGCGCCAGGCCTTTTTCTCCTTCCCTCCCTCCCTCCCTCTCTCTCTCTCTCGTTCTTTCTTTTTTTTTTCTTTTTTAATAGAGACAGGGTTTTGCCATGTTGGCCAGGCTGGTCTCAAACTCCTGGACTCAAGCAATCCACCCGCCTCAGCCTCCCAAAGTGCTGGGATTTCAGGTGTAAGCCACTGTACCCACCTGGCAGATGTTTATAAATGCCCCCACAAGCCTCTGTTTCGGGGGTCTCAAGACCACCCTTGAGTTTGATATTTCACTAGAAGAGCTCACAAGACTCAATAGCAGGCTATATTCACAGCCAACCTTTATGACAGAAAAGGATACAAAGTCAAG
>NW_012101699.1:597250-601948 GCF_000951045.1 Mandrillus leucophaeus
AGGTCAGGAGATCGAGACCATCCTGGCTAACACGGTGAAACCCTGTCTCTACTAAAAATACAAAAAACTAGCCGGGCGTGGTGGTGGGCACCTATAGTCCCAGCTACTCGGGAGGCTGAGGCAGGAGAATGGCATGAACCTGGGAGGCGGAGCTTGCAGTGAGCTGAGATCCGGCCACTCACTCCAGCCTGGGTGACAGCGCGAGACTCCGTCTCAAAAACAAAACAAAACAAAGTGACAGGTGTGACTTGAACCTAGGGCTGGAGGGGAGGGCGCATAACAGCTAAGAGCACGGACCTGGAGGATAGAGAAGTCTGGTTCCCGGTGTGGGTGCTGCTCTGAATCCCACTATTGCCACAGGCAATTTCAGCTCGTCTATATAACAAAAACAAAAATAGTAAGACTTATCTCAGAGGACTGTTACTAGAAATGCGTGAAACAGTTCAGTGAGGCCGGGCGCGGTGGTTCACGCCTGTAATCCCAGCACTTTGGGAGGCCGAGGCGGGCAGATCACCTGAGGTCAACATGGGGAAACCCCATCTATACTAAAAATACAAAAAAATTTGCCCGGCGTGGTGGTGTGTGTCTGTAATCCCAGTTACTCAGGAGGCTGAGGGAGGAGAATCACTTGAACCTGGGAGGCGGAGGTTGCAGTGGACCAAGATGGCGCCACTGCACTCCAGCCTGGGTGACAGAGCAAGACTCCGTCAAAAAAAAGAAAGAAGGAAGAAGGAAGGAAGGAGGGAGGGAGGGAGGGAGGGATGAAGGGTGCAGTAGAGGTGCTTAGTGCAGTACATAGCACACTGTGTGTGAGTGACGCATGGATATGAGCTATCAGGATTGTGGCGATGGTGATGTGATAAGGAGAAAGGAGAGAGGAGGTGAAATTGCTCACCAGAGCATCTTTTATGCTCTGGTGAGGTGGCAAGATGTGCACCTTCACTCCAAGGGGACTGCCCCAGCTCAGCTTGGAGCAGCCTGGCTTTCCAGCCCCCAGAGCCCCTCCCCACTATGTCGGGAACAGCAGGTGAGGCCTGGAGAGGTGATCGTGGCAGCCGCCCTGAGACAGGTCCAGGCATGGGTCCTGGCTTGTTGGCACGTCAGCTCTGATGGGGTCCACAAGGAAGGGAGGCTGAGGGTTTGGTAGGGGGAAGAGCAGCTTGAAGGGCTCAGCCTGTGCATATGGGGTGTCTGGGCCTGGGGAACCCTGGGCCCCCATTGGTCTGTTCTTCTATGCCCAGAGGGGAATCAGTTCTCAGGGCCTGCAAACTGTTCTAAGGCCCGGGCCTGGGCTTTGGAAGTGTGTCCCCAGGTGTTTACTGGGGGCAGGACTGCAGTGAGATCCTCTGCATGGCTCACCCAGAAGGGGTGGCAGTTCACTGAGCAGCCAGGTTGGTGCCACCATCCAGCCCGCAGAGGGGCGGCTCGACTCAGGCAGAGGGAGTGGGGGTGTCTACACCTGGCTCTGCCTCCCGTGGGTGGTCACTGTGGGTCTCTGGGCCTCAGTAACCTCATTTGTAAACTGGGGCCATGTTTCAGTGAGAAGCAGAGGATGCAGACGGCCAGTGGAGGCCACATCAGCCCACAGGCTTGTGTTAACTGGCCCTCACGGAGCATGCTCACATTTTGAACTGGTTGCCACATTTTAACATCAGAAGGCATTTACTTAATACCTGAATCTCCAGCCTCTCTTTAAAGATGGGGTGGGGCCGGCTCTGTGGTCTGGCCACATGTTCCACAAAGCCACAGGTGGGTGGTGCTGGGCAGCACCCACCCCTGCAGATAAGCTCCTCCTTTCCCAGTTGGCCACAGCCCCAGCGGCTGCTGATTCTCCAGCACAGGCCACCATGGTGACTCTCCCCACGGGAGTCAGAAGAGCCAGGTCACACCCAAGCCTCCCCAGCTCCAGTCAAGGCTCCACCAAGTCCCAACTGTGCCCTGATCATGCACAAGGCAAGTCCCCCTCCCACCATCCATCTGTGGACATGTGCAGAATGGGTGGGGGTTGGGAGGGGGTGACTGCAGACGCCCTGAGTGGGGCCACACCGCCGGGTCCTCACCTTTCTCCTTCATGCCCAGGGTGGGGATAATAGAGCCCCCAAGGCAACCTGGGAGAGGTTGGCAGCCTGCCTCTTGGCCTGGGGTTTGTAGCCAGAGTGGTGAGCACTTGGAAATAACACACAGGGGGACAGGTGGGCCAGGGATGGGCAGGAAGGAGCCTTCCTCACTGTCAGAGACAGGTGGCCTCAGGGACCTCCCTGGGGGGGAGGGGTCCCCATCAGAAAGCTGGCAGGGTGGGGCCTCACCTGTCATCCTTGGGCACTGCGGACCCAGAATGTGGAGTGCTCAGCTGCAGCGAATCTGTGCGGCTCTGGGGCCCCTCTGGGAGGAGAAACAGAAGCCGGGGCAGATGGGTCAGCACGGCCAGGGCCCCAGTCCTTTGGCCTTTGAACTTGGCCTTTCCCAGACAGCCCTTCTTGGTATCCCTGCCTGGAATCCCTTCCCTTATCTTTCTTTGGCATGCCCCTTCAAGACACAGTGGACAAATTTTCTCCTCCCAGAAGCTTCCCTTTCTTCTGGGTGCCCTGTGCCTTGGATCCTTGGACATTCCCCGCTCTGCTGCCGGCTGGCTGCTCTGTATTGTGATAAAATGTTCACGTGACCATGTCCTCACCAGCGATCCCGGAGGCAAGGGCCACCCACTGTGTCCCCAGAACCTACCTACGCCTGGGCCTGGCACACAGAAGTGTCGAGTACTTCTCATCCACGGCTCACGGGGCGGGGCCGGCATGTCCTCCCTGAGCCGCCCATGTCCCTGTGCTCCTTTCGCAAGCTGCAGGCCCACCCCCAGGAGTGAGGCCCTGTGGCGTCAGGGCCCATGTGCAGCGGGCCCAGGGGACAGGAGGGGTCTGCCTGACCTCAGAGGGGTGTGTGCGGGACGAGTGTGAGGTCATGCTTGTTTACGAGGCTCTGACACAGCACCGTCATTTCCTCCCTCCTGGGCTGCACAGCCCTCCTCCCCGCTCGGCCAGCCTCTGACTTACTCACTGGCTTCCTGCACCGTTGCTCTGGACGCCCATTTCTCCTGGGACATGGGGTCAGAGCTGTTTGTAATTTGCAATCAGGAGTGTCGGGGAAGGACTTTGGCCTGAGGCTGAGAGACCCTCCCAGCAGCTGTCTGCCCCACTGCAGCTCAGCGTCTCTGCGGGACCGGGACAGACTTGTGGACAGCCCACCCCAGGGCGCTCCCAAAAGGAAATGGCCGGAGAGACAGAGTAGGGATGGCCAGCCCTGGTGGCCCTACCCCGCCCTTACTGCTCATGGGCCTCTCAGAGAAGGGCCCAGAGGGCCCAGGGAAGGGGGTCCCAAGGAATGAGTGCCAGAGGGGCCTCAGAGAGAGGGTGGGAGGGCCATGAACCTAGACGCAGGGCAGCAGTGGGGGGCTGGGGAGACCCCTCCCATGGCCCAGGTTGGAGAAGGGCCGGCTGGCAGGTGTCAGCACAGGGATGGGGTGGAGCAAGAGGGCCCTGGAATTTTCCGATGAAAGTGGGAGGGAGCCCAGTTCTACTCCTTTCCCCTGGGTTCTGCCATTTGCAACCAAGTGGAGTCCTGACTCCTTCGACCTGCTGGAACTAGAGTCTGAGGCCCAGGAGATGGCTAGGCAGGCAGCCGGCAGCACAAAGGCACGAGCGCTGTCCCTTTTGGTGCAGGCACAGCCACTTTGTGGTTCCTGGCAAAAAGTCCGACAGGTCCTCACACCTCAAGAACGAGCTCTTTTGTCTGCCAGGGTCAGAGACTAAGCCAGGCCATGTTAAAAAAGAAGACATTTGCCAGGCGCGGTGGCTCACGCCTGTAATCCCAGCACTTTGGGAGGCCGAGGCGGGAGGATCACGAGGTCAAGAGATTGAGACCATCCTGGCCAACAAGGTGAAACCCCGTCTCTACTAAAAAAAAAAAATACAAAAAATTAGCCGGATATGGTAGGGCGTGTCTGTAGTCCCAGCTTCTCAGGAGGCTGAGGCAGGAGAATGGTGTGAACCCAGGACGCAGAGCCTGCAGTGAGCCAAGATCGCGCCACTGCACTCCAGCCTGGGCAACAGACCGAGACTCTGTCTCAAAAAAAAAAAAAAAAAAAAGACATTTACTGCAAAGATAGCATAGGGAATTCTAGCTATTCTCTGGCTCTTGATTTCTTTCTTTCCTTTTTATTTTTTAGATAAAGTTTACAAACAGTAAAATGCACAAATCTTCTTATTTTTTATTTATTTATTTATTTTTTTTGACAGGGTCTGGCTCTACTTGCCCAGGCTGGAGTGCAGTGCTGGGATCTCGGCTCACTGCAACCTCCATCTCCTGGGCTCACGCCATCCTCTCACCTCAGCCTCCCAAGTAGCTGGGACTACAGGTGCACGCCACGACGTCAGCTAATTTTTTGTATTTTTTTGTAGAGACAAGGTTTTGGCATGTTGCCCAGGCTGGCCTTGAACTCCTGAACTCACACAGTCTGCCTGCATTGTCCTCCCAGAGTGCTAGAATTATAGGCATGAGCCACTGCGTCTGATCCCTGAATAAATCTTAAGTACACAGGTGGTGAATTTTCTTTTCTTGTCTTGTCTTGTCTTGTTTTTTCTTTTTGAGATGGAGTCTCACTCTGTCGCCCAGGCTGGAGTGCAGTGGTGCGATCTCGGCTCACTGCAA
>NW_012101699.1:603773-606431 GCF_000951045.1 Mandrillus leucophaeus
GGCTAATTTTTTGTATTTTTAGTAGAGATGGGGTTTCACCGTGTTAGCCAGGATGGTCTCAATCTCCTGACCTTGTGATCCGCCTGCCTCGGCCTCCCAAAGTGCTGGGATTACAGGCGTAAGCCACCTTGCCCAGCCAGTCATTGGTGTTTTTTAGTTTTTGGTATATACATGCCTTTTGCCATTTGGGTTAAATTTACACCTAAGTATTTAAATTTTTATTGGTATTCTACATGAGATTTTTAAAAATTTATGCAGCTACTTTATTGATATGTAGAAACACTACTGATTTTTCTAAGTTGATTTTGTGCCTGCAACTTTGCTGAATTTGTGCCTCTGTTCTTGCCTAATTGTTCTGGCCAGGAATTCTACTGCTAGGTTGAAAAGAAGTGATGAGAGTGAACACCCTCTTTTTTTTTGTCCTTGATTCTAGAAAAAAAAAGAAGCTATAATTTTTTGTAGAGAATGTTTGCTAAGGGTTAGTTATATATGACCTTTTTGTGTTGATACATCTCCTCTATACTTAATTTGTTAAGCATTTTCTCCCAATCATCTTTTTCCCCACTCCCTTCTTATTTCCTCTCCTTAACTCCCACTCTCTTTCCCCAAAGACTTTTCCCCACCATGTTCTCCCAGAATCTTCTCCCCACAGTGTCCTCTCTCACTCCCTCTCCCCAAACTCTTCTCAGCCTCTCCTTTCTCTTCCCTCCACCGTCTTCTTCCCTTCCCACTTCCTTCCCCTTCTTCCCCCAACTCTGTTCTGTCCAACAACTGCTCTCCCTCCCCACCATCTTCTCCCCAACTCCACCGTCTTCTTCCCCACGGCCTTCTCCCTGCCCCTCATCCCACCAGCCCCTCCCCACCGTCTTCTCTCCACTCTGCCTCCCCAAAGGCTTCTCCTCACTGTGTTCTCCCCAACGTCATCTTTCCACCTCCACTCCCCGTAGTCTTCCGCACCACCTTCTTCCCCACCTTCCCCTCACTTCCTTCCTCCACCGTGTTCTTCCCCGTCTTCTCCACCTCATCTCTTCACCATCGTTCCCCCGACTCCCTCACCCCGTCCAACCTTCTTCTTCCCCACCATCTTCATCCCTACCGTGTTCTCCCCACTCTCTCTCCCCACCCTCCCCTGATCATCTTCTTCCCGACCCTCTTCTTCTGGACCCTCTTCTCCCCCACTGTCTTCTCGCCCACCGTCCTCCCTCCACTCTTTTTTTGGGGGGGCAGGGGGTGGGGGACAGAGTCTCGCTCTGTCACCAGGCTGGAGTATAGCGGTGAGATCTCGGCTCACTGCAACCTCCGCCTCCCGGGTTCAAGCCATTCTCCTGAGTAGCTGGGACTACAGGCGCCCGCCACCACACCCAGCTAATTTTTTGTATTTTTCTTTTAGTAGAAATGGGGTTTCACTGTGTTACCCAGGATGGTCTCGATCTCCTGACCTTGTGGTCCACCTGCCTCGGCCTCCCAAAGTGCTAGGATTACAGGCCTGATGCACCATGCCAGGCCCCTCCACTCTTTTCTTTTCTTTTTTTCTCTTTTTGACGGAGTTTTGCTCTTGTTACCCAGCCTGGAGTGCAATGGCATGATCTTGGCTCACTGCAACTTCTGCCTCCCGGGTTCAAGTGATTCTCATGCCTCAGCCTCCCGAGTAGTAGGGATTACAGGTGCCTGCCACCATTCCTGGCTAATTTTTGTATTTTTTGTAGAGACGGGATTTCACCATGTTGGTCAGGCTAGTCTCGAACTCCTGACCTCAGGTGATCCACCTGCCTTGGCCTCCAAAAAATGCTGGGATTACAGGCGTGAGCCACCGCTTCTGATCTATTTTTTATTTTCTTATATATTTTTTGAGACCACGTCCCACTCTATGGCCCAGGCTGGAGTACAGTAGCACAATCTTGGCTCACAGCAGCTTCAGCTTCCCGGTTCAAGCAATCCTGCCGCTCACTCTCTGGAATAGCTGGGACTCCAGGCGCGCACCAGCAAGCCCGACTGATTTTTTTACTTTTTTGTAGAGAGGGGATCTGGCCATGCTGCCCTGGCTGGTCTCGAATTTCTGGGCTTAGGCGATCCGCCACCTTGGCCTCCTACCGTGCTGGGATTACGGGCGTGAGCCACCTGGCCCACTGACTTCTTATTTTTGGAACAAGCCCTCTTTGGTCATGATGTTTGTGTGTAATTTTTTTTTTTTTTTTTTTTTTATATTACTGGCTTTAATTTTCTAACAACTTGCCATAAATCAAATGTAATCATAAAAACAAAAACAAAATGAAAGTATTAAATTCTCATTATACACCACTGCCTCAGAAAGGCGGTGTACGTATTGGGGTTGGATCCCAGCCTGGCTTGTATGTGGAGGTGGCCGATGCGTTATAGGTGGAAGTCTGTGGGGGCCTTTTGAGAAAGCCTGCTCTTCCACATTTTTGCTTACCTTTCCTTCCTCTTTCTTTTTTTTTTCTTTTTTTTTGAGACGAGTCTTGCTCTCTTGCCAGGCTGGAGTGCAGTGGCACCGTCTCAGCTCACTGCAACCTCAGCCTACCCAGTTCAAGCAATTTTCCTGCCTCAGCCTCCCGAGTAGCTGGGACTACAGGTGCCCCCCACCATACCAGGCTAATTTTTTGTATTTTAGTAGAGACAGGGTTTCACCGTGTTAGCCAG
>NW_012101699.1:607826-613463 GCF_000951045.1 Mandrillus leucophaeus
AGCTGGGACTACAGGCACCACCACCACGCCCAGCTAATTTTTTGTATTTTTCATAGAGACGGGGTTTCACCATGTTAGCCAGGATGGTCTTGATCTCCTGACCTCGTGATCCGCCCACCTCAGCCTCCCATAGTGCTGGGATTACAGGCGTGAGCCACTGTGCCCAGACAATTCTTGTATATTTAGTAGAGACAGGGTTTTACCATATTGGCCAGGCTGGTCTCCTGACCTTAAGTGATCCGCCCACCTCGGCCAACCAAAGTGCCGGGATTACAGGTGTGAGCCACCGTGCCCAGCCTACAGGTGGTGAAATTTAATCTATGAGTATATCCATGTAACTTCAACCTAAATCAATGTAAATAACAAGCTCTCCTATACCCCTAACCAGCCAATCCATACACATATTCCCCCAGAGGCAACTACTATTCTGATTTCTATCATTATACATTAGTCTTGACAGTTCTTGAACTTCATATAAATTGAATCATCCCATATGAACCTTCTTGTACCACTCCACGTGCACTTACGGTTTCATTTATTTTTTATTTTTATTTTTTGGAGACCGAGTCTTACTCTGTTACCCAGGCTGGAGTACAGTGGAGCAATCCTGGCTTACTGCAACCTCCGCCTCCCAGGTTCAAGCAATTCTCCTGCCTCAGCCTCCCGAGTAGCTGGGATTACATGGATACAGCTAATTTTGTATTTTTAGTAGAGACAGGGTTTCACCATGTTAGCCAGGCTGGTCTTGAACTCCTGAACTCAGGTGATCCACCCTCCTCAGCCTCCCAAAGTGCTGGGATTACAGGTGTGAGCCACCTCTCCCAGCCCTGGTTCATTTCTGTTAGGTAAATACCTAGAGTAAGATTGCCAGACCACAGAGTAGCTATATGTTTGCGAGAAACTACAAAACACTTTTCCAAAAGAGTTGTACCGTCTTTTTTTTTTTTTTTTTTTGAGATAGAGTCTCACTCTGTCACCCAGGCTGGAGTGCAGTGGTGCAACCTTGGCTCACTGTAACCTCCACCCTCTGAGTTCAAGCAATTCTGCTGCCTCAACCTCCCGAGTAGCTGGGATTACAGGCGCCTGCCACTGTGCCCAGCTAATTTTGTATTTTTAGTAGAGATGAGGTTTTACCATGTTGGCCAGGCTGCTCTTGAACTCCTGACCCTGTGATCCACCTGCCTTGGCCTCCCAAAGTATTGCAGGCGTGAGCACCGTGCCTGGCCCGAGTTGTACCATTTTATACTCCCACCAGCAATGCATGCGAGTTCCAGTTGCTCCGTGACTTTACCGACACTTCGTATTGTCAGTCTCCTAAATTTAGCCACACTGGTAGGTATATGGTGGTATATTCTGTTGTGACTTTAATTTGTATTTTTCCGATTACTAAAGATTTTTTTTTTTCATTTGCTTTGCCATTTTCTTTTTGATGTGTAGGAGTCCTTTTAATAGTCTAGATACTAGTCCCTTGTCAGATACATGTTCTATAAATATTTTCCCCCAGTCTATGGTTTCCTTACTTTCCTTTTTCTTTTTCTTTTTCTTTTCTTTTCTTTTTTTTTTTTTTTTTCAGAGGGAGTCTCTCTCTGTCACCAGGCTGCAGTGCAGTGGTGAGAGCTCGGCTCACTGCAACCTCCACCTCCCAGGTTCAAGTGATTCTCCTGCCTCAGTCTCCCGAGTAGCTGGCACTACAGGTTCACGCCATCACACCCAGCTAATTTTTATTTTATTTTTTATTTTTGAGACAGGGTCTCGCTCTGTCACCCAGGCTGGAGTGCAGTGGCACGATCTTGGCTCACTGCAAGCTCCACCTCCCAGGTTCACGCCATTCTCCTGCCTCAGCCTCCTGAGTAGCTGGGACTACAGGCGCCCGCCACCACGCCCGGCTAATTTTTTGTATTTTTAGTAGAGATGGGGTTTCACCGTGTTAGCCAGGATGGTCTCAATCTCCTGACCTCGTGATCCGCCCGCCTCGGCCTCCCAAAGTGCTGGGATTACAGGCGTGAGCCACCGCGCCTGGCCTCCTTCCTCTTTCTGTCTAGACACTGGACGTGATGGCTGGAGGCCCAGCAGCTGCCTTGGGACCCTGAGGATGGATGCCACCTGCTGAGCATGGTGGAGCAGGAAGGTAGAAGGAGCCTAGCGACACATAGCCACCACCCTGCCTGTGGCCTGCCTGAACCCAGACTGCACTTACATGAGGTCCAAACGCACTTGTCTTGTTTAACCTACTGTCATTTCCTGAATATAATTTTCAGCTGGGAAGAGTAACAAAGGCGCCAGCTCACCCCACTGCACGGATAGGATGGTTCTGTGGAGTCTTTCGCAGTACATGCCACTTGCCCAGCACGTACTGCCTGCTGCGGGCCAACCCGAGGAGAGAAGAAGAGGGCTGCACAGGAGGCCGGGGCCCATGCTATCCAGCCACGTAACCCCCATGAGGATGCATGCAGCATCAGCCATGCCGTTTTGGGCACCCTCAGGCTGTCCAAGACACCTGTCATCTTTAGGGGGTTGCCCCAGACATCGGAAACCTAACCTTCTTGGGACCTAAAGGCCACAGGTGTCTTCAAATCAAGACCCTGCTGTGCCCAGATTCTGGCCAGTCAGCCTCTGAACCAAGATCAGTGCCTCTAGCTCTGCAGTGGGCCCCTCCCTCCCCAAATCCCAGACTCATTTCGGTGTGACTGGCATTCCCAGCAGGGGAACAGTTGCCCATGACTGTAGGGCCAGCCCTGAGGCCCCAGGACAGCAGGCTTGGCCATCTGCAGCCAGAGCTGCTGGGGCCAGGAATCTCGGCCCTGGCAGAATGGGCACCGCCCTACGTGTGCTCTCAGCCAGAGCTGCTGGGGCCAGGAATCTCGGCCCTGGCAGAATGGGGACTGCCCTACGTGTGCTCTTCAGCTTCCTATGTCTTGCTTTCAGTGTTCAAAACCACCAGACAGAGACGCCTTTCCACTGAAGCCTGAGTGGCTGGGGCTGCTGTCTCCTTCCCAGCCCTACGTGCCGCACGGACACCTTTCGTCGGACGATCATTCCATTCTGCACCTGCACAGAGATGCTGCCCCCTTCTAGTTGTGGCATTGACCCTCACCAAGAAAGTTTCTTCTCTCTTGCCAGGTGTTTCCCAGCAGTGCTGACCCTACCCTTCCCTTCTCAGTGACAGCTTCTGCTTCATCCACCTTCCTGCACGCCCTGCTTCCTGCCATGGCCCATGTTTGGGAGGCAAGGGTCCCTCAGGAATCTCTGCCCTCAGGAATCTCTGGGATGGCAGTAGCATAAAATCACATCACACTGACTTGAATAGCAGAAGGAATGTGTTCGATCGCATATTCGATCGCGTATTCGATCACGTATTCGATCACGTACCTGAAAAGCCCCGGGGAGACTTCAGGTGAGGCTCGTTCCAGCTGCTCTGACAATTACCACGGAGAACCCAGCGCTTTTCTCTCTGCTCTTCCTTCTGTGCTGACAGCGTCCTCCTGGTTTTCCTTTGGGAAACGGTCCTCTCCCCTGTGGTTCAAAAAAGGCCGACCTCACAAACTGCAGAGGTGAGGGTTCCACTCACGAGCACCTCCCCACCCCCGCTGAGGGCCCCAGCCTGGGACCAAACTGGCCTGCAGGAGCCCTGCGCCAGGAGAGGAGGCCGTGGAAGGCACAGTAAGGGGTAGGACCTGCAGGCCAGAGGACCTCAGGCCCAGAGTTTCCCGGAGTAGGCCTTAACGGAGCGGCGAAGGGTGAAACAGAGTGTTTCCTATGAGGGCGTGACCTAAGCAAAGACATGGGGGAGTGAGACACAAGGTGGGATGCAGGGACAAGCTACAGAGACACTGCTGCCAGGAAGGACAGGGCAGGGCCCATGGGGGGACCACCAGGAACCAGATGGTGTCAGCAGGGAGGTGCTCACAAGCCCCAGCTTCAGCAAGCACACCTGGATCTTTCTCACGGCAGGCTGTGTCCTGACCACATGGCCTTTCCTGCAGCTTCTCCTTCCTCCCAAGGGACCCCGTCTCTCCCTCCAGCCCTGCCAGCCCTGCTCCCGCCAGCCCTGTTCCCACTGCCCCGGACTGGTCCAGCTGCTCGGCTGTGCTCCAGACCATGTCTGGAAGTCATTAGCAGACAGTGGGGGCCTCCTGCTGTCTGCACCCAGCCAGGAAAGCAAACAGAGCTGGGGGTGGGGGGACATGAAAGGGTCCCCGGTCTTGGTCCCGAGGAGACAGCTGGGAAAGGCAAAGGCGGGCAGGGGCTGTGAGATCCACACTTTGGGCAGGGAACTGAGAAGACGTGCAGATTTGGGGGCTGTGGTATCTTTGCAGAGGAGAAAGGGACCCGCACTGGGCTCAGCAGGCAAGTGATAGGAGGCAGCAGTGACAAAGGTGCCAGCAGGTCACCGTGGCCACAGCTCTGTCCTCACAGAGGAGGACACGGGGCTTAGAGAGGTGAAAGGGCGCCTCGGGAGGCCTTGATGGGGATAATGCAGGGTTCCCCCGGGCTTTCTGGGACCCTCCTCTGGCCACTATGGTAACACGGGGGCGCTGGGAGAGGTGACCCCCCAAGGCTGGAGTGGAGAGGCAGCTACAGAAGCAGCACCCTGCTGAAGACAAGGGGGAATGTGGAGGCCTGGCCCACAGTGGGTGGAGGCTGGGGGTACATCTCGGATCCTCTTACTGCTCTGAGAACCAGCGCTGCTTGGACTCCCTCATTACCCAAGACATCTGAGGGTTCTGGTTGTCAGACTGAACTCGGGTCTACAGGAATAAGCAGAGATGGGGTGGGAGTCAGGCTCTGGCGTTGCTTGGGGGGCCAGTCGAGGCAGGTGCCTTGTACCCATGGCTTACTGAATTATCACCACCACCTGGGGTAGCATTAGCCCATTTTACAGATAGGTGACTGTGGCTCAGAAACAGTCACCTATGCAGAGTCACACTCTGAGGACTGCAGCCACCTGGACCCTCAGGCTCCCTCAGGGCCGGATAAATGGGAGGGGCAGCAGTCAGGTGTGTTCCTGAGAATGAGCAGGAAGGGGCCGGGCCAGCCTGCAGGGCCTTCACCCGGTAGGAAGCCCCCTCCCATCCATCTCCCTCCCCGCTGGCTCATTCTCCTGTCGGTATCTTGTTCCTGCCCCGCAGGGGGACCTTTCCTGGCGCCTGCTCATTTAAGGTCGGGGCACGGGCTTGCAGCTGGAAGGACCAGGTGCTGGAACCGCTGAACAAAGTTTCTTTTCTTCCTCCGGGGTAAGAGTGAGGGAGTGAGGGCCAGACCGCGGACTCCCCACCAGGGAAGGAGGGGCTGGGCGGAGTGAGGGCCAGACCGCGGACTCCCCACCAGGGAAGGAGGGGCTTGGCCCAGCCGGCGGCTCCCCCGGAAGAAAGCAAAGCGTTCTCAGACCGGGGCCTTCTCTGTTTCAGGGCCTACAAGTTCCGAGTTTTGAGCTGGTCTCTGTGTTCATCTTCAATATTTTGGCAAGAACTGGCTTCCGGTTTTCAGGGTCGGAAGCTTCCCGCATGTCACCAAGACGGCTCCAAGGCTCTTGAGCCACCTCCTCGGCTCACAGGTACCACCCTGGGGACAGAAACATCACGCTGCCATTAAAAAAGATACAATAAGGCCGGGCGCGGTGGCTCACACCTGTAATCC
>NW_012101699.1:613798-631281 GCF_000951045.1 Mandrillus leucophaeus
GATTCTTATATGGTGTGTATATATATTTTATATATAGTATAGTGTATATATTATATATAGTATATATAGTGTATATATATATTTTGTGTATATATTGTGTATATATATTTCATATATACACAATAAAAAAGCAATTTAAAAAGATAAGTTTCAGGTGGTGTTATTTGGAATTTTACCTGAAAGAGAGAGCAGAGAAACCATTCCGAAGTATCTCTATGTATAAACAGACAGATCTCTCCTTTGCAGACTTGGCAGCCCGCCAGCCCCCACAAGTCCAGGGTTTGAAGCTCCACTGAGAGTCATCGGGCTTGGTTGGAGCCAGGTACCCCCTGACCCCCGCCTCTACCCTCCTTCCCAGCCCCACACATTCCTCAGTCGACATTGCTTACTGAGCACCCGCTGTGGGCCCGGCACTGGTCTAGCATCTGGGACTATAGCAGTGGATAGAACCGACAAAACGTCCCACCCTGGAGAGCTGAGGCTCCAGTGAGGGGGCAGATATAAGCACCCACCGTGTGCCACGGGCACGGGAAGGAGGGAGGTGTGACGACCCCGGGTCCGGGCTGCAGGATGTACAGTGTTCAGTGTTTGGGGAAAGTCTCCCTGAGAAGGTAACACAGGAGCAAAGACCTGAAGAAGACCTGGAGAAGCCTGCAGGATCCCAGGGGCGGAAAGCGAGCTCCAGGCCAAGTGGGGAGAAGCCTGGCATGGAGCAGAAACACGCAGGGGCCAGCCGCTCTGCGCAGCTGCAGTGAAGCCACTGAACAGGAGTGGGGGGGCAGTGAGCGTGCCACTCTGAGCAGATGCCGGACAACACCTGGAGTCCAAGTCTGCATGCAGAGAGCACTCTTGGAGTGGGTTGAATTGTGACCCTCTCACCCCCAAAAAAGATACGTCCGCGTCTCAGAACCTGTTTGAAAAAAGAGCCCGTGCAGCTGTAGCTAATTTAGTAATCTCAAGATGAGAGCATCCTGGGTGATCCAGGCAGGCCCTAAATGCAAGCGCGTGTTCTTACAGGAGACACAGAGGAGAGACTCAGGGAGAAGGGAGAACCTCACGGACCACCGAGGTAACGACGGAAGTTATGTATCCACAAGTCAAGGAGCACCTGGAGCTGCCAGAAACGGAGAGACAAGGAAGGATTCTCCCTAGGCCCTCGCTGACGCCTTGAGTTGGGACTTCTGGCTTGCAGAACAGTGCGAAAATAAATGGGTGTGGCCACTGAGTCACCCATCTGAAGCAGCTTGTTACGGCAGCCACTGGAAACTAACACCCACTGCGAGGGGTGAGGGTGTAGGTGGGGAAACCAGCACGGGGGGCGCACTGAAGACACGGCCACCCAGCTGACTCCCGCGTTCATCAGGCCTGCCGTGGTCGGCATTTGCTATGTTTACTCACCACCTGGATTTTTAAAAAAAAATGTGTCTCCCTGTTTTCATTTAAATAAGCTTATTTTAAAATGCAGCATTACATCACTAAGTTAAATATAAAACTAGATTCATTTCCCATAAAGAGAAGGGAATCATGAACACTAATTCAATGAAAACAAAACTCACTCCACTCTAACGCCATGTCCTGCTGCCTGCCGAGGTTTCCGGGTCTGTGGCCTCCTCTTTGAGTCTAAAACGTAAAACAGGGCTAGTGTCAGGGAGGTGTCAATGGCAAACTGGCATCAGAGGGAGCTTCTCCTGCCATTTAACTCCACGCCCCATACCCCTAAAGTCAGCATCGCTCCCACTTTGCAGGGCCCACACCTAGACAGCACAGCCCTCAAGGCTGATGTCCCCAAGCGCTGGCTGGCCCAGCCAGAGTAGCCCTGCATGACACCAGCACACATAGAGTGGCGTTGGTGCTGTAAATCCAGCAAAGTTCAGACTGAGGCGTGGGGATAGAGTTTTCATGACGGGATCAGGTGGGGTCTGGGAGAGATTTGCTGCCCTAGGGAGGTTGGAAGAAGGCGGCTGGCTGCCTTGTGTCAGGAAACTTGGGGGCTCGGGGTGGGGGAAGCCACAGGAGCCAGGCTGGGACCCAGGGCTGACCCTTGTGAAGAAATGGTTGAAACTGGTGTGAGCTTTCCCTTAGGACAGTGGAGACCGTCCTGTGATGAGCACAGTGTGTTTGGTAGTTTTAAACACTGAGAGAGAAAGTGAAGTGCACAAATATTTAGTCACAGACTGATTTGGCCCTGCACGGTTTATAAGTCACATGCACTAACTCTGACTTGAATTTCTCAATCCACAGAGCCAAAACAGCACTGAGCCTCAGAGAGATTCCTGTGGCTGGGCTCCAGGGCCCGTGCAAAGGAGTGACACAGGGCAGCACGTAAATACCTGTCTGGTTCAGACCCAAGCTTCCTTACATCAAAACAGCGTGAAATTGTAGGAGGCCCAAATTTCAAGCCAGGAATTCAGAAGTGCAAGAAATGAGTGCCAGATGACTTTGGTGTGCCTTGCAGATGCAGTCCACACCCGCCCCGGGAGCCTGACACTCGGGTGGACCGGCAGGCCTTCCTGAGAGGGAGGGGCCCTGCAGGGTCACCTTGGGCTGGCCTTGTTCCTTTGCTAAGGGTCACAGATCCCAGGTGGTGGCTCCTCCCTGACCCCGGCAGGACAGCCCTGGAGCCCTGCACTCTCCCCGCACCTTGGCAGAGTGTTCTATTCAACTCTCCACCGAAGAAGGAAAATCTGCAATATCTGAGAACACGGATGAAGCCAGAGGGCATTATGCTAAGTGAAATAAGCCACTCAGAAGGACAGATATTGCCGGATCCCACTCACGTAAGGTGTCTAAAATAGTCAAACTCACAGAAGTAGAGAAAAGAACAGTGGTTGCCAGTGACTGGGGCCTGCGGAAACTGGGGAATTGTTTCTCAGTGGCTTACAAAGTTCTGTTATGCAAGATGGGTAAGATCTAGAGATCACTATGACGTAGGGCCCAGAGCTCATGATTCAGAATTATACACTTTAAAACATGTTAGTCAAAAAAATCAGCCAAGTGTGGTAGCACGTGCCTGTAGTCCCAGCTACTCGGGAAGCTGGGGCAGGAGAATCGCTTGAACCTGGGAGGCAGAGATCGCAGTGAGCCGAGATCGCGCCACTGCACTCCAGCCTGGGCGACAGAGCGAGACTCCCTCTCAATAAATAAATAAATAAATAAATAAATAAATAAATAAATAAAATATGTTAGGAGGGTGGCTCTCGTGTTGGGTTCTTACAAAAATAAAAATAAAAGAACGCAAGGAAATTTTCAGAGGTGGTGGATGTGTTTAGTACCTTGGCTGTGATGGTATCCCAGGTGTGTTTATATCTTCAAACTCACCAAGATGAGTACGTCAAATGTGTGCAATTTTTGTATGTCAGTAATACCTCAACAAAGCTTTAACACAAACCAAACTCTCCTCCACTTACCATGTTTGAATGTGCCCCAGGAAACAGATCCTCAAAACAGTCTCTGGGATTTGTTTGCCCGCGTATTGGAGGAACACGCAGATCACACCTCTTTGCCAGAGAGAAATGGGACATGGGACATCTGGCCTGCGGTGGCATTGTGATGACTCAAAGGATGGCTGGTAATAGCAAGAGATAAGGAGGCCAAGCCTTTGGAACAGCAAGTGGCTGTCACCCTAGTTGCTATGGCAACCACGGCCCAGGGAATAGTATTTACCCTACAACATCATTTTTCTAAACGTGGCCCCATTCACAGGCCAGTGTCCTCCACTGCTTAAGTTGGTCAGAAATGAGGCAAGTGCAGAAATTGAGGCAGTTTGGAAACATCTGTAGTATTTTGGTACAGCTGCAACATCTCAGTGCATCGAAGAGCGTCACCAGTGTTCTCATCATCAGTGTCCTCATTGCCAGTGTCCTCACCACCAGTGTCCTCACCGCCAGTGTCCTCATCATCAGTGTCCTCATCGCCAGTGTTCTCATCGCCAGTGTCATCGCCAGTGTCCTCATCGCCAGTGTCCTCACCGCCAGTGTCCTCATCGCCAGTGTCCTCATCGCCAGTGTCCTCATGTCCTCATCGCCAGTGTCCTCATCGCCAGTGTCCTCACCGCCAGTGTCCTCACCGCCAGTGTCCTCATCATCAGTGTCCTCATCGCCAGTGTCCTCACCGCCAGTGTCATCGCCAGTGTCCTCATCGCCAGTGTCCTCACCGCCAGTGTCCTCATTGCCAGTGTCCTCATCGCCAGTGTCCTCACCGCCAGTGTCATCGCCAGTGTCCTCATCGCCAGTGTCCTCACCGCCAGTGTCCTCATCACCAGTGTTCTCATCTTATTGCGTGAGACACAGACCTGTTTGGGCTTTGTCGGGCTCACACAGGGAGTCTCCTGCAGTGCAGGCCAGCCCTCGTCACACACAACAGGACTGTGGTGTTACTACCTCTGAGGCCTTAAGGTCAGTCTTTACTGTGACCCCACAGTATTTAAAATACAGAATCCATTTCTTTCTTTGAAAGATAATTTAAGCTTAACACTGACTTACAGAATAAATTGTTGCAGAGGCTACCAATGAAGCATGAGAGATGAATTGTGAAAAGACAGCATCACTTGCTCCATTCTGGATACAAATTTAAAATGAATTCCTGAGGTTGCCGAGTTAGCTTTAAAATCTCTGCAGTCATTTCTGTCAACACATTTCTGTGTGGCTAGCTTCTGCACCATTAACATTACTAAAACAAGAATAGGAAAACGGAGATATGTATTATCCCCGAGGGTAGTGCTGTGCCGATTCAGGCTAGGTTAGAGAAGTTAACATGCAAGGAGCAAACTCATAGCATCATCTCTTAGTCACCAGAAATGGGAATCACTGTTGGACTCCTAACTTTTTGTTTACAGTTGCAAAATAACAAAAAGTTACTAATACAAATATGATTATTTATATTAATCACCTAATGTACACTTTCAGTGAATATATCATTTTTGTGATTTTTAACCATTTTTTTCATATGCTGTTTGTTCTAGTTATATTTATGGAAAAGTAATTTTATATATGTCCAGTCTAATATTTTGTCTGTCTTGTATTTCACCTGTCTTGTTTTAAAATTTTTTAGTAGTTCATTTTTTTTTTTGAGACAGAGTCTTACTCTGTTCCCCAGACTGGAGTGCAATGGTGCGATCTCGGCTCACTGCAAGCTCCGCCTCCCGGGTTCAAACAATTCTCCTACCTCAGCTTCCTGAGTAGCTGGGATTACAGGCATGCGCCACCACGCCCGGCTAATTTTTGTATTTTTAGTAGAGATGGGATTTCACCATGTTGGTCAGGACGGACTCAAACTCCCGACCTCATGATCCACCAGCCTCAGCCTCCCAAAGTGTTGGGATTACAGGCGTGAGCCACTGTGCCCGGCCTAGATTTTTTTTTTTTTTTTCCTTGAGACGGAGTCTTGCTCTGTCACCCAGGCCGGAGTGCGGTGGCCTGATCTGGCTCACTGCAAGCTCTGCCACCCGGGTTCACACCATTCTCCTGCCTCAGCCTCCTGAGTAGCTGGGACGACAGGCGCCGCCACCAGGCCCGGCTAATTTTTTGAACTTTTAGTAGAGACGGAGTTTCACCGTGTTAGCCAGGATGGTCTCGATCTCCTGACCTCGTGGTCCACCCGCCTCGGCCCCCCAAAGTGCTGGGATTACAGGTGTGAGCCGCTGTGCCCGGCCAGACTTTTTTTTAAATGACCTTTCCCCACAGAAAGCCTGAGCAGCACCATGCTAGAGTGTCCCCAGGAAGAGGGAGAAACTGACAGCTGAGCACATCCAGGTGCACACGCAGGGGGAGGACGGCAAAGCACCATGCCATGGCAGCCTTGATGGTGGTTTCATCTCCGGGCAGCAGGGCAGATGTGGCTGAACACCACGCCCAGGGCCTGACTGCAAAGGTGCAGAGCTGCAGTGACAATTGAATGCTCAGTGTTGCTGGGGTCCATTGCACTCAAGGAAGACATGGGACCCTGAGACTTGGGAGAGGGACAAGTCAGATAGGCACAAATGAGACGGAGAAGCCTGAATCCTGACTCCCTGAGTCTCTCTGGACAGCAGAGGCCGTCCTCCAGCCCCGGGACCTGGCCTCCCCGACGGAAGAGCCTCTCCGTGATTCCGTGATTCTGCCTGTGCATACCTGCCCCCGCCCAGAGCCGCTGTGCCCACAGTGCGAATTACATCGTGCCACAGCCAGACAGAGGCAGAGTCCCAGACTGCAGAGGACAGAGCCGGGACCCCAAAGGAGTTCTATGACCTTGCCAATCCAGACCATCAGGAGCCCAGAGGCGATGGCGAGTGGATGGGGGAGGGAGGATGGATTCCAACGCATTTGGCCAAGGGGATGAAATGTGAGATTCAGTCAGCCCACAGTCATTGACATGGATGCATCCTATGGTCCTGCTGGATTTGACGTGCCTGCCAGAGAGGAGGGAGCGATGCTGTTGGTCTGTGGGTTGGCTGATGGAAGCTTTGAAGGAACACGGCTGAAATGTTGGAATGTCCTGGGACACTAAGGAGTCTGGAGGCCTAGGAACGTAGGCATTTGGGGGACTTCCTCTACTGTGGATGCCCTTGGGTGGGTATTCACAGAAGCCGCCAATATCATCATGCTGTGCCCACTTCAAGTGACTCACCCACACAACTTGCCTCCAGGCCACCTGTTCCCCACATTTCCAATCTCATTCCTTCCAGATCCTGCCCAGGCAGTCAAGCTGTTTGCCACTGCCCAGGCTGGGTATTTGTAGTGAGATTTTCACCCCAGGTCTCCCAGCAAAGCAACGGCTTGGGCAGCCATGTTTTAACCTGTTCTTTCTGTCCTGTGCCACCACTCACTTTTTTTCCCTGCTATCACATGTGAAAAACATGGGTGGTGGCTAACATTTTTGGTTTCCAGTAGGACCAAACCAAGGAGCCAAACCCACCCCACAATGACACTACGGCTCAGGGTTTAGCAAACTGTGAACCCAATTTGCTCTGCCACCTGATGTTGTAAATAAAGTTTTATTGAGACACAACCACACTCATTCGCATAAGGATTGTCCAAGGCCACAGCCAAGTTGAGTTGCAACAAAGACGACATGGCTCACAAAACTTCAATATTTACCATCCGATACTTTCTGGAAAAAGTCACCCAACTCCTGCCGTAGCTATCAGGAATTATTGTGCCCCTCTTTGGGGACATAAAGTTTTACCTGAATGAACTGGGTGCTGAGGAGAAAAGGGGTGAGCTGTTTTGGCGCTCTTCCATCTACCCTTCCCCACCCACCCTCCGCCTTTCTCCATCCTGTTCTGTATTCCAGGAGGCTGGTTATGGGCCACATGGAAGGGTTCTCTATGCCTCTCACTTCAAGTGGGGTTCAGCCCAAGGGAGGTATTTAGCAGAAGACTGAAGGGAGAGAGAAGAAGAAAATCCTTCCTGCAGGGCCTCCTGCATCCCACAGCCGAAGGTCACAGCTTCTATCAGACAAACTTCAGACAGCCCTTTCAGCCTCAGAGTTCCAGAAACTTCTCTCTCCCATGGTTCCTTCTGACCTAGAAACAGTAATGGTTCCCTGCTGTTACTAACACCAGAGTACTGCCTGTGTTCTGCCCACAGCCTGTCCACACCTTCACAAAGGATCTTCTACTAAAATCTTCTCAAACTACCTATTTTGAGGGTGCCACCTGTATCCTGCAGGAT
The DNA here is from genome assembly GCF_000951045.1 of Mandrillus leucophaeus. NCBI lineage: Eukaryota > Metazoa > Chordata > Mammalia > Primates > Cercopithecidae > Mandrillus > Mandrillus leucophaeus. The sequence continues at coordinate 621,448 of NW_012101699.1, forward strand.
ATCAAATGTAACTCTGCTTATTTTTTCTGTAACTATTTTTTTTTTCCAGAGATAAGAGTCTCACTCGGTTGCCCAGGCTCAAGTGCAGTGACTTAATCATAACTCACTGCAACCTCAAACTCCTGACTGAAGCAATTCTCCTGCCTCAGTCTCCTGAGTAGCTGGGACTACAGGCATGTGCCACCATGCCCAGCTCACTTTTTATTTTTTATTTTTGTAGCGATGGGATCTTGCTATGTTGCCCAGGTTGATCTCAAACTCCTAGGCTCAAGTAATTCTCCTGCCTCGGCCTCCCAGTGTGCTGAGATTACAGGCATGAGTCACCGTAACTAAGCCTACAACTAAGTTTAATTTTAATTTTGTGCCCCATTCCACCAGGATGGAGTTCAATTTTAGTTTTCTGGTTATCTCCATTAGTTCAGGGTTTCACGCACACATGCGTCACACCCATCTGCCCCTGCCTTCTCTAGAGTGACCCCACAACTGATCTGTGGGGTACAGCCCCAGCTTACTTCTGTTGTCTTGGCACAGTTAGAAACAACACCGCTCTTTACTCTCAGAGTCCCTGGTTTGGACAGTAAATTATGCGGTGACTGTATGTAGAAAGTGCTAGGTTGTTCTGGGGGGACGATCTTGTTCTCTGTTCATCATATCCAGCTGGTACCAGCCACACTGGCCCTTATGTAGTCTGGCCCTGAGTTTTCAGTCCTCAGAGTTTCCAGCAGCCTCCTCCTCTCCTGACCACAGAGCCTGCCCCATTCTGTCCTCCTCAACTTCTTCCGCCTCCTCAGCTCCAGGCACTTGGCATATATCAGTGAACAAGACAGAAAAGAAAAAAAATAAAATAAAACCCTGCTTGCAAGGAGTTTTCTTCTTTTATATTTTCTAAAAGATGTTTTTAGGCTATGAACTTCCCTCTGAATACCACTGTGTATGCATCTCGCATCTTACAGGTTTTAACATGTATCTTCTTACACAGTTTCAGTTCTTTTTTTTTTTTTCGGAGACGGAGTCTCACTCTGTCGCCCAGGCAGGAGTGCAGTGGCGTGATCTCGGCTCACTGCAAGCTCTGCCTCCCGGGTTCACGCCATTCTGCTCCCTCAGTCTCCCAAGTAGCGGGGACTACAGGCGCCCACCACCATGCCTGGCTTACTTTTTGTATTTTTAGTAAAGACAGGGTTTCACTGTGTTAGCCAGGATGGTCTCCATCTCCTGATCTCGTGATCAGTCCGCCTCGGCCTCCCAAAGTGCTGGGATTACAGGCGTGAGCCACCGCGCCCAGCCCACAGTTTCAGTTCTAATGTCCTCTTCTGCTCTAGGAGAATTTTTTTTTTCTTTTTTTTTTTTTTTTTGAGACTGAGTTTCGCTCTTGTTGCCTAGGCTGGAGTACAATGGCGTGATCTCTGTTCACTGCAAACTCCATCTCCCGGGTTCAAGTTATTCTCCTGCCTCAGCCTCCCGAGTAGCTGGGACTACAGGCGCCGCCACCACACCCAGCTAATTTTGTATTTTTAGTAGAGACGGCGTTTCACCATGTTAGCCAGGATGGTCTCCATCTCCTGACCTCGTGATCCACCCACTTCGGCCTCCCAAAGTGCTGGGATTACAGGTGTGAGCCACTGCGCCCGGCCAAGATTTTTTTTTTTTTAAACTATCCTCTTACTGTAACCAGAAAAATATTTTTGCTTGGTTTCTATTTTTTTGAAAATACTTAAATTTATTATACAATTTTATGAACATTCCTGTTACCTTCTCTTATGTTATCCTCATAAGTTATTAAGCTAGAGTATAATTCCCATTTCACATGTGAGTCAACATATCTGGGGAGAGGTAGCAATGAAGAGCCTTGGGGTCAGAACAGAGAGCCAAACCCTAACCCGGCAGGCTCAGAGCAGTCCTGTTCCCTGCCATGAGAGGGTTCCAGGTATGGAGGCCATGCCTGGGAGTCCACAGAAATGGAGTTCTCTGGGGGAAGCGCCCCCTGAGCAGCTGCTTCTCAGCCCTGGCCTGAGTTTTGCACCGTCTCAGCGGTTGGTAGCAGAGGAACGAGGCTGTGCAGTCAGGGATGTGCAGTTGCCCTGTCAGGCCTGGTAAGTCACCTGATTGCCTCTGCCCAACCCCACTCCTCAGATCCCAGGGGCAGCCCTGGCCCCCCTGCTTGTCCCTTCCTCTAGGAGGGAGGTTAGTAAGGCCCTGCTCACCCAGCCGGGGTCCTCCCAGAAGGAGCCAGAAACAGGGCAGAAGCTTGGCTAAGGGCTGGTGATGGAAGCTGCGGCTTGGCCTGCAAGGGGCACTCCAGGGGCACCAGGCAGGGTCTGGGCGTCAGGCAAGCAGCCAGGTTGAATTAGATGATTGCTTTCTTTTTTTTTTTTGAGACGGAGTCTCGCTCTGTAGGTGGCTGCTTTCAATGGACAGTCAGGAAGGCTTCTCTGGACCGGGGACAAGAGCCTCGTGGGATGGGAGGAAGCCTTCAGTCTGGGGAAACAGCAAGGGCCAAGGCCTGGAAGAGGAGCAGCGGTTTCTTGTGCCATCCACTCTCCCTGCCGTAGAGAATGGAGCTCACATACCACTCGTGGCCCTGGAGATCGCCCCTGCCCGGCCTCCAGCTCGCTCTTTGCGTGTGCACACATGCAGACACACACAGAAAACCTCTCACACCACGACTGCCCAGGACACGCTGGGCCCCTCTGGACGCATCCCTAACTAAGTGGGCCCTGGGCAAGTTTAGGGGGTGCTGCAGCTCGTGCCAGACCCCGGAGTGCAGCTGCACCTGCAGGGCAAGAGTCTGCACCAGCTGGTGGCCACCTCCAGGGCCCTCGACCTGCCGGATGAGCCACACGAGGTGCCAAGCCTCTTGGGCCCCTCTCCCATCTGTCCAGTGGGTGGATTGGTCCAAAGGTCTGAGACTCTCTGTAACCACTGTCTGACTCACTCACGCTCCGAAAACCGCCAGCACACAGCTCCTTTTCCTCCTCTGATGACAAGACAATTTCCCAAAATCCCTTTCAGCTGGGAGGGGTGACAGAAAGGCCATCTGGCCAACACCCATCCTTGCAGCCAGTGATCATTTATTTCCCAGCTGTGTGTTCTGAAGAAAATAATGAAGGCTCCGCATGTCGCCGCAAAGGGTGGCTTTGCAGCTGTTCTTGGCAGTGACCCTGCTGCAGAACCCCCACTGATGGAGCGCCCTTCCCAGCTTCGGCCGCACCCGTCGGACTCCACCAGGGACGCTTGAGTTTAGCTCACGGGGAAGCAGAAGCAGCCGCCTCTCCCTATGGACAGCCTGCCCCTCCCTAAGCTGTGGCTCTGGGACCCTCTCTGGCCTGGCCCCTGCCCTGCCTGTAGGCTTCCTCGCTGTCCTCTGAGCATGCACGCTGTGCCACGCGGTTTGCAGAGCCTGTTCTCTTCTGTCCTCGTGACTGCCCGGGAGCTAGGCTTTCCAAGCCTCGTTTTGCAGATGAGGAAATCAAGGCGCCAGGAGATGAGGAGGCTTGCCCAAAGTCACAGGCCAGCAGGAGCAGGCACCTGAGTGCAGATCAGGCCTCCGGGCCTGGGTTCCTCTGCATCCTCCCCTTATCCCCACCCTCCACCTCTTCCCATCCAGGTGCCCGGACTCTGACCAGCCTCCAGCCCAGCTCCCTCTTTAAGCCCCAGATACCTATCCAACTGCCCATGTACCTCTCCACTGCAGAATGGGGTGTCCACTGGCACCTATTCAACCAGGCGCAACCATGTTCCTCACCTCCCCAGCCTGCTGCTGTCTTTGTTCTGAAAGCCAGCCTCAGCACTCCTGGTGCCCTCCAGGGCTGGATCCATGGGGCACGCCACGCTTCCTTCCCTCCCTCCCCTCACCAGCAGCTCTAGGACCCTGTTTATGCTTCCCCGAGGCCTCCCACCCCCCCAGGCTCCCACTGCCCCAGGGATCTTCCTAAAGTGCAGGTTCTTCCAGGTCACTTCTATCTGAGGCCCTCCGCTGAGCCTCCCACAACGGAGGGCATGGGGAGGCACCGCCCAGCCCGCCCTGTCTGTGGGCCCCACACCCTAGGCTCCTGGGTTCCACCCGCAGCACCCCCTGAGGTTCCTGCTTCAACCCATGGGGCTCCCCTCCCATCACGCTTCCCTTCCGCCTGGCCCTGCCTGCTCTGACGTCCCTCCCCCTGGCCCAGGCAGACTCTTACACATTTGTTATGGACAAAAGGTTTTTTATAGGCTGGGTGCAGTGGCTGAAGGCCTGGCGTAGTGTCTCATGCCTGTAATCCCAGCATTTTGGGAGGCTCAGGTGGACGGATCATGAGATCAGGAGTTCGAGACCAGCCTGACCTACATAGTGAAATCCCGTCTCTACTAAAAATACAAAAAATTAGCCGAGTGTGGTGGTAGGCACCTATAATCCCAGCTACTCGGGATGGTGAGGCAGGAGAGCCGTTTGAACACGGGAGGTGGAGGCTGCAGTGAGCTGAGATTGCACCATTGCACTCCAGCCTGGGCAACAGTGCAAGACTCCGTCTCAAAAAAAAAAGTTTTTACAGCCCATCATCCATGCCTTGGTCTGTTAACAGCATCTCAGATTTGTCTTGGAGATGTCCAGTCCACCCCACCCCACCCCACGATGGGTCTGAAGCCCAGACCTGTAGTGACCATACAGAGATTGGCTCAGGGATGCATGATTCCCCGCACAACCTAAGGAAATCCCAGTCCTTCCTCTCAACCTTTGGAGACGGGTGCTCGCTGTCCACTGGGGTTGCTAAGTCAGTAGGATACAAGCCTGGAACTTCCAGGGCCACCAGGCAAAGAAAGCTGACCTAAAGCAGCACAGAGAAAAGCAGAGCTGAGAGACGGAGGGAAGAGGAGCCTCCAGTATCTGAGTGCCTGGATCCAGCCGCGCCTGCACCTGCCCCATGAATTTTTCCGTTATGTGAACTAATTAAGTCCCCTTTTGACTTGCACCACTTTGAGTTTTTCTCCCAGTTGCGCAGCGTCAAGACTGGCTCCAGTGACCCTCTACTCCTAGGCACGGTGGCTGGCACCAGGAAGAGCGACCTGAGCCCTGGACCCAGTCTCGGGAACAGGACATTTCCTTTCTTTTTGGCTTCAGCTGATTTGGGGTGAGCTCTGCTCCACAGGCTTGAGGCCTGTGCTGGGAGGGACTTCAGGCTACATTCAGAGTCAGGGGACAGAAGCCGGGAGGAGAAGGCAGGAGCGGGCCAGGAGAGCCTTGCGCTCAGTGGGGATCTTGGGGTCCATCACTGCAATCCATCGAGGCACCGCAGTCACACACTACAAGGATTTTCTTTTTTTTTTTCACTCTTGTCGCCCAGGCTGGAGTGCAGTGGCGTGATCTCGGCTCACTGCAAGCTCCGCCTCCTGGCTTCACGCCATTCTCCTGCCTCAGCCTCCCAAGCAGCTGGGACTACAGGTGCCCGCCACCACGTCCGGCTAATTTTTTTGTAGTTTTAGTAGAGACGGGGTTTCACTGTGTTAGCCGGGATGGTCTCATCTCCTAACTTCATGATCTGCCTGCCTTGGCCACCCAAAGAGCTGGGATTCCAGGCGTGAGCGATGGTGCCCGGCCAGGGATCTTCTTGTTGGCCAATGAGAGAAAAATGTGGCACCTCAAATGGTTTTCCAGGCAGCAGGTGCAGAGATACCTGGCACGAAGTCTCATGACAGTCAGGATCTAGGACCCCCGAGTGGGCAGTCACTGTGACCTGCCTACATTTAGGGTCAGTGGGAGCCAAGACAGGGTTGGCGAGTCCCTTCCAGGACAGTGGCCCCTGCCATCAGGATCTCTGCTGTGACTCCATCCATGCACTGGGACCACTTGGATGTGCCAGGCTGGAAGGCTAGGAGTCTGGATGCTGGCTTGTTTTCAGTTATTTTTGCTCACCAACATCTGCAGCCTCATGAGAAAGTCCAAATCATTTCACTCCACTGATTGAGATCGTGATGTGGGGCAGTTTGCACCCCTAGAAGACACAGAGCCTCTTGTTCTCCCTGCCCTGACTTCTCTGCCAAGGAGCGACTAGCCAGACAGGCTGGTGCCATGGTCAGGAGGCCCGTGACCCCAACTCAGCAGGCTGGGCAGATGGGGGAGGCACCAGGGACCCCTGAGAGGAGCTGGTGGTGGGAGGGGAGGTCCAGCTCATTACACTTCTGTAGGTGTGGTCCTGTCCAGCCTGTCAGGGCTCCAGGACAAAGGCCTGGCACATGCCTCCACGGCCCCCTGGACTCACAGCATTCCCCCGGCCCTGCTTACAGGCCTGCCACTCGCCACTCTGCAGGCAGGACAGGAAAACCATGCTGCTTCTCACAGGCAAGGGGCCAGCCTTTCTGCTTCCAGGAGCACCACGGTCAAGAAGCCTTTCCTCCAGATTCAGAAGTTCCCAATTTTTTTTGATTGAAAGATGATGAAAATGTTTCTGGAATTGATGGTGGTGATGGTTGCACAACTCTGGTCATATACTAGATGACACTGAATTGTATACTTTATTTTCTCCCCAGTTTTACTGTGGCATAATTGACAAATGAAAATTGTGCATATTTGTGGTGTACAGTGTGATGTTTTGCTACAGATAGACATTGTGAGATGACCACCACCAACCAACCAACACATCCATCACTTCACATCGTTATTGTACAGACAGACATTGTGAGATGACCAACACCAACCAACCAACATCTCCATCACTACACATCGTTATTGTACAGATAGACATTGTGAGATGACCACCACCAACCAACCAACATCTCCATCACTACACATTGTTATTGGGGTTTGTGGTGTTTCGCTTTGTTTTTGTGGTGAAAGCATTAGCAATTTTCCAGTATACACACGCTGTACCTGAGGTCTCCAGCACACATTTCCCCCTCTAACAAAACCGTACCCTCTCACCAGCACTCCCTATTTTGTACACTTTAAGTGGGTGAATTGTATGTATGTGAATTCTATCTCAATAAAGTTGCTCAAAATAAAACAAAAACACAATGAGGACTATGCAATACAACAGCGTTGCTGTAGCCCTCTTTTTCTGTTTAGTAATACGGCCTGTGTCTGAGTCTCAGGGCTGCGTGACATTTCCTCGTGGGCATGTTCCATACTTCACATAACCCGTCCCTATTGATGGATGTGGGTTATCTTCAATGTTTGCTAAGTATAAACAGCACCAGGCGAACATCTTGAATATTTTTTGCCCGGTTGTTCATTATCCCATTAGAACATGTGTCAGAAAATAGACATTTTAAGGTCTTTCATACATACTGCCAAATTTCTCTCTAGAAAGTTGTACTCCCAGCACTTTGGGAGGCCGAGGTGGGAGGATCACTTGAGGCCAGGAATACGAGACCAGCTTGGTCAACATAGTGAAACCCTGTCTCTACTAAAAATACAAAAATTAGTCAGGCATGGTGGTGCATGCCTGTAATCCCAGCATGAGAATCTCTCAAGCCTGGGAGGCGGAGGTTGCAGTGAGCTGAGATCGCGCCACCGCACTCCAGGCTGGATGACAGAGTGACTCCATCTGAAAAAAAAAAAAAAAAAGTTGTATCCATGGATACTCTCCTCAGCAGTGTATGGGAGCGCCGGCTGCCTCCGTCTGATGGAAGAGGAGAATGCCAGAGGCTCGAAGCTGCAGCGAGTCAAAGCTCGGCCCTGGCCAGCCCAACTATAGGGCCAGGACAGTCCCCACCCTGCAGCCGCCTCTTGCATGCACTGGCACTTCTGCCCGTCCCTCCCTTGTCTTCACATCTCCTGCCACTCTGGGCTGTGGGCCCTGGGCTGCTGCTTTTCCGGCAGCACGTGGTCCCCACACAGTCTCAGTGCCTGCTCCCGGCCAGGCAGGAAATGGATGTTCATGGGAGCACAGTTACACGGGGTTTGCAGGCTGTAAAGACGCTGGCTACCCTCAGACCATCCCAAGGCGGGAGAGCGAATGGCATGGGGAAGTTGTGAATGTTCTCATGGATTACATATTTTACAAGTCTTAGAAACATACTAGCCATGTGTAGATGCTGTTTGTACACTGATTTCAACCAACAAGCTGTAAAAAGATATTTTTGAGACAATCGAGGAAGTAGGAATAGGAAGTGAGTGTTAGATACTATTAAGGTATTATGAGTTTTGTTTGCTGTGATACTGGTATTGTGGCCATAAGAGTCTTTACTTTAAAATCCACACCATGAATTACAGGCATACCTGGATGATACTTTGTGTTTGGTTCCAGACCATCACAATAAAGTGAGTATGGTAATAAAGTGAGTCACTCAAGTTTTTTGGCTTCCCAGTGTATATAAAAGTCACGTTTAGGCCGGGCACATTGGCTCACACCTGTAATCCTAGCACTTTGGGAGGCCGAGGTGAGTAGATCATCTGAGGTCAGGAGTTCGAGACCAACCTGGCCAAAATGGTGAAACCCCATCTCTACTAAAAATACAAAATTTAGCCAGGCGTGGTGACGCATGCCTGTAGTCCCAGCTACTCCGAAGGCTGAGGCAGGAGAATCCCTTGAACCCAGGAGGCACAGGTTGTAGTGAGCCTCTCGAGATCACACCACTGCACTCCAGCCCGGGCGAAACAGTGAAACTCTGTCTCAAAACAACAACAACAACAAAAGTTGTTTATACTATGGTCTATTATTATTATTATTTTGAGACAGAGTCTTGCTCTATTGCCCTGGCTGGAGTGCAGTGGCTCCATCTCAGCTCACTGCAACTCCGCTTCCCAGGTTCAAGGGATTCTCCTGCCTCAGCCTCCTGAGTAGCTGGGACTACAGGCGCACGCTGCCACGCCTTGCTAATTTTGTATTTTTAGGAGAGACGGGGTTTCACTATGTTGGTCAGGCTGGTCTCGAACTCTTGACCTTGTCATCAGCCCGCCTTGGCCTCCCAAAGTGCTGGGATTAAAGGCGTGAACCACTGTGCCCGGTCTACTATAGTCTATTAAGTGCGCAATAGCATTGTGTGTAAAAAATGCACATACCTCAATCTTAAAATACTTTATTGCTAGAAGATGCTAACACAGAGACACAAAGTAAGTACAGGCTGTTGAAAAAATGGCGCCGATAGACTTGCTCAATGCAGAGTTGCCACAAAACTTCAATTTAGTGAAAAATTCAATATTTGAAAAATGCGATAAGGCAAAGTACAATAAAATGAAGTATGCCTGTATTAGCAAATCAAACCATATCAGGATTTGGTCCAGCAAAACAAAACAAAGCAAAAACTGTAGGGACAGACGGAGCAAGACAGGCCAAATGTTGATAATAGCTGACTCTGCGTGATGAGTATTCGTCAGATTATTTTTGTGTATGCTTGAAATTTTTCAAAACAAAAACATATGTGTGTATACATATCCTTTAAGATCAGAAAGATTTTCTGAAGATAACACTATTGAGAAAAGAAAGTCAAAAAGTGGTTTCCATTTACAAGAAAAGGAAGATGAGTTTTCTGAATGGGTCTAGTTATTTCCAAACATAAGCAACACGTTGCCACATCCTCAGAATGGGGAAGCCCCGTTTTATTGGCTTGTCTTGTCTATGAATACACCCGGGAGGTGTTTTCCCTCCTAGAGTCATTACGAGCTCCCTTTATGTCAGTCAGGCTGGGTAAAGAAAATCTCCACCCCTAGCAACGGTGCCACTCACTGATGTGAAGGGACGGAGTAGACGCCAGTGAGCACTCAGGGCTTCTCCAGCAACGGGCTTCCTGGTGCATCATGGGCTGTGAGACTTGACTCTCAGTGCTCCATGGAAACTAAAGTTAGGCGTCGGTCATGGCACAGATGGTGTCAACAGGTGGTAGTGCTCCCAGCATCCCATGAGAAACCTCAAGGAACTTCAC
>NW_012101699.1:631717-633226 GCF_000951045.1 Mandrillus leucophaeus
CTAAACACTGCCAGGCCCAGGGCAGCGAAGGCCAGAGGAGAGGGTAAACGGTGCAGAAGTCCCTGGGGACAAGGGTCAACCTCGCCAGGCAAGCCAAGGCCCCCATCCAAGCAAGGAACAAAAAGCCCTAGAAGGCCGGGTGCGGTGGGTCACGCCTGTAATCCCAGCACTTCGGGAGGCCGAGGTGGGCGGATCACTTGAACTCAGGAGTTTGAGACCAGCCTGAGCAACATGGTGAGACCCTATCTCTACAAAAAATACAAAAATTAGATGGACGCGGTGGTGTGTGCCTGTGGTCCCAGCTACTGGGGAAGCTGAGATGGGAGGACCGCTTGAGCCTGGGAGGTGGAGGTTGCAGCGAGCCAAGATCGTACCACCGCACTCCAGCCTGGGTGACAGAGAAGCCTAGGCAAGTGTGGCTACAGGAAGGGCTGGATCCAGGCACACAGATCTTCTTTCCTGTTTTATCCCCACTCTCAGAGTCTCTCCACTTGGATCAAGTTGAAACCCCACAAGCAAAACCCCAGTCTTGCATTCTAACACCTTAGTAAGTCTGTGGGAAAGAGACCCTCTCTTTTCTGAACTCCTCCGGGACGACACGTGCTGGTTCTCATCAGGCTGATTTAGGTCCCTGGTCCAGCCTGGAGCCAGACCGTGTTGATCGGCCCCTCACGATCCAGCAGGCTAAGTGCAGAGAAGGGGTGATTCCACAGAAGAAGTCAGGGTGCTGTCCCCAGTGGAGAGGGAAACAGGCACAGACGACCGCCCCGCCTGTTGGTCACTCCAGAAGGTACCATTGCTGGCTCACTTAGTGGACACCCTCCCTAAGCCTCCTACCTGCACCAGCAGAGGCTGGGAGAGTCTCATGTCCCACCCAGCTGTCTAGACGCACAGGGAAACGAGGCCGTGCAGCAGGCAGGGAGTGGCTCCAGGCATGCTCTGGGGTCTGGTCCATGCCCCTTGGTGCTGGGCTGACGCTTGCTTGGGATGCCGCCCATTGCCTGTCTGCATGGCTCACCCAAAACCCGCTGTCTGGAGAGAGACACCAGAAGTGTCCTGGGTCCCAAGCCTCCAACCTCTGTCCCTGTCATGAGTTCTAAGAATTAGAGCCAAATGCCACTGCCAGACTCAGACGAGACATTCACCACCACACTCAAAGCGCTCCCTACTTCTCCTACCCACCCCCAGCCCTGGATCGGCAGGACATCCGCAGTACGTGGTGTCGCTGGCTCAGCTGCCTACGGGCCAGGCAGGAACCCCAGGCAGGTAGCACAGCCAGCACCCAGTCTAGGCAGTGGGACAGGAAGAATTTGGAGGCAACCCCCTTGAAGAGAAAGCCACACTCAGTACTTAGCAACTGCTGCACTTCTCACACTGGTCCTGAGACACTGGGAGTCCAAACTTCCGGTCCTGAGACACTGGGAGTCCAAACTTCCGGTCCTGAGACACTGGGGGAGTCCAAACTTCCGGTCCTGAGACACTGGGGGAGTCCAACCTTGGGGCTGTTTT
>NW_012101699.1:636103-636806 GCF_000951045.1 Mandrillus leucophaeus
AATCTCATTCTGTCAGGTAGGTTGGAGTGAAGAGGTGTGACCTGGGCTCACTGCAATCTCCGCCTCCCAGGTACAAACCCAGGTACAAGTGATTCTTCTGCCTCAGCCTCCCGGGTAGCTGGGACTAAAGGCACCGACCACCACGCCTGGCTGATTTTTTTTTGTATTTTTAGTAGAGATGGAGTTTCACCATGTTGGCCAGGCTGGTTTTGAACTTCTAACCTCAAATGATCCTCCCGCCTAGGCCTCCCAAAGTGCTAGGATTACAGGTGTGAACCACTGCGCCCAGCCTGGCCTGCTTTTCTTACCTGGCCTTTGCTTCAGCTGGCCTTACACCCAGCGTGCCCTTCCCCACCCAATTTGCAGCTGAATGCCTTCCAACTTATAAAATTCGGTTAGAATTGGAATGCCACTCCCTATTTTCTGTGTGTGTGTTTGCCTGCTAGACTGTGAGCTATAAGCTCCTCAAGGGTGGAAACTGGGTTGGTTTCCTCTCTACACGCCCTGGCCTAGCACAGGGCAGGCACATGTAAGTGCCGAGGACATTTGAAAAATAAACGAACAGCCATACTTTACCTCCCCACACGGCCAGTGGATGTGAGGCCTCTCCCTGCTCCTGCAGGGACCCCAGCGTGTGGATGTGAGGCCGCTCCCTGGACCCGCGGGGACCCCAGCATGTGGATGTGAGGCCTCTCCCTGGACC
>NW_012101699.1:638881-641157 GCF_000951045.1 Mandrillus leucophaeus
TTCAAGTAATTCTCTGCCTCAGCCTCCTGAGTAGCTGGGATTCCAGCTGCCTGCCAGCACCGCCGGCTAATTTTTTGTATTTTTAGTAGAGACGGGTTTCACCATCTTGGCCAGGCTGGTCTTAAACTCCTGACCTCGTGAACCACCCGCCTCAGCCTCCCAAAGTGCTGGGATTACAGGCGTGAGCCACTGCGCCTGGGCCCAAACTTGGGCCTTTCTTACTCTCAGCTTATTGGCCAGGCTGGTCTTAAACTCCTGACCTCGTGAACCACCCGCCTCGGCCTCCCAAAGTGCTGGGATTACAGGCGTGAGCCACTGCGCCTGGGCCCAAACTTGGGCCTTTCTTACTCTCAGCTTATTAGACAAGAATGCAAGGAAACAGGTGGCAGCCAGAGTGACAACTGTTCCGGTTTGTCCAGGACTGAGGGGTTCCCTGGGACGTGGGAATTTCAGTGCTAGAACCAGGACGGTCCTGGACAGACACAGACAGCTGGGACCCCGAGGTTGCAGCCTTGGACAGAGTGACTGAGGAGCATTCCTGGAAGGGAGCATGCAGGTGTAAGGGGCTGCCCAGCTGGAGCAAGGCCACTCCTAGACCTGAAGGGGCTGGACCCCGAGAGTGTAGCAGGGGGAGAGACAACCAGACAGAACCTGAGGCCCACGGAAGAGATTCAGTCGCCTCCTGGAGGGCAAATATCCTGACCTCACTCCCCACCCTTCCTGGACCTCCTGCTGGGTGTCATTCGTTAGCCAAAGCCCCACCAGAAGCCAGAGGGCCCTGGACCCCTGATGAAGCCAGATTCACAGGGCACAGAGAAGGACCAATGGGTGGAGAGGGGATCTGCAGGGGTGCAGGGTAAACATTTGCACAGGGGCAAAGTTTAGGTCAAGAGAGCCAAAAGTAGGCCCCTCAGAAGAATGCAAACCTGCCAGGGCAGGGCCCCCTCCCCTCCACAATCACCACGGTGGCTTGAGAGAGTGGCCCAGGCGATTCTGGGCTCCCAGGCCTGCATAGAGCAGCCCCTCTGGGGCATGTGCTCTGGGAAGTCTGGAGTTCCTCACACTCGGGGCTGCTTCCCCCGGGGCTCCTGGCCAGGGCGGCCGTAACCCCAGAGCACACATGCATCTTCCTGGGAAAGCAGGCAGACGCGGCCCTTTGCTGGCCACAGTAGCCCTTGTGCAGCCAGCGCCCCCCACTAGGCTGCTGTCCTGGAGGCCTCTGGGCACCAGGCTGCTCTGGAACCCTGCTGGTTTCCTGAGCCAGGTTCTCAGGGCTCCCCACTGAGTGTGTGAACTCCTCACCCCCTGCCAACAGCAGCCACACACAGGTCCGTCACATACAGCCCCCAAGGGGCACAGTGCAGACACCCTCCACTGAGGGCTGGACTCCATGGCCAGGCCTGGGTTGAGCACTGGCATTAAAGAAAGGACCCACAGACCACAGCCCACAAGGCCAAATCCTGATCCTGGCCTGTTTTTCTATGCCCAGCCAGCCAGCCAAGAATGGTTTCATATTTTTAAAGGATTGTGAAAGACAAATCGAAAACAAAAACAAAAAAATGCACAAAGAAGACTATGCAACAGGGAAGAGATCTAATGTGGCCCACAGCGTTGAAACTCTACCTAACGAATCCCTGTCACCCACTCTGCTGGGGCACTGCCCAGCCTTCAAGCCCCAGGCAAGTGCTCCAGGGCCGGCTCCCGCTGCGGTTCTATAGGGAGAAGTTCCCAACAACACAAGCGGCTCCATGGGGCAGAGGGCCCAACGTGATGGCAAGTGCCGCCCTTTCCCCCTCAGCACATCTGAGCCACTGGGCCTTCCCCAGCCCTCGGTCAGGGCCGGCTGCAAACCTCTGCCCCCAGGAGCACGTGGCTTCGGCCTTTCAGGAAAGGTCTATTTACAGAATGGGCAAATAAACACAATTTGAAACACCTACCTTTAATTATTCAAAAGCGGCTCTTACAGGCTTCCTACCCAGCTCCACACTGCGCCCTCGCCTCACACTGGGCTCCACTCAGTGACCAGCCTTCTGCCTTTTTTTTGGTACCAGGAAGAGTCTTAAATGGGGCACATGACCTCAGTCCCCACTGAGAGGTGACGCCGACTGGACTTCCTGGGTCCAGTGGGACTTAGGGAACTTTCCCGTCTTACAAGAGGTTTATAAAACGCACCAATCAGCACTCTGTAAAACGCACCAACCAGCGCTCTGTAAAACGCACCAATCAGCGCTCTGTAAAATAGACCAACCAGCGCTCTGTAAAACGCACCAACCAGC
>NW_012101699.1:642257-647193 GCF_000951045.1 Mandrillus leucophaeus
CATGTGGATGTGAGGCCTCTCCCTGGACCTGCGGGGACCCCAGCATGTGGATGTGAGGCCTCTCCCTGGACCCGCGGGGACCCCAGCATGTGGATATGAGGCCTCTCCCTGGACCCCAGCATGTGGATGTGAGGCCTCTCGCTGGACCCCAGCATGTACCTTTTTGTCCCTGAGAAGCTGCTTTGCCTGAAATAACTGAGTGATTGGCATGGGGTGAGCGTAAGTAGGGCCACACAGGTGAGAAAAGGCAGGTGTTACGTTCATCAGCTGTCTTCCCCGTCCATGTGGCTGCCACAACAGGACACCACAGACTGGGGGGCCTGTAAACAACAAGGTTATTGCTTACAGTTCTGGAGGCTGGGAAGTCCAAGGTCAAGGAAGGCACCAGCAGATCTGGTGTCTCGTGAGGGCTCATTTCGTGGTTCATGGGTGGTGCTTTCTCACTGCATCCCAAGGGGCAAGGCAGCTCTCCGGGGTCCCTTAGGTAAGGTCACGAACCCCTTCACGAGGGCTCAGTCTTCACGACTGAAGCACGTCTCGAAAGGCCCTGTATCCTAATAGCATCATCTTGGGGGCTAGGATTTCAACATAGGAATCTGGGGGGACACAAGCATTCAGTCCACAGCCCCAGCCCCTTTGTCTCGGCCAGAGAGTTAACAGGAACGGAGCGACATGGGGTAGCCTGCCGCCCACCCACCCCCGCTGTCTCATGGCCAGTGCTTGGTGCAGTATCAGATTAGTGCTCGTCTCGCACAAACCCCCACCATCTCCTGGCCAAGCAGAGCGGAAAGCCCAAGTTTTCCAGGATGCCATGGCACAGAGGTGCATCAGGGACAGTGCTGATGACCCTAGGCAAGATCCCAGCTTTGCAGCACAATTTGAAGTTCTTTCTAACCAGAAGTCAAATTCCAGCTACAAAACAATGTTTGCAGAATGACTGTACTGTTGTTTAAATACTTTAAATACTGACTATAGATGCAGAGGATAACATTTGGTGGTGGGTAAAAAGTTGAGTCATTAGCCCTTTAAAAACATTTTTATCCTCTATTTCCTGAAATGAACATGTATTTCTTTTGTAAGAAAAAAGTTGGCCAGGTGCAGGGGTTCAGGCTCTGCGTGGTGGCTCACGCCTGTAATCCCAGCACTTTGGGAGGCCGAGACGGGTGGATTGCCTGAGCTCAGGAATTAGAGATCAGCCTGGGCAACATGGTGAAACCTTGTGTCTACTAAAATACAAAAAAATCAGCTGGGTATGGTTGCAGGCACCTGTAATCCCAGCTACTCAGGAGGCTGAGGCATGAGAATTGCTTGAATCGGGAAGGCAGGAAGGCAGAGGTTGCAGTGGAGATCCTGCCACTGCACTCCACTCTGGGCAACAGAGTGAAACTTTGTCTCAAAAGAAAAAAGAAAATAGTTATAAAATGTATATGTAGCCCAGTTTAAAAAAACAAAACCTACAATCATAAAAGAATGCAGGAGTTCAGCTTTGTGGCAAACCTCCTCCAAAGTTCCCACAGGAGCGAGAAAGAAGGTGAAACAGATCCCTGTCGCCCAGGAACTTGAGAGAGGCCCACTGCGCAGCCCGGCCTGCCCTGATAACAGGGATGGGGTGTGGCCCTCTCTCACCTCAGCCCTGGGGTGGTGGTGGGGGCTGCTGGTGAAGCCATCTCCGGGACAAAACCTGAGCTACATGACCCTGCCCCTTTCCAGGCCCCCGGCCAGCTTCTTTCTCCTTGGAAGGATTCTTGCCTTGGTTTCCTGCCTGGCTCTCCCCGTCTGGCTGTCTTGAATCCTGGCCCCAGATCAGTTTTCTCAGATTTTCCCAAACCGGGGATTTTGTGTGTGTGTGTGTGACCTACTCATATCCCATCCACCCTATCCCAGCCTCTCAAGATGGGCGGGGGTGGAGCGGTGTGGCTTCCTGCCTCATGCCAGGTCTGGCCCTTAGCCCTGCTACTCCTGATGCCCCATCATCTTAAGTTTGAGCTGAGGATCGGCTTCCCCGAGGCAGGACACTCTGTCTGAGTCATGACACCTGTGATGTCTCCTCTGGGCTCCCTGAACCCCACCCACTGCCCACTGTGGGCACCACTCAGAGATTCCCCTAAGATCTCCCTCCCCACGCCATGGAGAGATCCAGTGCAGGACTCCCAGCTGCAGGCTTCAGCACCCTGCACCCCCAGCCCCCTGGGCCCTCTGCTGAAGTTCAGGAGGCCCTGTGATCCCTGGGCTGGGCTGTGTCTCTGGGCCACACTGAGATGTGCCTGGCATTTCTACATGTGGAAGGGCAAAAGGCGATCAGGAAGAACAGGTGACCACCCCAGGTCACCCTGCAGCCATAGCCCAGCCAGATTCAGGCAGAGCTGGGCTGGTGGAAACTGGTAGAGAGGACCCTGATGACAGCATAAGAGTTGGTGAAGGTCCAGCCTGGACCCCATGGGAGTTGGAGGAGGCCCTTGCCCTACCACGGGCCCCATAACCCTCCCCAGACCGTAGTGGGATTGTCACAGGGAAAAGCAGCTGAACAGGGCCTGTGGCCAGGGGATGGCAGGTGCATTCCTCATCTACCTGGACAGCCATGGGACCCAGCTGGACAGTTTGTGTTGGGGGTAGAGCCTGGGGGAGGGGAGAAGATCTCTGGGTTGTTCGGGAGAAACCAGATCAATGAGCAAATCTCCCAACTATCAAGTGCTTGCAAAAGCTGCTTAGGTGAAGCAGCCAGGTCTTTGGCTCACTTGCTGGCCAGAAAGGTTGAGGCACTCCTGGAAAGTGTGGCTGGGGCCAGCCGTGGAGAGCAGCATGGGCAGTGGACAGTGGAACCGTGAGGAGCAGACTCCACACCCGGCTCCTCCTGTAAGCATAGGTATGGGGTCCAGCTGAGAGAGGCACCTAGGCATGGCCCTGCATCTTCCCTCCTTCAAAAGGGCCGAGCCTGGGCCCCCTGATCCAGACCAGGCCTCCTTTCCGGGCTGCCACCGGCTTCCTGCCTAACCACTCCCCTGGGCTTCAGACTTTAGTTCCAGCACGATCAAAGAGTCAGGACTCTACTTGGTTGCAAATGACAGAAGTCACTCGAGAGTACCCCAAGCAAAGATGAGAATTTATTGAGCTCTGATACTGAGAAGTCCAGGAATAAATCCTGGTTTCAGATCTGGCTGAATCCAGAGGCTCTGATGTGTATCATCTCCATCCTCGATCCATCTGCCTTGCTCCGATTGCTCCACTCTTCAGTGGCCTCTCTCCACCCCACTGCAAAAGTGATGAGAAGGTCCCCAGCATCATCAGGACATCCTCCTACCGGCCACACCACTCAGGAGAGGATAAACCATCTTTTTTATTTAAAAAAAATTATTTTGTAGAGACAAGGTCTTAATATGTTGTCTGGGCTGATCAAGCAGGTCCTCCTGCCTCCTGAGTAGCTGAGGCTACAGGCACATGCCATCACACCTGGGTTTTTGTTTTGCTTTGAGACAGTTGCTCTGTCGCCCAGGCTGGAGTGTAGTGGTGCAATTTCGGCTCACTTCAGCCTCCACCTCCCAGTTTCAAGTCATTCTCGTGCCTCAGCCTCTTGAGTAGCTGGAACTACAGGTGCACATTACCATACCCAGCTGATTTTTGTGTTTTTAGTAGAAACGGGTTTTGCTGTGTCACCCAGGCTGGTCTCGAACTCCTGGGCTCAAGCAAGCCCAAAAGATCTCAAACTTTTGCCCCCACAAAGTGCTGGGATTACAGGCCTGGGCCATTGCGCCCAGCGCGCGTGGCTGTTTGGTTTTTTCTTTTTTTTCTTTTTTCTTTTTTTTACTTTTTGTAAAGATGGATCTCCCTGTTGTTGCCCAGGCTGGTTTCTAACTTCTGGTCTCAAGCGATTCTCCCGCCTCGGCCTCCCAAGGTGCTGGGATGAAGACCCAAGCCACTGTGCCAGGCCAAGCTCATCTTTTCTGCTGGTTTCCCTCATGTGCTGAAGCAAGTTGTCAACATCCCAGCCTGGGCCACATGCTGACCTCTGAACCACTGCCCAGGCTATGTGGCCAGGCCCAGGTCATCAACCTCCCAAATGACTCTCAGACTCTCAGAGGGCTGGTGCTCCAAGCAGAAGTGATGCTCAGCCGGCAGCTGCTGCAGATGCATCCACGGGGGTGGTAGTGTGCGCTCATGCCATTCCTCACCATGGAGCTGTGACTCCTCCAGGAGGATGAAGGGCAGATTTGGACCGTGTTAGGACCCCAGGGCTCCTGGGTTCTTGGTGCTAGCCAGACAAAGTGATGACATCACCCTGTCCCCACCTCAGTTACAACAGTGGAGGCCAGTCTGGGCCAAACAACCTGATCTCCACATTCAAGTTCTAGCCCTCACCCAGGGGACCTTTGCACCGTCTGCAGCTCCCTCCTTCCTGGCTTCGCTAGGCTCTGGACCACCTGCACCAGTGCAGCCCTGCCCAGTCCCAGGCAGAGCCTGGCACCCTCTCCGCTGCTGGCCCAGCCCCCTCCCTGTATCCTACCTGGAATTTTTGGCTCTCTGTGTAACCACAAGCTTAGTGTCTGATTCCCCTTCACTTGTAAGTGCCAGGAGGGCAGGGCCAGATCTGTTCTCTTTCATCTCTTTCATCTCTAGCACCCACACCCTGACAGGCGTGAAGTGGGTACTTAGGAATGAGAGAAGGAAGGAAGGAAAGCCAGCCTGCATAGTGGAGGGTTGCGGGCAAACGCGGGGACTCCTGAATCGCCCTGAGATATCCCAACAACACGACTCCCCCAAGCCCCCTCCTTCACTGGCGTGGAGCCTCAGTTTTCTCAACCCTCCAATGGTACAACCTCCTTCCCCCAGGGCTTGCAGAGTCGCGGTGAAATTAAGTCAGACGAATGCTCTAGACGAGATGTAAAAATCTTTTTTTTTCTTTCACGACTGAGGAGGATCTATTTAGAATTTCGGGATTTTC
>NW_012101699.1:648903-653432 GCF_000951045.1 Mandrillus leucophaeus
AACGGAGCGCACATCTGCAATTCTTTACTCTCCTGGCTGGGCCGCCTCCGCTGGCCGGGAGAGAGCCGGGAACTTCTGCTGGGACAAAAGGTCACTGTGCTTTTTTTTTTTTTTTTCCTTGAGTAGGATTCAGTTACCCATTCCAGCCGCCTGTGGCTGGGGGACCTGCAGGAACTTCTGAAGCCATGAAAGGCCTCTCTCTGCCTTTGCTGAGGGCCGGGGTGGGGTGCGCCCGCGGTGAGCCTGGCCGAGGTCTGTGCAGGCCTTGTTTGGGAGGCCAGCCGCTCAGCAGAAGGGAACGACCTACGGCGGAGCGGGCAGCCTGCTTCGGGTTGCAGCCTCACCCTGGCTGAACGGGCATCCGTTGAAATTCCTGAGCCCCGGCTAAAATCTCGTACTCCCAGACGCCATTCGCCATGTGTAGAGCCACCTTTGGGTGTTTCTGGGGACAGAGATGAGGCAAAGGTGGCAGTTTTGCCAGATGTCCAAGCCCTGGGGGTTCCAAACCTCCCAGTGTGGCATTCAAGACCCTTGACCAAAGCTGGTGGCCTTGGAACCAGACTTGTGCAGGAGACCCTTGAACCAGGAGGGTCTGCCCCCTGGCACCAGAGGCTCTCCTTCCCCTTCCTTTTTGAATGCTCCTCTGCCCCCACTGCCACCCCTGCCTGTCATCCTCCTTTCTACTGGCATCTGGCTTTTTCCCAAGTCTCTGTGAGCTTTGGGGGGGCTCTACCTCCTCCAGCTCACAACATCACAAGCGTGTTTGTTCTGCTTCTTAAAGGGTCACACACACGTTGTCTCCTAGGGAAAGGTTGAGCTTGGGGTGTGACCACCTGTATCCTCAGATCTTCTGGTACTGACTTGTGGTTGTATGTGAGAAGGAGCTTGAGGTCCCCAAAGGGCTCAGGAGTGGCTGCGGTCCATGGGGATGCCCACTCGGAGCCAGAATCAAAGAGTGTGTGGTGGGTTAGGTGCCTTCTCAGAATTCCCAGATTTGCTGATCTGGGCCTGGGGGCAGGGTGGGGGAAGTGGGGAGGGCACAGCTCAGCAGGAAGTTGTGGAATCCCTGCATGAGAAACTTATTTCCTTTTCAAGAACATCAGGAGAAAGTTTCAACTTGGTGCTAATGTGTCCTTAACATCTCTGACACTTGCTAAGTATCCTTTGCACAGGGGAAGCCATTCCTGGCTCAGAGCAGGCAGTAGCAGCTGGCTAGAATTGAATACATTGGTCTGTTTTGGGGGAATGATGGTCTGAGTATCTATGACAAGTGATACTGATTTTTCTTTTATGGTTGTTTTGTTTTGGCATGAATTCATTTAAATTTTTGAAAATTTAATCAATTTCTACAGAAAAAAAGAAGTAGTGATTATGCTGTTAGTACAAGGATACTGCAAGAATCGTGAAGATGCTCCTAGAAAGAACCAGATAAGCTCTTCACTTTACGCTGGGGAAGCTGAGGCCCTGCCAAGTCTGTGCGCACCTGGCGTCTGAGCAGTCCTCGGGTCTCAGATCCTTTGGGCCGTTCCCACAGGGGCGGAGACCTACGGCCCTTCCTTATCACTTGGCGATGACACCACTGAGATTATGTCTTGCTGTCCTTTATCCTGCTGCTTCTTTCACGGGAAGCCAGGACTCGGCAGTAGTTGATCCTCTGCAAACAGCAGATGATTCTCAAAAACGTTCAGTGCACTGAGAATTTAGCTGAAATGACACTCTGAAAGTTGCTGGCATTTTGCTGACTTTCTGCGCCAGAAAATTTACAATATTTCCTCCCTCTCTCTCTCCTTTCCTTCCTTTTTCATTCAGCCACTAGTGGAAATGCCCTGTGTTTTCCAGGCCTTGGGGGACTCGAAGATCTCATGGGTGTGGTCCTCCCCTCAAAGAAGGGGCAGGTGAGCCACAGGGCCAGTCCAGAGACTGGTCACCAGTCGGGACGGGATGCCGATCGGGGCAGTGCTGCTGTGGAGGGAGGACCTTGAGCACGGGCTACAGCCTGGTGGAGTACTGGCCGAACCGGGAAGGCAGACATCTTTTTGTTTGGGTCACGGGCTTTTAACCTTTTCCTATGTTAGTTACCAACGTACAAAACCGGGGGATTTCACATACGTAGGTGGGAGTTTTGGCTTCTCTTGATAAAATCTGAAGATGAGCAACCCTGAGTCCTTATTTCCAGATAGGGCCTGGGTGACCCCTTGGGTGATGGACGCAAACTCCTCTGTTCTCCCAGTCCTTCCCAGCTGCTTCACTCACTGATGGGACAATGCACAACAGAGGCAGGAGCTGACTTTCCTAGGAAGAAAGGGAGGGACCTGGGGCAGTGCCACAAGGGCCCAGACACAAGCACAAGCCCTGCAGAGAGGAGGGGGTGGCGGGCACGCTGGACTGGGGCACAGCATGAGCCAGGGCATGGCAGCAGGGACCAGGGATGCCTGGGGATTTGGCAGGAAGGATTTGTGCTTCCCATCCGCGAATTTGTAAACCGCCCCTGTGCGTCCCATACTGCACTGAGTAATCCGTGAGGGAGAAAAAAGAAAAAAACCACAATCACTGTGAAGAATTGGAGAATCTTTAGTTCCTGCCAGAGGGTGAAGCCCTTGCCTTGACGTCACCATCTTTTGTCCTGGTTGGTGCGGTGGTCTCCACGGGCTGCTGTAACACATGACCGCAGGCTTGCTGATTTGAAACAACAGAAATGTATTCTCTCACAGTACTGGAGGCCACAGGTCCAGAATCGGTTTTACTGGGCCAGATCAAGGTACCTCCAGGGCTGTGCCTCCTCCAGAGGCTCCAGGGAGAATCCGTCGCCGGCCTCTCCCAGCTCCTGGGGCTGCCACATTCCTTGGCTTGTGGCTGTGTTGCTCCAGGCTCTGTGCTGGCTGCAGCGGTCCACTGTCTCCTCAGGAGTTTCCCAAGTTCAGAAAAACCTTCTTTTTATATCTTCATGGTGTAGCATCAGTAAACAGTGCTTTTCAATTGAGAGCTTATTTTTGTATCTAGCAAAATTAGTTTATTAAGAGAGATTAATTTGAGATTATACGTTTGAGAGAAAATTTTGAAAATGAATTCCACAATAAAACAACTGAACTATTTAGGTATTTTATTTTTATTTTTAGAGGCAGAGTCTCACTCTGTTGCCCAGGCTGGGATGCAGTGGGGCAGTCATGGCTCACTGCATCCTTGAACTCCTGGGCTCAAGCCATCCTCCCACTTTGGCCTACCAAAGTGCTGGGATTACAGGCATGAGCCACTGTACCTGTCCCCTTCTTTTCTTACGTTTTTTTTTTTCTTTTAATTAAATTTTAGAGTATATGTCACTTCCCCCTTTGTTTTTGGTGAAACTGTAAGAATGAAAGGGACACTAGCAACTTTTCTGTTAAAAAATAGAAATGGCTGCGCACAGGGACTCATGCATGTAATCCCAGCACTTCCAGAGGCCAAGGCAGGCGGATCATGAGGTCAGGAGATCGAGACCATCCTGACCAACCCCATGTCTACTAAAATACAAAAAATTAGCCAGGTGTGGTGGCGCACGTCTGTAGTCCCGGCTACTTGGGAGGCTGAGGCAGGAGAATTGCTTGAACCCGGGAGGCAGAGGTTGCAGTGAGCCGAGATCGCACCACTGCACTCCAGCCTGGTGACAGAGCAAGACTCTGTCTCAAAAAAAGAAAAAAAAAAAAGAAATGTCCTGTCCGGGTGACCGCAGGAAGCGGAGTCTGTTATCTCATGGATTCCAATGGTGAGGTTACTTTAACCCCTGGGGTCTGGAAGAGGCCTGGGGCAGGCTAGGGCTGTCTCCAGGGGAGCCAAGTCCCCTTTTCACCCTGAGCCAGGTGCTGGGTCTGCTCAGGGCCCCCGCCAGGCCCGCAGGTTCCTCTGCCTTTCTGAAAGAGCCTGGCATGGGATCACATGCATGCACAGCACCTCCAGCTTTGATCTTGTTTCTGCGAGGAGGTGGCAGGAATTGTCATCCCCACCTCATCAAGTGACTTTTCCTAGTGTATGAGAATGAGGGCTGGATGGTCAGAGAGGCCACAGCTTCTCAGCAGCCCTAGCCCAAGGCCCAGGGGACTCCCCACACCTGTGGGCCTCACCCAGGAGAGTGGACCTGTCCCTCTTCCCCCAACACACACAGGCAGGCCTAGGCACACACGTGCACACGCTCGGGAATTTCATGAGACTCATTGAGGCACACGTTCAACTTGGCCGTACTCTTCTGTGGAGACAGGAAGTAATGCAGTTTGGGACCTGGGATATTATCTAATCTCTAGGAGGCTCATGGACTGTAAAGGTCAGTCCCTTCAGTTCTGAGAAGCACCAGATGGTGGGAGAAAGACAGACTCTCTGAGGGGAGAGTCCCGGCCTGGGTGGGTGGTGACATAGCTCCCCAGAGCCAGCCTCTCCTGTGTGGGGCACTGGCTGGGCCTGGCCTCTCCCTGGAACGGTCTCCTCACTCGCAGTGAGGGCTGGGCTTTCGTTGGGAAGCCTGTGCTTGGAAAGTTGGAGAGATTTTTCAAAACAGCATCACC
>NW_012101699.1:653597-660651 GCF_000951045.1 Mandrillus leucophaeus
CCCCCCCGCCCCCCGCCCTCAGCACTCCGGGGGGTGTAAAGAAAATCCCAGGAATTCAGTGCCCTGGTGCGGCTGACCTTCTGGCTGGGTGTCCAGGGAATGTCACCTCCCTGTGCTGGTCATTGTCGTTATCTGTCACTTGGGGGTTGAACCCTGAGCTTCAGAGGCCCCTGCCCGTGTGCTCCTTCGTGGTGTCTTTGCTCCTGACTTCCTGTGTGATCTCTCGGGCCTTGTACAGAGGAAGTGCTGGAAGCCCCAGGTCATAGCAGTGAGCCGGGCCAAAGGGTCTACAGTCTCCTCTCGGAGGGCTCATGACAAGTCCTTCTGGAATCCCCTTGAGTTTTTCTCCGTCCCTCTCCCTTTGGGACCTTTCCCCGTTCATTTTGTCTATCAGTTTTGAGGATAGGGCCCTGAAAGACTGTCTGGGAAGCTCTGGGTAGGTGACCGCAGGGGACATGACCAAGCTGGGTCGTGGGGCCAGGGCAGCCTCTGCCCCCAGACCGGGCCTTTCTCCAAGCCACCTGGGCTCTCCTGCCGGTGGGAAGGATGCTTGGCCCAGGACCATCTTTGCAGAGGTTGCAAAGTGCTCCCTTTATTTAAAAAGAACTCCAGGCTCCTGTATCTCGGACTTTCCACGAAGCCTGATTTTCAGGCCCTCCTGCCTTCAGCTCCCGTGGCCTCTCAATCCCAACCTTCTGCAGGCTCCTGGGAACCCGAAGGCCCCTCCCTGCCCAGCCCCTCTGGGCGCTCAGCATCCACCACCTGGCTGAGTCCATCCCCTGTCAGTTCAGTGTGAGAAATAAGACTGCTCCCAGGTTTGCTAGGCCTGATGTCTGTTCCCTCTCAGTTCTGCGAGGAGATTTCCAAGCTAAGAAGAGTAACAGAAAGGGGAGGACTTTCCCCCAAAGAAGTTTGGTGTCATTTGCTGTCCCGTTCTCAGCTCACTTAAAATCCTGTCACCTGCTGGTGATGCCTACGCCACGGGCAGCCCTGGGAGTGGAGGCCGGGAAAGAGCAGTAGATCAAGGCAGGAAGCGACAGAGGCCTTGGAAAGGGGGCGGAAAGATGGAAAAGGGGTTCAGAGGAGGGAAAGATCTTCATTTGGGGTAGGGAGTTGGAGGAGGCATCACATGTGCATAGGCCTGGGGACTCGAGGGGCGCACGCACTGGGCTGAGGGCACCCTGCGGGAGTGGGACCCAGAGGGCGGACACTGCAGGATGGCATGGGAAGCAAGGTGGGCTCAGGCCAGACAGCAGGAGGGCTTGACTTCAGGCGGTGGTCCCCCGGGGCAGAGAGGACGAGAGAGGGACGTAGCTGGAACGTGCCTTGCCGTGGTCACCGAGACCCTCGTGGGGAGGGGGCCGAATAGGAAGAAAAAGGTAGAGTTGGAAGCTGGACTGTCCTGTGGTGGGGTTTGGCTCTCAGGGGGCTGCACCTGTCCTGGACCCATCTGGTGCTAGGCGGGCATCTCCCCCGAAGCCAGGGACCCTCTGTGTGAGCTATGTCTCTCTCCTTGGGGTAGGTTTCTGTGCTGATTGTGGGGGGGTGGGGGTAGAAGTGGTGAGCCCAGGCTTGCAGTCAGGCAGACCTGGCTGTGAACTACTCAAGTCTTTGGAGGTGGAGCCTGAGATGCCGTCTCTATCCCTGGGAACCACAGTTTCTTGGCACACGATGTCGTGAGGATTAGAGGAGGTGAGGTTTGGGAAGGGTTGGCATGTGGGGAGCCCCTGTAGATGGTGGTCTACCCTGCAGGCCACGCAGCAGGGTGCTGGGGGCCTTCCCTAGGTCCTGGCTCGTTTGATTAGAAGGCTGTCCTCATGCCGGTTCTGGGATCCTCACGGCGCATGGGGCCGGGGGTGTTGTGCGGGGGGACGTAAGCCTCTGTGTTTGAATGTCTTGGGGTTAACTGAGAGCTCTGGTGGCGCCGTGCTCCCATTGTAAGGGGCTGGCACTCAGGGACCTCCTGCCTTTGTGTCCCTCTTGTCCTTGCTGTGGGTCCCAGCGAGCAGAGCTGCTTGTGCTTGGTGGAGGGTGGCTGTCTCAGGCCCAGCGCAAAGGCTACCTTCTCTGGCATTCCTCCACCTGTTCATTTATTCGTTCACTCAACATGGATTTATTGAGCACCTAAGATGTGCCAGGCCCCAGGCCAGGTGCTCAGGACTCAGCAGTGGATGAGACAGATGTGGTCCCATCCTCCAGAAGGTTACAATCCAGCAGGGAGCTGAAGAAAAACACAAGGAAGCAAGTGCTGCGTCGAAAAACCAGGGCTATGTGGCTGGAAAAGGCGGCGGGAAAGGCTCGCATAGGGAACTTGTCTGCTAAAACCTGCAGAATGGGTCAGAGCCACCTTTGCAAAGAGCTAGCAAGAGCCAGCTTTGCAAAGAGCTGTCTACTCCTACCCCAGCGGGAAGCCCTTTCCCACCTCCTCTGCGGCTTGGGAGGTCCCTGTGCATCCCTGTCCTTCTCTGGAGCCCTCAGTGAGGCCCCCTGATGGGTCCATCCTGGTAGCTTGCAGCACCCAGTACAGCAATGCGGCCTCATGGGCCTGAGAACTATTTACAGATGAATTAAATTTTTATCAAGCCACAGCCAAGTAACACATTTGGTTTAACCATTATTTCCCCAGGCAGAAGGCCAAGATGAAATGACAGTAAATGGTACTATTTCCCCCTTGGTTTTATTGAATGATAATCTCTCAAGGGATAACTTCTCAAGCTCCTTGCCCTGTGGCAGGCACTATTGTAG
Source organism: Mandrillus leucophaeus (assembly GCF_000951045.1). Classification (NCBI taxonomy): domain Eukaryota; kingdom Metazoa; phylum Chordata; class Mammalia; order Primates; family Cercopithecidae; genus Mandrillus; species Mandrillus leucophaeus. Next base: position 656,343 of record NW_012101699.1, read on the forward strand.
CCATCACCCTTGTTTCACTGACAGGGAAACTGAGGTCCAAACGTTCAGTAACTTGCTGGAGGCTGCACCAAAATCAAGGGGTGGAGCTGGGGTTCGAGGTGGGTTCCAGCACTGGCCATGGCCTCTGTGCTTCTGGCTGTGCCTTGGCTGGTGAATGGCAGTGGTAGGGAGGAAGCCAACCCAGGCAGGTGGCCCTGGGCTGGTGTTTTTAAGGCTGGGGCATGTGCTCAGGTCGCCCCTTCTTATAGCCCTCGTATGGCTGTTGTTCTTCAGGGGAGCGGAACTGGGGACCAGCTAAGTCAGGTGAGCCCGGCCCCGCTGGAGAGGTCGACGGGCAAGAGGGCCTGGCCAGGTCAGGGCTGGCGTCCCCTGCAGAGGGAAGGGCCGTTGTGGTCCTGGTGCTTCGGACATGCCAGGAGGGTTAGAGACTGGTGGAAAGCAGAACCAGACAGAGGCCCGGCCTGGCCAGGGTCCCAGGTGCTGTGTGATCACTCCTCCTGTCCCCAGAAGCTCTCGGGTCCCCCTCACCGGAATGCCTGTGCCACAGGAAATCAGGGTGAACCAGGCAGGTCTGTGTCATGTACACCACTGTCCAAACAGCTGGTCCATGTCAACCCTCAGGCCTTGGCTAGGACATCTCCCGGTGGATGGAATGAAGTCTTGGCCTATTTAGACATTATCTGGCATCTAGATAATGATGATGTTCTCTCCACCACCTCATTCACGTAGGGGCACATGTCACGTATTATACTGGCACACGGTGAAACGTCTTAACCGTATAAAGAGGACTCGTGCAGTGGAAAGGAAGTTTCTGCTCGACGTCCAGTGACCTCAGAGGCTACCACGACGGCCCTCTGGGCGTGGTGCCCTTCTAGAAATGCTCCATGTCCTCCCCCAACCCCTGCATAATTTACTCATGTTCTGCAAGCTTCTTTTCCCCTTGACACATCTTGGAGATGTACATTGCCTTCCAAGAGAATGCCAGCTTTCCCTTGCTCTGTTGAGAGCTGCCTCCAAAAGGCCCTGCTGTGTGGCTGCACTGTCTCTTGCCCGGCCCCTGCCAGACGTCAGGCTGTCGCTAGTGTTCGACAACCACAGGAGCCCTGAGCAGCCATCCTCACATGTGTGCACACACATCTCCGCGAAGACGTCCGCTGGATACCTTCCTAGAAGCCCAACGGCTCTGGTCCACAGATGTGTACTTTTTTAATTTTGAGAGATTGCCAAATTGCCTTGCAAAGAGAGGATGCGGATTTAAACTCTCACTGTCAAACTGTTTGATCTTTACCGACCTCATAGGTTTTAAAAAATGGATTCTCATCGTAGCTCTTATTTATGGATGGAAGGAATTCCAAAAGGGAATTCTGATGGAAACAGCAGGAGAAATTCCTGGGAAAGGAGCTTCATTTTATTTTGTGTTTTATTTTTAAAAAATCAGAGCACAGTGTGAATGCTGTTTTATTCACTTGAGTGCAGTAGAGTGCAGGGAGGATCCAGCCAAGAGGATGAGCTGCAAAAGGAAAGAAACAGAGCTTCCTTCATGAAAGAAACGACTGAAGAGATGTCACCATGCAAGAGGGCTTGTGTGGAAAATGAGATTTATGCGTTCTTGCGCAAAGACGGTGAAAGCCACTCCTTGGCAAGTTTTCTCACTGCAGTGAACTGCCATGCTGTGCCTGGGTACGGACCCAGCTGGTGGTCCTGAGGACAAGGACCCCTTACACCCCTGCTGCTGCCCAGGAGGCTGTTGTGGGTCCGAAAGTCAGAGGCGCCTTGCGGAGCCTGCCGAACGTTCTCGCCTGACGTGCGTGCAGGAGTGAAGCCTGGCTGGGAGGCAGGGGAGCTGCAGGGGGGGAGATGCAGAGCTGACTCATGAAGCACTCGGGAATATCACTCAGATGCAAAACCTTTTCAGAGTTGGCAGTGGGTACATTTCTGAACCTTTGTGTCATCTGTGATGTCTGCTTCCCTTAGAAGGGTACAGGTATAATTCTAGAACATTCCCAGCCCAGGATGCCAGGAAAGTTTAGTGTAAAAGACTCCAACAAAGATTTTATTGAGTTGTTCCCTCCCTCGCTTAACTGTGGTCTTTACGTTGACCAGAATTGGACCATGTCCCCACAGGGAATTTTCTGGTTGGTGGTTTGTTTCTTTCTTTCTTTCTTTTTTGGTTTTTGTTTTTGAGATGGAGTCTCTCTCTGTCACCCAGGCTGGAGTGCAGTGGCGCGATCTCAGCTCACTGCAACCACTGCCTCCCGAGTTCAAGAGATTCTCCTGCCTCAGCCTCCTGAGTAGCTGGGATTACAGGTGTGCACCACCACACCCAGCTAATTTTTTAATTTTTTAGTTCAGACAGGGTTTCATCATGTTGGCCAGGCTGGTCTCGAACTCCTGACCTCGTGATCTGCCCGGCTTGGCCTCCCAAAGTGCTAGGATTACAGGCGTGAGCCACTGTGCCGGCCTCTGGTTGTTTTTAGAAGAATTAATGTTATGAAAATTTCACCAAGGCTGGGCACTGTGGCTTATGCCTGTAATCCCAGCACTTTGTGAGGCCAAGGCTGTGGGGATAGCTTGGGCCTGGGAGTTCGAGGTGCAGTGAGCTGAGATCACACCACTGCACTCCTGCCTAGGCAACAGAGCGAGACCCTGTCTCAAAAAGGAAAAAAGATTTCACTTAAACATGAATGGTGATAATTGCACAACTCTGAATATACTAAACCACTGAATTGCATGCTTTAGATGGGAGTATGCTATGGTACATGACTTATATCTCAAGAAAGCTGTTAAAAATTTTTAATTGACATTCAAAGATGTATTACTCCACTTTCATGCTGCTGTTAAAGACATGTCCAAGACTGGGCAATTTACAAAAGAAAACTGTTTAATGGACTCACAGTTCCACATGGCTGGGGAGGCCTCACAGTCATGACGAAGGTGAAAGGCACGTCTCACGTGGCGGCAGACAAGAGAAGAGAGTTTGTGCAGGGAAGCTCCCCTTTATAAAACCATCGGATCTCGTGAGACTTACTCACTCTCACGAGAACAGCATGGGAAAGATCCGCCCCCGTGATTCAGTTACCTCCTAGCATGGGGGAATTGTAGGAGCTGCAATTCAAGATGAGATTTGGGTGGGGAGACAGTGAAACCATATCAAAAAATAACTATCTTTTTAAAAACTAAGGTGACAAAAGTACCTCCCATGCCCAGAGGTTTGGGGGCTGTCGTGTGAGCCTCTGGAACCATAAATAGCAGCAGCAGCCCTGTGCAGCCCTTGCTGGGGGCACTTCGGCCCTGCCGGAGAAGGGCCTGAACTGCACACACAGCCCTTACATTCAGCTCCTCTCACCTGACCTAAAGACGGCAAGGAGGACAGAAATAGCCTACCGAGAAAATTGCCCTTGGCAGATTTTAAAAGAAAACGCCTATAACTGCTCAGAAAGCACAGTGTACATATTTTTATGTATAAATCCCCTACCTTAGTACATGTGTGCAAACATATTCTGTATACAGTAGCTTTCAGGAAGCATGTTAAGTATAATTCATAGTACTATTTAATTTTATTGCCTATTTTTGACTGTTTGTAGATTAATTAAGTTTATATGATGGGACCTCGCTCACAGTTCAGGAATATAACATTCATTTCATTGAGGTTTAATCATTTATTCAGATGTAGCGTATTGACATGAATCTGATCTTTCAACGACCAGAGATGTTCCAGGTGGTTTCGTGTATAATCACGGTCAACTCTCCGTTATCTGTGGGCAGGTTTTCCTCTCTGAGGTTCACCTCTGGAAACATTTCAATCCTGATCAGATCTTTCTCTCATCCCAGCAAAACATAGTTGGGAAAATAAACCTTGTAACCCTCGTGGCCTCCATCCCAGGGCACTGGCCAGTGGGTAGGAATGTTTAAGTCCTGAGTTGGGGATTCTTGGTTCCACTCTGGCTCTGGACGAGTCACAGGCTCCCCTGTGGCTCTGGTCCAGAAGTTAAGAGGAGGGCCATGGACTAGCCTCAGAGGCTGTTTGGGACCTGGTGGCCCAGTGCCCGGCCCACAGGGCGTTCTCGGTAAGGCGAGTTGCCTTTGTGGTCTGAGAGTTTGTGTTCCCCCGTCATTGTCTGCTGAAATCCTCACCTGCATGGCGATGTCACTAGGTGGGGCCTTGGGGAGGTGAATGGGTCATGGGGACAGGGGCCTCACAAATGGGAGGAGTGCCCTTAATTAAAAACTGCGGGGCCGGGCGCGGGGGCTCACGCCTGTCATCCCAGCACTTTGGGAGACCAAGGAGGGTGGATCACAAGGTCAGGAG
>NW_012101699.1:664936-667743 GCF_000951045.1 Mandrillus leucophaeus
CTCCTGCCTCTGCCTCCCAAAGCACTGAGATTATAGGTGTGAGCCAGCGAGCCCAGCCAAGAGGGTAGAGCGTGTGCTAAGTCCTCTTATCACACACAAAACAATACATAAAGAGGGCAGGAGGAGACGCTCGGAGGTGATAGGTTGATGGCATAGACTGCGGTGATGGTTTCCTGGGGGCATGTGGGCCTCCAAGCTCATCAAGTGTAAACGCTGAGTGTACACAGCTTTGCGCTTGCCAGGCCTACCTCAGTGAGGTGCCTGCCTTAAACAAGGACCCGACCCCCAGTCGTTGGGTCCCCCCTCTGGTCGCTCTTGTCTGTTGGGGTGGTCTGTGGTGGAGAGGGGAAGAGGTGTTGTACGTCAATATTTGCATATTTACAAAAAATATGCAATTTTGTAATTTTATTTTCTTCTCTTTTCACTTAGCATTTCTATGATCCTAAACTCTTTCATTTTTTTTTTTTTTTTTTTTTTGAGATGGAGTCTTGCTCTGTCACCCAGGTTGGAGTGCAGTGACGCTATCTCGGCTCACTGCAAACTCCACCTCGCGGGTTCAAGTGATTCGCCTGCCTCAGCCTCCCAAATAGCTGGGATTATGGGTGCCCACCACCACACCTGGCTAATTTTTGTACTTTTAGTAGAATTGGGGTTTCACCATGTTGGCCAGGATGGTCTTGATCTCTTGACCTCGTGATCCACCTGCTTTGGCCTCCCAAAGTGCTGGGATTATAGGTGTGAGCCACCGTGCCCGGCCGATCCTGAAGTCTTTCTAAGTAGGTTTCTAAGTGGCTACACAGCGCTGCACCGGGTGGCTGTCTCAGAGTTCAGGCCTCCACTCACTACAGAGGTGGATGTTTAGTCTGTTGACCCTGTATGCAGCCCGAGGAGAAAGGGGGATCCCGATTATTTTAGATCCCCGTTGACTCTTATGATAGACGATGGGAGAAACACTGACCAACGCAGTGGAAATGCAACGAAAATGTCACAATGTGGGGAGCCCTTGGGATGAATGCCCTGCCTGGGCCCATTGCCCTCAGCCGAGGGCCTGGTAGCGCCTGCAGTGGGGAAGCGTCCCGAGGGGCTCACCCTGGGCAGGAGTGGGGCTGGGGGCAGCTGTGGCCCGGGAGGAGGCAGGAGCTTCCCCACTTGCTGTTAAGCCTCTTTCAAAGTAGATTTCCTGAAAACTGTCCAGCTCTCCAACCCGCCGTAAACGGACAGCCCGGGGCACACAGCCCTGGCCCTGTGGAGCACCTGTGCCAAGTGTGTGAGAAAAAGCTTAAGTTCCAATATAACAAATAACGTCTACATCACAGGTGTGGCAATCGATGGGAATAATGATGACGTCAAAGAAAGATACATTCAGCTGGTCAAGAAACGGGGCAAAGTCAAGGCTCTCGATGAAGAACTCTACAGTAAGTGGAGGGCCTCGGAGCGGGAGGAGCCAGTGCGGCACCGCCGCTTTCTAGGACTGGATTCCAACAGCGTCGGACACTGGAGATTTTCACTTGTCCCGGCTCAGATACACAGAAGGAGGGTTAAGCCCATGCTGTAAAACCGGGCTTCGCAGGGTGTGGGATGGTTTATTTTAGGTAGTGGCAGCACGGGGATAATTTTTTTAAGTGTTAATAGTTATATACAGTAGTTATTTTAATTCTGGCAAATGATACTGCTTTTCTGTTTAGGGTAGGGATATATCGTTTTCTTTTTAAAGCAAGTTTATTTCTGTGAAGAAAAGAGCTAAGCTACAGACAAGTAGTAAATAATCCTCAGCATGGGCGGTTTGTGGGCCTGCGTGGACTCCCGGGGTGGGAGCCGGGGCGGAGGTGCCGTCGGTGTGGGTGATGTGACTTGGTAATGACACCAGGTTACCCTCACAGTCCTGGGCCAAGACTTGTGGTTCAAGTGTGGCAAACTGATTTTCCTTTCATTTAGAACAAGACAGCATGGACTTAAAAGTGGAGTTTGAGACACACTTCGGCATTGCCCACACGCGCTGGGCCACCCACGGGGTCCCCAGTGCTGTCAATAGCCACCCCCAGCGCTCGGACAAAGGCAACGGTACGTGGCATGCTTTCCCGTTCCCACAGTTCCACCTCACCCTGAGCTGTGTCAGCGCCAGTGCCCGCCAAAGCAGGTTCCACACCCACCTCTGACTTCTCAGCCTGCTTCGTCTTCCCAAGAGAATGCGGATGACCCCTCTCCCAGAGATCCGCCAGTGGCCTGGACCTCAGTCAGGAGGCAGGCAGCCTGGTCCAGGGCGGTGCTGGCCTCCCAGGATTGCACAGGAAAACCGTGGCACTTAACCAGGAGAGCTGCTGGCTCCTTGGAACCCAGCCCATGAGTGGGACGAGGCCGCGTGAGGAACTGAGGGGTCTGGGCACTCTTCCTCCCCAAGCGACGGAAATGTTGCAGAAGGCTGTGCCCTTCAGGGAAGGATGGGTTCTGTCCTTATGCAGCTAAACCCATCTCTTCCCCGCGGAATGGTCCGGGTAAGGGCAGGGGCTGTGCTGGTCCTGATGGGTGCCTGATGCACAGTGGGCCCCAGCAGGAAACCTCAGCCCCAGGGGCTTAGGGTTTGGAGAAGTAGGGGCTGCAGCCGGAAGCCGAGGGCTCTTCCCAGGTGGAGAGCCCTCAACTCACCTTGATTCATGTTTTGTTTTTTTTTTTTGAGACGGAGTCTCGCTCTGTTGCCCAGGCTGGAGCACAGTGGCCGGATCTCGGCTCACTGCAAGCTCCGCCTCCCGGGTTCCCGCCATTCTCCTGCCTCAGCCTCCTGAGTAGCTGGGACTACAGGCGCCCGCCAC
>NW_012101699.1:668443-672796 GCF_000951045.1 Mandrillus leucophaeus
CTGCTGAAATCCTCACCTGCATGGCGATGTCACTAGGTGGGGCCTTGGGGAGGTGAATGGGTCATGGGGACAGGGGCCTCACAAATGGGAGGAGTGCCCTTAATTAAAAACTGCGGGGCCGGGCGCGGGGGCTCACGCCTGTCATCCCAGCACTTTGGGAGACCAAGGAGGGTGGATCACAAGGTCAGGAGATCAAGACCATCCTGGCTAACACCGTGAAACCCCGTCTGTACTAAAAATACAAAAAATATTAGCTGGGCGTAGTGGCGGGCGCCTGTAGTCCCAGCTACTGGGGAGGCTGAGGCAGGATAATGGTGTGAAGCCAGGAGGCGGAGCTTGCAGTGAGCCGACATGGCATCACTGCACTCCAGCCTGGGCCACAGAGCGAGACTCCATCTCAAAAAAATAAAACCTCCAGAGAGACCCCCGCCCCTTCCACCATATGAGGTTGGAATGAGAAGTCACTGTGAGGAATGGGCCCTCACCAGACACTGAGTCTGCCGGCACCTTGGTCTTGGACTTCTCAGCCTCCAGAACTGTGAGAATAGATGTCTGTGGCTTATAACCCAGGCCGTCTGTGGTATTTTGTTACAGCAGCCCAAGCCGACTAGGACAGTTACTGTGAATATGCCTGAAACCCAGTGACGTTTCTATGACCCGCACTGTTGCCTCCCTCTGTGGATGTGGATACACACTCATCACATATTCTGCTCCACATGTGAACAGCACTGGGTGCCAACACACAGTGAGGAACACAATGATAGAAGCCCAGCCTGTGCCCTTGGTGGGGACTGTGGGTATCCGATGACGTGAGAGCACTGAGGTGGCCAGAGCCAGGAGCACACCCACCCAGGGCAGGGGCTGGAGCTGAGCTTTGAGGTGGGCAGGTTTTCCTAAGTGGTGGGAGAGAGGATGAAAAGACAGAGCGATGACGGGATGGGGATGGGGCGTGCACAGGGCAGGAGAGAGGAGATCAAGGATCTGTCATCACAAATGAGGAGTATAGGAATCTGGAAGGCAGAACCAACACCACAACGGCTAACTTTCTATCTGGAAAAATACTATCTTGAAATACGAACACAGAAAGTCAAGTGGAACAAAATCTTCTTGACTCAGGCCTACCTTGAACGTAAGGATTCTGCAGGGGCCAAGGGGCATGAGATGGTTTTGTTCTTGCTGTCGTAAAAGTAGTGCTTTTTTTATTTTGAGACAGAGTCTAGCTCTGTTGCCAGACTGGAGTGCTGTGGCATGATCTCGGCTCACTGCAACCTCCAGCTCCCTGGTTCAAGCAATTTTCCTGCCTCAGCCTCCCGAGTAGCTGAGATTAGAGGCGCATACCACCACGCCTGGCTAATTTTTGCATTTTTAGTAGAGATGGGGTTTCACCACGTTGGCCAGGCTGGTCTCGAACTCCTGACCTCAGGTGATCCACTCATCTCGGCCTCCCAAAGTGCTGGGATGACAGGCGTGAGCCACCGCTCCCGGGCTCACGTAGTGCTTATTTAAGGCCAAGCTCCAGCCTTACGGAGAAGGGGACCGTGGAAGCAAAGACCCCGGCGCCCGTCCCGTCTGCCCCAGGGGCTGCCGTCACTTCCTGCGGCACTCCTAGGTGTGTGCGCGGCAAACCGGGGAGTGCGTGGAGGTGAGGACTTCCGGATGTCCCAAGGTGGTCGAGTTTCATGGCTGCCTTTTCTCTTATGGACGTGGCCACACTGAAAGCTGCCTCCTGCAAGTACAGCATAGGATGAGTTCTCCGTGGTGAAACTGCCAGCCCGAGACACGTGACATAGACTTTCTGGGGGTCACAGGGGGAAGAAGGGGCGCGCTGTTCTTCAGCTGTGCCCGGGGAGAGGCACACCCACCTCCGTAAGCCCCTGGGAGCTCTTTGTGATGCCACCTTGGTGCATCCCCACAAGCATCTTCTTCCAAACACAAACTGAGTATTTTATGAATGCATCATTTTTTTTTCTCTTGGAACAGGAATCTTTGCCTACATGAACTACAGAGTCCCCCGGACCAGGAAGGAGATCTTTGAAACCCTCATCAAGGGCCTGCAGCGGCTGGAGTACAGAGGCTATGACTCGGCAGGTGGGTCTGCGGCCACCCGCCTCGTGGCTGGGGACGGGGCTCCGCTGCTCTGGGCTCACCCATGTCCTCTGCAGGGGGGTGTACAACCTGGGCATTTTTCTGCTACTTTTTAACGTCTCTTTTCAATATAAAAATAACACTTGTCCGTTAAAGAAATTAGAAAACCGTAGACAAATAGAAGGAAGGAACAAGGGTAAAAAAACCCCAGAAAACCCCCTTCATCAGAAGTCCCCGATCAGGAAGCAGAGAGGGTACGAAGCTGCAGTCACGCCTCGTGAGTACGTCCAGGACGGCTGCCCTGCAGCGCGCGGTGACGGACCTGAACAACACTGTATTGTGCATATACAAATTTGCCAAAAGGGTAGTTTTTTATTTTTATCGCTCAGGCTGGAGTACAGTTCCAAGAAATTGGCTCCCTGCAGTCTCAGACTCCTGGGCTCAGGCGACCCTCAGCCGCCTCAGCAGCTGGGACTACAGGCGCACACCCGGTTAATTTTTTGATTTTGTAGAGATGAGGTCTCACTGTGTTGTCCGGCGTAGCCTCAAGTGATCCTCCTGCCTCTGCCTCCCAAAGCACTGAGATTATAGGTGTGAGCCAGCGAGCCCAGCCAAGAGGGTAGAGCGTGTGCTAAGTCCTCTTATCACACACAAAACAATACATAAAGAGGGCAGGAGGAGACGCTCGGAGGTGATAGGTTGATGGCATAGACTGCGGTGATGGTTTCCTGGGGGCATGTGGGCCTCCAAGCTCATCAAGTGTAAACGCTGAGTGTACACAGCTTTGCGCTTGCCAGGCCTACCTCAGTGAGGTGCCTGCCTTAAACAAGGACCCGACCCCCAGTCGTTGGGTCCCCCCTCTGGTCGCTCTTGTCTGTTGGGGTGGTCTGTGGTGGAGAGGGGAAGAGGTGTTGTACGTCAATATTTGCATATTTACAAAAAATATGCAATTTTGTAATTTTATTTTCTTCTCTTTTCACTTAGCATTTCTATGATCCTAAACTCTTTCATTTTTTTTTTTTTTTTTTTTTTGAGATGGAGTCTTGCTCTGTCACCCAGGTTGGAGTGCAGTGACGCTATCTCGGCTCACTGCAAACTCCACCTCGCGGGTTCAAGTGATTCGCCTGCCTCAGCCTCCCAAATAGCTGGGATTATGGGTGCCCACCACCACACCTGGCTAATTTTTGTACTTTTAGTAGAATTGGGGTTTCACCATGTTGGCCAGGATGGTCTTGATCTCTTGACCTCGTGATCCACCTGCTTTGGCCTCCCAAAGTGCTGGGATTATAGGTGTGAGCCACCGTGCCCGGCCGATCCTGAAGTCTTTCTAAGTAGGTTTCTAAGTGGCTACACAGCGCTGCACCGGGTGGCTGTCTCAGAGTTCAGGCCTCCACTCACTACAGAGGTGGATGTTTAGTCTGTTGACCCTGTATGCAGCCCGAGGAGAAAGGGGGATCCCGATTATTTTAGATCCCCGTTGACTCTTATGATAGACGATGGGAGAAACACTGACCAACGCAGTGGAAATGCAACGAAAATGTCACAATGTGGGGAGCCCTTGGGATGAATGCCCTGCCTGGGCCCATTGCCCTCAGCCGAGGGCCTGGTAGCGCCTGCAGTGGGGAAGCGTCCCGAGGGGCTCACCCTGGGCAGGAGTGGGGCTGGGGGCAGCTGTGGCCCGGGAGGAGGCAGGAGCTTCCCCACTTGCTGTTAAGCCTCTTTCAAAGTAGATTTCCTGAAAACTGTCCAGCTCTCCAACCCGCCGTAAACGGACAGCCCGGGGCACACAGCCCTGGCCCTGTGGAGCACCTGTGCCAAGTGTGTGAGAAAAAGCTTAAGTTCCAATATAACAAATAACGTCTACATCACAGGTGTGGCAATCGATGGGAATAATGATGACGTCAAAGAAAGATACATTCAGCTGGTCAAGAAACGGGGCAAAGTCAAGGCTCTCGATGAAGAACTCTACAGTAAGTGGAGGGCCTCGGAGCGGGAGGAGCCAGTGCGGCACCGCCGCTTTCTAGGACTGGATTCCAACAGCGTCGGACACTGGAGATTTTCACTTGTCCCGGCTCAGATACACAGAAGGAGGGTTAAGCCCATGCTGTAAAACCGGGCTTCGCAGGGTGTGGGATGGTTTATTTTAGGTAGTGGCAGCACGGGGATAATTTTTTTAAGTGTTAATAGTTATATACAGTAGTTATTTTAATTCTGGCAAATGATACTGCTTTTCTGTTTAGGGTAGGGATATATCGTTTTCTTTTTAAA
>NW_012101699.1:673986-675649 GCF_000951045.1 Mandrillus leucophaeus
TGACCTCGTGATCCGCCTGTCTCGGCCTCCCAAAGTGCTGGTATTACAGGCTTGAGCCACCGCGCCTGGCCTGCTTCATGTTTTTAAAAATTGAGAATCACTGTGCATAAAAGTCCAGACTTCTGGCATCCCTTGAAAAACTGGAGGATCTGGAAACACTGAGCTGATGGCGAGTTGGAGCGCCACGGATTGGCAGAGGGCCAAGGTCGCTGCAACTGCTGTCCTTGGTGGGTTTCAGGCTCTCCTGTTCGCCCAGTCACCCCCTCAGGCCAGCTCACAGGTCTGTGTCACTTGCTTGGGGCCCCAGGATGGTTCTCCACGCGTGATTCTTTTAAATGACACGCTTGCCCCCTCTCATGGGGGAAAGACTGGTAGGTCTGCACCTCCTGGTGGCTGCCCTCAGGGGTCTGTGGTCAGTCCCAGGGCGCCGCAGTGGGATGCAGTAGGCGTGGAGTGGGAGAGAGGATCTAATCCCTGTCTCCTCCCAGGCCTCCAAGGGCAGGCCGGAGTCTAAGATATAACCTGGGCCTTCCAGGGGGTCCCCCACTCTAGGTGAGTCCTGGTCTGGTTACAACCCCCTGAAGCCCCCAACCTGGACATGCCAAGGGAGGGTGTATAGCATAGAGAGTGATTTCTGAAGTCAGCCGGACCCCCCAACCCAAGACATCCTGTGGCATCGTGTAAGTTTGTGCCAAGCCTGATGTTAGATAGGACCAAATACATCAGAGCAGTTACTGGGAGCTTATTAGCAGGCACTAAGCCTTGACACTTGACGGGTCCCTCTGCGGTTAATCCTGGTGGAAGCCAGGCCACAGGAGAGTAGCACCAGCCTGCTTGGTGCCCCCTACCCACTGCAGATCAGTGGTTCTCCGAGGCAGCGTAACTGGGCGGGATGGGCAGGCACCCCCACCATCCGCAGAAAGTACAGTGGTGCTGCTTCTCCCCAGAGCACTCTGCAGGGTCAGCAGCTCATCCTGCCCAGTTTGGAAGGGAAGGTGTCCCCCAGAGAACGGAAGGAGAGCCCCGTCCACCCCGCTCAGCAGAGCAGCCTAGTATCACAGGGGCCAGGGCTACTCACGCAGGCGTCCATGTGGTCAGAGTCTTGAGGGAGTGAGGTTTTTGCTGGGGCCTGTTCCTTGGTTCTGGCTCACCCCCTGAACCTTAGGGCGTTTCATCACTGAGGCACACACCCTGTATCTAGGAGGAGGATAGCAGACCCCATGGTGCTGAGGACCTAGAAAGTACATCTGGCCAGAGCCCAGGTCAGACGCAGAAGCTGGTCCCTGGAGCGGTCACGCTGGCCGAGAAAACACTGTACCCAGACCAAGTGCCCTGAGATGTTGCCACTTCAGCCACAGTGTTCTGCCCTCCTGAGTGATAAAAGGAACCTCATTGGAAAATCCCTCACTTCGGTGCAGACAGTGATTCTCACTGTGTCCCCAAAGCAGGGAGGCTCCAAGGAGACCCACCCACACCCAAACTTGGACACTCCAGCCCTGACTCAGGATGAGTAATTGAAAAGGAAACAACAGGGCAATAAGCAAAGATTTATAAAATTTCTTTGACAATTCAGCAGTGATAGCTGAAGAGCATATTTTTAAGGAAGTCTGAACACCCAGCAACTACACTGCACACCCAGCAGCTACACCGCACACCCAGCAGC
>NW_012101699.1:676331-679341 GCF_000951045.1 Mandrillus leucophaeus
GCGGGAACCCGGGAGGCGGAGCTTGTAGTGAGCTGAGATGGCGCCACCGCACTCCAGCAGCCTGGGCGACAGAGTGAGACTCTGCCTCAAAAAAAAAAAAAAACAAAAAAACAATATCACCAAAGATACTAAACAAAATGGAGAAGGGGATGGATGTGGAGCCAGTTAATATGGAGAAGGGGATGGATGTGGAGCCAGTTAATACGGGTAACTGGTGTGCACAAGAAGCGATCAGAACACAGAGCAGTAAAAATTAAATACATGAAAAACAGAGCTGAGCTGTGGTCGGCACATCTGTTGAAACTGGGCTTTTCTTATTTAAGCCCTCCCATTTTTGAGTGTGACCTCACATAAACAAACAATACGATTTTTTTACATAGAGGAAATCATGGTGAGAATAAAGAAAAAGAATAATGGAAAAGATTTTTTAAAATGCTGTGGGAGAAATCTTTCCTGAAATAAAGGAAAACTTGAGTTAGAGATTCAAAGAAGGGATCAAAAATAGTCAATAGGCCGGGTGTGGTGGCTCAAGCCTGTAATTCCAGCACTTTGGGAGGCCGAGGTGAGTGGATCACCTGAGGTCAGGAGTTCGAGACCAGCCTGGCCAACATGTGGAAACCCCGTCTCTACTAACAAAATACAAAGATTAGCCAGACGTGGTGGTGGACACCTGTAATTCCAGCTACTCGGGAGGCTGAGGCCAGAGAATTGCTTGAACCCCGGGAGGCTGTGGTTGCAGTGAGCCAAGGTCATGTCACTGCATTCCAGCCTGGGTGACAGAGTGAGAGTCCATCTCAAAAAGTAATAATAATAAATAAGACTTCACAGCAATGCTTTGAAAAAAAAGTAGTCAATATTTATGAAGCATATCCAACATCTAGACACTTCCTGGTGGAATTATTGAACCTTAAGGGCAATGGGGAATCTTTATGTCCTCTAGGAGGAGAGGAAAACGGGGCTACGTGCCCAGAAAAATTATCAGGCTGGCCTTGGACCCTTCCCTCAAGGCACTCATACCCCTGCTCTTTATTGAGAAAATGCAGTGGGGTGGAGGCAGACATCCCTCACCGCAGCCCACCCCGCTCCGGCCCCTCCCGGGTCAGCGGGAGTGCTACCTGTGCAGGAAACCACCCGTGAGTGCGGCAGGCCTGGGGGAGGTGGGAGAAGCTGCAGCCGGCAAATCCTGCTGTGCAGGAATGTGGCTGAGCCTGGGGATGCCAGAACTTCTGGGATTTTTCCCCAAGGAAACCAGGATTTTAAAGTGAACCCTCAGAATTTTAAAAATTCAAATACTTTTACAACACAGTGTGGGTCCAATAAAGCACGGGCTGGACTGTTCTTTGCGACCTCTTTGTGCCTAAAGCTGGTTGAGACTGCCTGGAATCATTTCTGGAATGAAGCGTTCATCATCCCCATGGGACACGAACCCCAAAGCCTGTTTGATACAATAGTAGCACACAGGGGAGAGCGCGCTGCATGTCAGGCTGGTGGCTGCTGGTCACTGAACCACTGAACGAAGGATGTGTGTCTCCTCGGGTTTCCACTGTAGCAGCCGCTGCCCTAGACATCCCTGGTGCGAATCTCCAGTTCCATTGTAGCAGACATCAGTGCTAATCACTGTAAACAAAGTGTGCTTAACAGAAGTCGGGAGGCCTGGAGTTTGCCGAGAGTTCTCAAGCCTTGAAATCATCTCTCTTCACATCTGACGTGAGCTTCCTTCCCAATAGCATTTCTCTCCTAACTTCTTTTTCAGAATTTGTTGTCATCCACAATGGGATCATCACAAATTACAAAGATCTGAGGAAATTTCTGGTAAGATGCTTCCCCCAGGTGATGTCTCAATCTGGTGGGATTGGTCTCCCCAGAAACTTTACAACCAGCTCATTCCCTTGCGGAAACCAGTGTGGGAACCGAGCCTCACGCTCAGCCACGTCACTGTGTTGAGCAGGAACCTCTGCCTCGGCTGAGCCAGGCCCTGCAGATCGCGTCTGAGGAGATAACAGGGCATTAGCATTTATCTCAAGGGCCACTGCAGATTCCCAGAATCAAAATAACAGGAACTTTGTTTTATTAAACCGTCTGCGTATATCACACAGCGACTTGTGTACCAGCGGAGTTGGGGCAGAAGGTTAGAGAGTGAATGTCGAAAATTTGAAAGGCTTTGTGGTGTTAGTTGGGATGTGGGTGGATTTGACTCAACGTATTTTATCATTTTGACTGCTGTTATTTTGCAATGTCCAGATTAGTGGCAAGGGCGAGCTTCTGAGGTGGGGTGATCTCAGGGCCTCCCGGAGTGACTCAGAAGTATTTGGCTGTGTGATGCTGGCAAACATTTTTCGTCCCTTCCCAGTTTTCCTTGTTCTCGATTTAAGTCACTCCAAGGGCAGATCACCAGGGAGGAGAGGGAGCTGGCCAGGCAGGCATTGTGCAATGACCAAAATCTGTCACACTGTGCCGACTGCATATTCCAGGAAAGCAAAGGCTACGAGTTTGAGTCAGAAACAGATACAGAGACCATCGCCAAGCTGATTAAATATGTGTTCGACAACAGAGAAACTGAAGACACTACGTTTTCAACACTGGTCGAGAGAGTCATTCAGCAGTTGGTGAGTTACAAATCCCGTCTGACTCATTCCTTCGTTCTTTCATTAAAAACATTTTTTTCCAAGCGGCAAGTGCCAAGGAATCCTTCATTTTTTGTAAACCCTTATTAGACAAACTTGCACAAAGTCCTGAGGGTAAAGGACAGCTCATGTACAGCGCCTCACCTCAGGATGTGACACTCTCGTAGAACTGGAAGACGCTCTGTGGTTTGGGAAGTCAACATCAAATAGAAAGTGACGTGTTTCGCTGTGACTCTTCTGAAATTGTGCCTGGCATTAGAATCCGTGGCTTTTTATGATGCCCACATGAGCTTGGTGGTGGTGTGCAGGGAGGGTTGTGGGTGCAGAGAGGGTTGTGGGTGCAGGGGGGGTTGTGGGTGCAGAGAGGGTTGTGGGTGCAGGGGGGG
>NW_012101699.1:679391-687942 GCF_000951045.1 Mandrillus leucophaeus
TGTGGGTGCAGGGGGGGTTGTGGGTGCAGAGAGGGTTGTGGGTGCAGAGAGGGTTGTGGGTGCAGGGGGGGTTGTGGGTGCAGAGAGGGTTGTGGTACCAAGGGAGGAGGTGTTTTTAGTTTTTTTTATTTTGAGACAGAGTCTCAGTCTGTCGCACAGGCTGGAGTGCAGTGGTGTGATCTCGGCTCACCGCAACCGCCGCCTCCCAGGTTCAAGCCATTCTCCAGCCTCAGCCTCCGGCATGGCTGAGACTCCAGGCACACGCCACCACACCTGGCTAATTTTTGTATTTTTAGTAGACATGGGGTTTCACTCTGTTGACCGGGCTGGTCTTGAACTCCTGACTTCAAGTGATCCACCTGCCTTGGCCTCCCAAAATGTTGGGATTTACAGGCGCGAGCCACCGTGCCTGGCCTGTTTTTGTGATAGGCGATATCAGAACATGTCTGTATGAGGAACGGAATGGCCCAAAAGAGGGGGGGAGAGAGAGAGAGAGAGAGATTGGGGACGTTGCAGAGGACAGGGCCCAGGAGCAGAAGTCCCTGAGAAGGGAGCACACACTGGGAGTATTGTCCAAGGGGAGGCCCTTACACGGAGGAGGAGGTGGAGCAGACACAGGCCCATGTGGGGTGAGGGAGGACGAGAGGGGTCCGTCCTCTCAGACAGCAGTGCCACCCAATAGCTCCTCCAGGGCTGAGGCCACCTGGACACTGGCCCAGAGTCCAGAACATCCGTCAGGCATCACCCTGTAGTTGGAAATGTATCATTCTTGAGCAGGTGTTTTCAGAGTCTGATTTAGAAAGTAAGTCTATAGTTGAAACGCTTTTTGTCCTCTAATTCCCGTTATTGGAGGTCCATCATTTAGAGGACGTGTTTGTAAATAACGGCCCATCCCACATTTGATGTGCTGGATAATGTGCAGTGACCAGGTAGGTATTACAGCGTGCTTGCTGCTTCTCCGTTTTCATTTTGAAAGTTCGGAAATACCTCGCTCATAATGACACTTTTAAACCTAAGACTTGTCCTACCTGGGACAGTACAGCGCTCTTTTTGGCAGCGAATGAGCAGTGTTTTTCTGTTCAGTCCTGTTTTGTGGCTGACAGAAGCACCAGGGTCTGCCGGAAGCCCCCTGGTTTGTGGCGGTTTGAAAGCCCCGCTGAGGCCTGGGGACGCTGACTCAGGTTCCTCTGGTCTTGTAGCTGAGTTGGCAACCTGGACCCAACACGCTGACCACACAGGGCCTGGGGCTGCCCGTGGCTCCCACACTTGGAGGATTTCATGTGGAAATTCAGATTTGCAGCTGGTTATACATAACTGAGCTCTGCTAGGGTTGTGGTAAGTTAGTACAGGATGGTCATGACGTAGGGGAGGAATTTACACCAAGAATTTAAGTCGGAAAACCATCTGGATTCTTGTGTTAGGAGAACTGGATTCTAGTTCTGACTTTGCACAAACTCACCAGCTGAGGCCCAGAGGGCGAGTGACAGTCATATTCACGGAAATGATAATAGCAGTAATGATAATAACAACCTGTTCTTCTCTCGGGTCCCCGTATGCCAGGCTCAGTGCACTGGCTTATCATCACAGAAGCCACGCCAGGTGGCACTGTTGTCACTTCCTTCACAGATGAGGAAAATGAGACCCAAGAAGGCTAACGGGCTAGCCCAGTTAAGGGATGGAGCCAGGACTTGAACCCAGGCCCTACCGTGTGTTGAGCGAAAGTGCAGTTCACAGGGGCTGAGTAGGTGCTGTCCCTGAGCAGGGCAGGGCAGCCTGGCCCCAGCTATCATCTCCTGTGACTCTCACTGCCCCTGTCCGCCCAACTGGCACCCCTGCCAGGCTCCCTGTGGGCCTGGGCAAGCATGCTGCACATTACTCACCGTGGAATTCACACTTCCGGTTCGTGGTACTTCCCGTGGCCCCATCTGTTTTGCTTTTCCTCGTGATGTCACCCCAGATGCGCTGTTCTGCCCTCAGCTCCCTGATGGACCCCAGGAACCTCCCGCCATGAAGAGGGGCCTGGGGGACCCATCTCGGCTGTGGGCAGGCTGCAGAGCGTGGCTGCTAGAACGAGTTGACCCTCACTGTTTGTTTGTGTGTTTTCAGGAAGGTGCGTTCGCGCTGGTTTTCAAGAGCATCCACTACCCAGGAGAAGCTGTTGCCACACGGTGAGGTGGAACCCACCGGCATTTCCCATAAGAAAGAAATGAAATAAAATCACTTAGCTGGAGGGAGAAGAGAGAAGTAGGGCCTCTGGCATGCTGGAAGGCACTTGTGGTATCTAAAGGACAACTGTGGTTCAGCCCCGGGGACCACGTCCCCCCGCTCCCATGGCTGGTGGTGCTACACTTCTGAATTTAAAAAGAAAGAAACCTGAAAGTTGGATTTGTATTTGAAATCTCCACAGATTTTTAGAAGTGGGCAACAGATTCCACCTATAAATACATTTGTACAAATGGGGCAGAGCCAGGTTTTGTGGGGCTTGAAGCCTGTACAATATGGGGTCCCCCTTTAAGAAAAAGTGTGCAAAATTATGAACATGAAACTAGGGAGCAAAGTGAATATGGATTTAGATCCAGTACAGAAGAGGCCTTGAAGGCCCAGAGCTCAAGCTTCACCTTCGCAAAGGAGCATCCCAGAAATCAGCCCAGAGAGCCTGGTTGCCCCCATGTGTCCCTCTGTTACGTGGGCCCCCAGTGCTGCACGGATTTACAGAAACAGATTAAGTGCCATCCTGTTTGTATTCAGATGGATTGATCATCCATCCATCCATCCATCCATCCATCCAACTATGCAGCTAATACTTGCTGTGCACTTACTGTGTGCTGGGCCCTGGGGACTTAGTGGCATCAGAGCTGGTCCTTGCCTTGCAGGACTGAACAGTTGTGCAGGAGGGCAGAGAAGGGCAGAGGATGGTGATGCTCTATGCCGGACCCCAGCACAGGACATCACCTCACCTGGCAGGGGGCAGTGGCAGGTAGCCGCAGGCAGGGGGCTGCCTGGGTCAGGCAGGCAGTGGGAAGAGGAACCAGCATGAGCACAGGCAAGGGGCCCAGAGGGAGTGGGACCTCCAAGGATCCCCGTTGGCAAGGTGGGGCGTGGTGCAAGGCATTGGTGGGACGGAGGCGTTCCAGGCTCAGTGTGTTTACTGACACCTGCTGTGTACCAGGCACGAGAGATAGTGGTGAGCAAGGTGGTAATGGACACCGCTCCAGGGCCTCAAAGGCTGCGGGGAGTGGAGAGGTGGACAGAGGCCGGCTCTAAATAGCCTCAGTGCCCTGTGGGCTTCGGACTTCATCTGAAGCCCAGAGGAGCCGTCTAGAATGAACCTGTGGCCTGGGAGACTGGGCCGGAGAGGGTGAGGCTGTCTCTCCCAGACTGGCATAGTATCTCAGCAGGAAACAACAGGAGTTTTTCATCATTTTTTAAACCTTTTCTAAGACTGGAACTAATTTGCCATTTGGAATTTAATTCCTTCAATTCATAAAATTATAAAATACCAGTTGGTTCGTATCAAATTTAGAAGCCCTTTTTAAATCCAATTTTATCATGATTTACTATTTTAATGAACTCCGAAGAAGGCAGCGTGAAGAAGCAATAAAGCTTTATTTTTCAAAATTGCCTGTAGCCGAGGGCTCTATAACCTCCAGGACAATCTTCGGGTTGTCTTGGGAGAATTATGTCTCAAGGTCTAGAGAAACAGCAGAGCTCAGTCTACAGCAATAAAATTTGGTGGAGTCATTTGCCAAGAAAATTAGATAACCACCTACTTTCTCACTGCCATTATTATAAACTATTTATGCTAGTTCCCCACTGGCCCCAGAACTATGTCTCAGATTTGCTTTAGACAATAAATGATTGAAATATTCAAAGTGTTCATAGCATCTTCCTCAAAGCCCCAGACTTTGTCCCCCGCTTTGAGAAGTCCTAAGTGGGATCGAAACAGGCCAATGTGACTGGAAAACAAGGTCTGTGATGGTTGAAGAAAAATTTAGGAACTGCATTGAGTCAGGCTAACGGATGATGGATGTATGTGGGCTGGATTCAGGCGGATGAGCAAGCACTTCATTAGTTCATTGATCTACGTTAGCAAGAAATCGCCTAAAGTGATATGTTACTGGATTGTATCCTAATTCGTGTGTTTGCCACAGCTCTCTTAAATTGTCTTATTACAGTGTTTGTCTGTGCTTTTTTCTTATCAGTGAATTAATGTCTAGAGGGGAAAAGGCACACATCCTTTAGTAACTACTGCAATTTTACCTGCCTGGTTTCTAAGAACTGCAGGTTTAGAGCGTATGCATTACCAGAGTGAGCCACTTATTTCCGTGCACACCCATGGTAAATTTTATTTGCATGTTGTAATTTATAAGAATGAGAAAAGGATGAGATTTTGGAAGCAGGATGTCATTTAAATCATGAGATCTTTTTGTTTATTTATTTATTTATTTAGACATGGAGTCTCACTCTGTCCCCGGGCTGGAGTGCAGTGGCGCGATCTTGGTTCACTGCAACCTCTGCCTCCCAGGTTCAAGTGATTCTCTTGTCTCAACCTCCCAAGTAACTGGAATTACAGGTGCCTGCCACCATGCCTGGCTAATTTTTGTATTTTTAGTAGAGAAAGGATTCCATTATGTTGGCCAGGCTGGTCTCGAACTCCTGATCTCGTGATCCGCCCGCCTTGGCCCCCCAAAGTGCTGGGATTACAGGTGTGAGCCACCGCGCCTGGCCAAATCGTGAGCTCTTAATCACATTCACCCCTAGAAGCTGTGAATCCGGAGGAAATATCCTACAGCTCTTTCCTAAAGATCCCCTGCCGAGTGCTCAGAGAGTCGGCTCCAGTTGCTGAGACAGGGACGCCGGGACCGGAGGCCTGAGTGAGGGCCCCTCACCTTGGCCAGCTGCAGACTCCCTGAGATTTTGCTTGTGACAGTCATTGTCCCCTTTATGATGAAGTCTGCGTGGCACCGGGTGACGATTCTAAACTTCATCTGTGGGGTGTCACTCAGGCAGAGACAACCACCCAAGAAATCGCCTTATGTCACCTACAAAGTAGAGAATATACAAAAGTCAGTCCGACCAGTGCCCACTAATGCCAGAGAACTGGGCTGGGGAAGGGAAGGAACAACAGGGGGTCTTTGGGCAGACGGTGGGTGCAGAGCCCTATTGTTAGAGGGATGTGCTGCAGCCTTGGCTGGGTGGAGACCCAGAGTGCCCCGTGGCCCACCAGCGCCTCTTCCGCTGCCGAACGCTCAGCCTCTGCCATCCAACCGTGTGGGCTGGTCACACGTGGGGACTTGACTGGACTGGAGGAGGCCCGGCCTAGGAGGGTGGGAGTGGGACAGGTTACCAGGCTTACTGAGCAGGGGGGTGATGCCAAGTCAGGGACCTGAGACTCAGGAGCTCGCCTTTCCATCCTGTGGGACCTAAACAGGACCCTCCGCCCCTGGGAAAGGGCTGGATTTGGGGATCCTACCTCCGACGCTGGGCAGACACCCAGCCCTGGGTGTCAAAGGCAGTGGGTAATGGGATGCCTCCTTCTCCCTACAGGAGAGGCAGCCCCCTTCTCATCGGAGTCCGGAGCAAATACAAGCTCTCCACAGAACAGATCCCCATCCTATACAGGACGTGTAAGTTTCTCAAGAAGTACTGGAACGGCGCAGCTGCTGCCTGGTGTCGCAGGACGCAGCAGCTGCTCTGGCACGGGGCACGGTCAGCTCCCCTCTGAGGCAAGGAAGCCCCACTCTGAGCCAGACCCAACAGGCGCGTGGCTCCAGGTCTAAAAGGTTTTTGTGCAACTGAGACTTGGCTCCATTTTTTAAAGCTTTTTATTATGGACGTGAATTTATCATGATTTTGTATATTGTCAAACATACACAGAAGTGCCGTTGTATGACAGCAACTGGGCTTTGATTTGAGTGCTTCTTTGATTTGTTTTTGTTTGCATTCCTCTCACACTGTAGCCATTTAAATGCTTCTGCAGTGGTACTGTGCTATTTGGGGATCTTTTACGCGATTTGGCTGACACAGCCAAAGCTAAAAATTGCAAACTTCTCCCACACATATTCAGAGGGGAAATTGGTTCCTTGCTGCATGTTATGCAAACAAAACATGCCAGTGGGATTTGCAACCCATTCCTCCATTTGCTAGGCACTCTGGAGAATGTGAAGAATATCTGTAAGACACGGATGAAGAGGCTGGACAGCTCCGCCTGCCTGCACGCTGTGGGCGACAAGGCCGTGGAATTCTTCTTTGCTTCTGATGCGAGGTAACTGAGCCTTCTTCTCTTCCCTTCCTGGGATTATGTAATCAAAGAATGCCTGTCTGAATACTGCCGGTTCTTACTCATCCTTCCATGTGCTCTGTCGTGGCTCAGCACGTCGCAGGGCCAAAGAGTTCAGCCATCCCTGGCCCTGGGCCTGGAGTCCTTGTCCTAGGAGCACCTGCATGACTGGTAGGCAGCCCTGGTGGCCAAAGGCCAGACGCACTGGTGGGCACAATGCTTCGAGCCTGCACAAAATGAATGGGTTAGTTGCCAATGTTGTAAAATTTGGAGATTTCACAGAAAAATCTGAATCTCTGGCTTCTCTGGAAGAACTACCAGATCTGGGCACGCCGTGCAGCCCCCTCTCGGGTGGCAGGTGTCTGGATCTGCTCAGAGGCTGCCCCCTTTAGATGAGACAGGTGTGTCTAGACCTCGGTCCCTCCCGCGCCCTCCCTGCCTTTGCCGGGGTTGAGACCGTTTGTGAAAGACGGAGCGAAGACATAGGGAGTTTTTCAATTGATTCTAAAGTCCATGCTCTCATCAATCCACCAAATAACGATTTTGAAATTTGAGAAATTCTGCTTTATACTCATTTCAGGAAAAAAAAAAAGTTACACACACAGGCGCACACACACACACACACACACACACACAGAGAGAGAGAGAGAGAGAGAGAGAACCAAAGCACTTTCCTGCCATTTGAAGTAGAAAACCTCTATAGTAACCTCTGGTACCTTCTTCAAAGACCCAAAGGCTTGGGCCTTTGTTATGTTTCCATTCTTGATGGGTTCTCTTTCCCGACCAGCATCTGATAGGACCGTGCTGTGAGGCAGGGAGGACACCAGGTCAGATCTCCTGGGAAACCGGAGTGACAGGGAGGCAAGGCCTGGTGAAACGCACAGCCAGCATCGTACCTAACGCGGAGGTTGGGGCAGCGTTCCCAAATGGTGCTCCTTAGAACACGCCGAGAGTACCAGCGAGACGCTGGTGTTATTTCAGTGATTCTAAAACACAGAGAATTGTAGATTGTGGCATTGTGCCATTAGAATTTGTTGAAGCTTTTATTTCTTAGAAGTTTGTCAATTAATTGTGATCTTAGCGATAAATAGTAACTTATATTCAATGAAATACGATAGATGTTTCTTTTTTTATTTTTATTTATTTATTTATTTTGTCTCGCTCTGTCGCCCAGACTGGAGTGCAGTGGCACAGTCTCGGCTCACTGCAACCTGCGCCTCTGGGTTCAAGCGATTCTCCTGCCTCAGTCTCCTGAGTAGCTGGGACTACAGGCGCCCCCCCTACCATGCCCGGCTAATGTTTTGTATTTTTAGTAGAGACTGGGTTTCACCGTGTTAGCCAGGATGGTCTCCATCTCCTGACCTCACGATCCACCCGCCTTGGCCTCCCAAAGTGCTGGGATTACAGGCGTGAGCCAGCATGCCCTGCCAGAGGTTTCTTTTTTTAGAAAAAAAAAAGGCGTGAATGCCTGAAAGGAGAGGAAATAATTATTTGTAGGGAATACTATCTATTATACATTTTTAAATCCAGCCAAAAGGCTGTTAGAACTGATAGTACTAGCAGCTGGGAGTAAAGGTGTGGAAATCCTATATCCTGGCGTTAGCCACTAAGCTGTATCTGGTTCGAGTGGGACCATGTCCACCCTGTTCTCAGGTGTCACCTCACGTGACCAGGCACGAGGCAGTCAGCAAACGTTAGGTGAACCCAAAAAGCAATACTATTCACCATAGCTGGAAAAAAAATGCTTTAATTAAATTCCTTAGAGTAAATTTTAACAAAAATACTCCAGAACATATTTGGAGAAAACTACAGAATTTACCGTGAGGAAGTAAGAGGTTTGAATATAGGAAGAGATTCCACATTCCTGTATACTTTTATGCAAAACTCTGTATACATTTATACAACGTATACAGTTATTTGTATACATTTATACAACGTATACAAAGTTATTAGTATACTTTTATACAACGTATACAAAGTTATTAGTATACTTTTATACAACGTATACAAAGTTATTAGTATACATTTATACAACGTATACAAAGTTATTTGTATATACAAAGTTTTGTTTAAAATACTTTTTCCAGTACAGTGGCTTGCCATCCTTCTATCTGTTTCTTCCTAGGATCTGGCTGGATATACCTCTCTTAGAGCCTTAGACCTTGATAGTTTCCCTCCTTACCTTTGCACCAGGAGTTAAGTATTCATTTTCAGGCATTCACATGTGGGTGTGGCTCTTGATAGAATGAGAGTGTTTTTTTTTTTTTTTTT
>NW_012101699.1:688812-696965 GCF_000951045.1 Mandrillus leucophaeus
AAAAAAAAAAAAAAAAAAAAAAAAGGGAAACTAGGTATTTTGTCCTGATGAGTTTCCCGTTGTCTGGGATTTGCTGAGTGCACCCCCTGGTGTTATTTACCATCTTCCTCTGTTTCCCTGTACACTGGAGTTTACGAGTGTTAAAAGCTCAGTCTTACTCAGGTTTGATTTTTTTGGCAAGAATACGTAGTTGGTGGTGTGTCCTTCCATCAGGAGGCAGACAGTGTCTCACCAGCTCTCTTTCTGTGCTGAGAGCCATCAGGGGTTTGAGCGTTGCCAGCCTTATCCATCCATGATAAAGCTTCGTCCAGCTTTTCACCTTCTGGTTTCAACAGCAATGGATGGTCCTTGATTAGAGCTATTAATAATTAGGAGTTCATAAATTAATTATTCTAATTCTATTATTTCTTCGTTACTAGCTGTATCACTTCTTAGAGAGACTTGCCTTCATACAGTGTGTGGTTGTCCTGAAAGACACATTGTCTAGAAAGGGAAAATGAATGCTTTATTCTTTCCCTTCACGACTCAGAATAATGTGTTGGTTCTCGAGTATCCTCCAGAGGTGACATTGTTTGGATCCTGATTTGAAGAAACCAGTTATAAAAAGACAGCCATGAGATTACTGGAGAAACGTGAACATGCTGAATATTTGATGATATAAAGGAACAACTATTAATTTTAGATATGATTATGGTATTATAGTAGGTTAAAATCGTTTTAGAGCTAAAGTGTTTACAGAAGAAATGATATAATGTCTGGGACTGGCATCAAAATAATTCCGTGGGGACGGGAGGAAGAGTGGAGAAGAGGAAGATTCACCTGCAAATCAGTGTTTTCCGTGTGGTGTCTCTGTCCCTCCTGAAATGCCAACGATGTGGCCCCCACGCTTGGGAACTGGCAGGGGCTGCTGCCTCGTAACTGCTCAGGGCAGGGCCTGATAATGCCCGTTTCCCTTCCCCCAGCGCCATCATAGAGCACACCAACCGGGTCATCTTCCTGGAGGACGACGACATTGCCGCAGCGGCTGATGGGAAACTCTCCATTCACCGGGTCAAGCGCTCGGCCAGTGATGACCCATCTCGAGCCATCCAGACCTTGCAGATGGAACTGCAGCAAATCATGAAAGGCAGGTGTCCCCTAGAGCCCGTGTGCAGCAGCCTCGGGAGCCAGTGTCTGGTGGAGCTCCTGACACTCTGCCTGGCCCTAGTAGAGGCCACAGCCCTCCTGCCCTCCGTGGCCACCAGGGCGGGGCTGCAGGTAGCCTGTGGCTTGCACAGGTGAGGGGACGTGGGGAGGCTGGCCTGGTGCCTCCAAGCGGGGGCTCCTGTCTGCAGCCAGGCGCCAGGTCCTCCCTACTGGAACTGAGCCCGGTGTGTCCACTGCCTTCCTTCACCAACTCCGGGGATCGCATTCCCACCCTCAGGCATCGTTTCTCCTCTGGGTGGAAATCTGCAGGTCTGCAGTAAATGGGGGGTTGGGGGTACACCTTCTCCCTACAAGCAGAGCCTCTCTGTCTGCACCCACTTCCATCCCCTACAACCTCTACCCCACAGGGCAGCCTAAGCAAACTTGTAAGAACCTGATTCAGCCCCCGTGATCCTCCTGCGGCTCAAGGCCCTCCAGTGGTTTCCTGCTGTTGTTAGAATAAAATCCAAACTCCCTGCCGCAGCCCACAAACCCCCACACTCCTGCCAGAGCTAAAGCCTGGCCCCACCACACCCAACCCACTGTGCCCCGCCACAGCCCCTGCATTCACTGTTCTTCTCATAGGACTGGTTCCTTTCATTGCCTCCAGCTGCCCTGAAATGTCACCCCTCAGAGAGTCCTTCTCTGCTCCCGTGTCTGCCATGGTCCTTCCCCAGCCCCTCCCCTACGGTGGCCACCCCTCACTCCCCCCACTTGCTTCGTGTGCTCGTCGCACAAGTGCCAGGTCATAGGCGACAGGCTGGGAGCACTGGCGTGTTGGCGTCATGAGTATGTGTATCCCCAAGAACACGGCCTGCCCCACCTGTGGGCACCTCCAGAGCATCAGGTGTAGCTGCTGCATCGGGGCTTGAACACCTGCAGCCCCACTGTCCCGTCAGCACCATCCAGTCCCGCTCAACCCAGAGCCCCGGAAATGCCTGTGTGGCTGGGAAGGTTTTTATTACGGAAACTAGGAGGGTGTTTATTAAAAGGAAAATTGCCTGTTGCTTTGGGCTTAGCTGTACTTTCCTAGCTGGGTGGCTTTTTGGGAGGGAAGCACTTTACTTGCGTTTGGCCTTGCTAAGGGAGCATGGCCCAAAGGGACCAGCCAGGCCGTTTGTTACTTGCATGCCTGGGGCAAATCCCTCCCTCCCTCAAGCTGCAGGGTCCGATTTGTAAATTGGAGAGAGCCCTGGTCCCTGACCTGCTTGCCTCTGATGGTAGTCAGTGTCAGGCAGGATAATCCCTGGGGATGCCTTTGGGAATCTGCAGTAAACTTTGCAGGAGTTGCTATCACTACTGCATAATGAAAAGCAGTGAAATATAATGAAATTAAAACTGACCAGACGTTTATTTGACCAGGTAACTTCAGCGCATTTATGCAGAAGGAGATCTTCGAGCAGCCAGAATCCGTTTTCAATACTATGAGAGGTCGGGTGAATTTTGAGACCAACACAGGTAATTCCTGCACTCGGTGGGGAGGCTCCGCCTGTGCCTAGTCTCAGGGAATGCGGTGACTGTGTCAATGTTAACGCCCTGCCGTGTGCCCTGCAGTGCTCCTGGGGGGCCTGAAGGACCACTTGAAGGAGATCCGACGATGCCGAAGGCTCATCGTGATTGGCTGTGGGACCAGCTACCACGCTGCCGTGGCTGTAAGTGGGACACATGCGTGTGGGGAAATCCACAGCAGTCTAGGACCAGACGCTGGCCTTCAGTCTTATCACTCATTGGGCCTTCTGAATGTGGCTAAGCCCTCGGACCCATTCCCATGAGCTAGCGTGAGAAATGACACGGAGACCTTGTATCTTCGAGGTGGCCTGCGGGTGACCGAAGTCCCCTCGCCACCTGGACAGTGAGGTTCCGTGTCACACACTGACCCTAGAAGCCCAGCTGCCCCACGTCCCTGTCATGCCTGTGACTGACTTTAGTCTCCATGCTTGTTGGCTTCAGACGCGGCAAGTTTTGGAGGAACTGACTGAGCTTCCTGTGATGGTTGAACTTGCCAGCGATTTTCTGGACAGGAACACACCTGTGTTCAGGGATGACGTTTGCTTTTTCATCAGCCAATCAGGTAAGGGACACAGGCAGTGTGGCCAGCCTTGCGTCAGGTCAGCTCTGGGCTCTCTCCTCTTCTCCATCATTCAATTAATTCCTCTGCATGGCTACCCTGTGCTGCGAACCCTCTCTTGCAGCGGTCATGTAACCCTTAGAGCCGCGGATTGCTGTCACCATTGTACGGGGAGGGCAAGAGATGTCTAAGGCCATGCGGCCAGGGAGTGACAGAGCTGGGACTGGGCTGGAAATGACACACATTCGTTTTTTTCCCCTGCCCCATGGCTTCTCCCTCTTCTTGCCTATCCAAGACTTCAAGGACCACTTACCAAGGTGCCCATAAATGTTTGCTGATTTATGTTAATAGAAAAAACATCTCCTTTAACATTCTGTTAGATTGAGAGTCACGTGGAGGACCCAGTGTGGGCTCTGTGCCCAAGTGTCCAAGCCGTGGCCTGTGGCTTGCAGTGCCCATGCTGCCCAGCAGAGAAAGGTGTGGGGAGACGGTGCTCCCTTTTAGGACCAAGGAAGGTCCCCTGAGCTAAATGCACCCCGTCCGGTGCCCTCCCAACACTTGACATGTGCTCCAGCGGCCTCAGGGAGGTGATCCAGGGCCATAGTCTTGGAGTCTCCTTGAGCTCGTGGAGGACTTTTGAAATGTTTTAATTACGGATAATTCCAAACCTTTATAAAAGAAGAGTTTTCATATAATGAATATCCCAGCCTCATCCAGCCCATCTTGTGCCGGTCGGACACACTTATATTAACCCCTCTTCTCCATGGGGTTACTTTGATGCCAATCCCAGGCATCATGATATTCATCCACATAAATACTTCAGGTTGTATGATTAAAATGATAAAAGAAAAACATATAACCACAGTGTTACTACCACAACTAAAATACTGATTGTAATGCTCCATCATCTATTGGGACTTTTAGTACTGCTGCCATTGTCAGTTTTAAATACCATTTCCATTTTGTTGACAAGCGAAGAAAAACCAGTACAGATGCACCGACCATCCGGCCCCCCACCTTATGACCCAGGACCTGCCGTCACATTCACCTTTGGGTTTATGATCCCACCAGAGCCTGAAACTATTTTATAAATTGGTGGGAGACATTAACAAAAGAACAGAGGTGGACCTAATATGAAAATAATGCAGTGGCAGCTTCCGAAATTCTGTATGTATAGAAGTCAGCCCTTTAATGAGATTGGAAAAACACTATCAAACCCTGGGGTGTGGGTGACAAAAGATAGAACCCTGTTTCCCCCACCCTCGCTGCAGTACCCCATGACACTCCAGTGCCATAACCCAGGGCTCTGAAGAAAGAAAAAAACAGAGGAGAATTGGGCCGCCTAGTACCGGGCGGCCCCTGCCTGCCCTGCAAAGCTGGGACAGACACAGCCAAGAGCCGTGGCCCTGCAGACAGAACAGCCTCCCGACTCTTGAGGATTTCAACAGTTTTGATTTTATAGTCTGGCTTATGCTGTAATTTAATTTGAGTTCGTTAGGACTTACAAACATAGGGAGTTTGTGCTGGTTTATGCATGAAGCTGTTAAGCTTTATTCTAAAAACAATTTGAGTCCACACTGAGACGCTTGCGAGAAGTGTCCTTTCAAACAATCTAGTGAGAAACACCACTTGGGGACATTCCTGCTTTTCAAATGTTAAATCTGTTCCATCTCAGCTTATTCAGCTGAGCTGCAGAACGGGCGCTGGGAGCCAGGCCCACCTGTCACCAGCTGTATGGCTTTGATCAGAGCACCGATTTCCTCCTGTCATGAGCCCTCATCCTCAAGAGGAAAATGGGGACAATGGTCCTCACGGGGTTGTCACGAGATTTAAATGAAAAAGTGCTTGCCACATACATAGTAACAAATCTTGAATGTAAGAATCAACCGAAAAGGCTGTTGCGTGCGTTTTCCTTTCCGAACACCTGCTGGCTGTGTCTTAGGCACCCATTTCCGTGTCAGAGCCGAGGTGAAGGAGGAGGGGGTTTGGGGTAGGGCTGAGGCTGGCGGAGCGCGGCGCTGAGAGGCCCCTGTGCGGCAGGCGAGACCGCGGACACCCTCCTGGCACTGCGCTACTGCAAGGACCGCGGAGCCCTGACCGTGGGCGTCACCAACACCGTGGGCAGCTCCATCTCTCGCGAGACCGACTGCGGCATCCACATCAACGCAGGGCCGGAGGTCGGCGTGGCCAGCACCAAGGTAGGAGCCACGGGCGCCCCTCCCGGGGAGAGCCTGGCCAGGCAGGTGCACCGGAGGCCGCAAGGCCCCGGAGGCCGCTCTCCTTCGGCCTGGACGTGCTGGGCAATTGTGCCCTCCTCTGCCCGCGCCACCGCCTTTCTTTCCCCGTCCCACCTCACCCCTTCTCCCCCGTCCGTTCCTTTCCCCTCCCTTCTTGGGTTCCCATCTCTTCATTTAGTCTCATTTTATTCCCATGTTCCTGTGTTTCGTTCATGTCGTCCTGTGGCTCTTTGAGCACCTTGGAGACCCTTATTTTAAAGCCCTTTAGGCCTGACACGGGGCTCCCACCTGGAATCCCAGCACTGTGGGAAGCCGAGGCTGGAGCATCCCTTGAGCCCAGGAGTTCCAGACCGCCCCGGGCAACCCCATCCCTTCAAAAGTAAAACTTAGGCCAGGTGCGGTGACTCACGCCTGTAATCCCAGCACTTTGGGAGGCTGACACGGGTGGATCACCTGAGGTCGGGAGTTTGAGACCAGCCTGGCCAACAGGGTGAAACCCCATTTCTACTAAAAATACAAAAATTAGTCAGGTGTGGTGGCTCATACCTGTAATCCCAGCTACTCGGGAGGCTGAGGCAGGAGAATCGCTTGAACCTGGGAGGTGGAGGTTGCCGTGAGCCGAGATCATGCCACTGCACTGCAGCCTGGGCGACGGGGCAAGACTTTGTCTCAAAAACAAAATATAAATAAATAAATAAGTAAAACCTAAAAATTAACTGGGCAGGGTGGTGGCTCCTGTAAATTAACTGGGCAGGGTGGTGGCGCCTGTAGTCCCAGTTACTCAGGAGGCTGAGGTGGGAGAATCAGTTGAGGAGGGAGAGGCTGCAGTGAGCCGTGATCTCGCCACTGCACTCTGGCGTGAGCAACAGGTAGACCCTGTCTCAAAAAGTAAAATAAAGTTGACTTAAAAGTGAAAATAAGGTCCTTGCCACCTCCTTCTTTGTACACAGGCTTATACCAGTCAGTTCATCTCTCTGGTGATGTTTGGTTTGATGATGTCTGAAGACCGAATTTCACTACAAAACAGGAGGCAAGAGATCATCCGTGGCTTGAGATCTTTACCTGGTATGTTCTAGAATTCAGCTTTCCATGTTTTCAGATCTAGTGGACTGTTGCTGGCCACTCTCTGTTGACTCTCGCCTGTACAGGATGTTGTTCATTTCTCCCTCCTCCTAAAACTTTCTAGCCACCCCAGCTCCCTCCTGGAGCCCTTGCTGCCTCTGTCCTCATGCTGCTCCGCCCCTGGCCCGACCCGGCGCTGCCTCCCTGCCTCCCTGGTCCTCAGTGGTGCTCAGCTCTTTCTCACCGCAGGGCCTTCGCACTGGCTGTTTCCTCTGCTGAACCATCTTCCTCCTGCTCTGTATACAGCCGACAGCTTCTCATCTCCGAAACCTCAGCTCAAATGTCACCTCCTGAGACCCTCCCTGGCCACGCTGAGGCCCCAGCCCCAGCACTCTGTGAAACATTAGCCTGTTTACTTTCTTTATAACACACCTCATGACCGGAGGTCATTCCCTGTTAACTGTTGACTGGCCTGTCTGCCCCAGCTGACATGTCAGCTCCGCGAACACACAGCCCTGTCTGCCAGAGCCGCCGCTGGATAGCTGGTGTCCAGCACAGGGAGGCATACAGTAGGTGCTCAGTAAGTACCCGAGAAAGAGCAAATGGCCTCAGGCCCTTCCTATGCCAGGCACTCCTTGGCAACCCCACCGCACTTTCTCCGTTTGCTGGCCAGCAGCACAGCCCCAGCTGTTGTAGCTGGTGAGGTACAGTGTCTGTTGCACTAAATCATGACCTTCTTGGGGACCACGGCCTCCCTTTTCTTCTTTCATCCACCACACATACATTAAGAACCAGTGCCATGCCCTGCCCCGCGTGCCATCCCTGCCCTGCCAAGATAAGCAGCGGCTCACGTCCTTCAGTCACTCACGTGCCAGAGTAGGAGAGAGACCTCTGTGCAGGCCTGAGAGGTGGAGACGAGTCGAGCCTTGCCCCAGGCTGGCGTGGAGTGCTCACTGCGGACAGGACATCACGGGGCTTCGGGGGGTGCCCTCCCAGAGACAGAGTGGGCACTGGAGCCTCCCTGGGAGCCGGGGCCAAACCCCAGAGCAGGCAGTGGGGGAAGGGCCACCATAGAGAACGGTCAATTCCAGGCCCTCGGGGCCTGACACTGGCCGAGACAGCATGCTGAAGGTTTATTTCTGAGAAGAGCATTCT
The DNA here is from genome assembly GCF_000951045.1 of Mandrillus leucophaeus. Lineage (NCBI taxonomy): Eukaryota > Metazoa > Chordata > Mammalia > Primates > Cercopithecidae > Mandrillus > Mandrillus leucophaeus. The sequence goes on from NW_012101699.1 coordinate 696,520, forward strand.
TCCTTTAAGCCAGGTCATAACCATGCAAAACAGGACCCAGTTCTGACGTCTGAGTCAGCGGTTCTCCAGATGTGGTCTACAGGTCCTGGGTGTCTGCAAAGCCCTTTAAGCAAAACTGTTCACATAGTAATATAGCAATATATTTTTTACAGCAAATCTCTTTTTATTTTTTGCCTGTATCCACATTTGCAAAGGCAGTGTTGGCTGTGCCTGGTACCCAGCACACTAGAAGGCCTACTGGTCATTGTGTCCTTCACCAGCACACAGCCAGTTTCCCTTAAGAATGGCCTTGACATCCAGGCGCGGTGGCTCACGCCTGTAATCCCAGCACTTTGGGAGCCCTAGGCAGGCAGATCACAAGGTCAGGAGATCGAGACCATCCTGGCTAACACAGAGAAACCCCGTCTCTACTAAAAATACAAAAAATGAGCCAGGCGTGGTGGCGG
>NW_012101699.1:698920-700945 GCF_000951045.1 Mandrillus leucophaeus
TCTCTATCTCCTGACCTCGTGATCTGCCTGCCTCGGCCTCCCAAGGTGCTGGGATTACAGGCGTGAGCCACCGTGCCCAGCCCTCAGTGTTATTTTCTAATCTGGTAAATGTTGACAGATTTAACTCAAAAACAAAGGCTCTTAGGGATGTGCAATAATTTGAGGGACTTGCAATGATTTTCAAGAGCGTAAAGGAGTCCTGAGACCAAACAGTTGGAGAACTGCTGGTCCCACTTACAGGGGCCTTGTCTTGAGACACAGCAGGAAAGAGGGGTGTTAACTGGTGGCGTCAGCTCTGTCTCCAGTGGGTGAGTTTGCCTCTCTGAGCCTCAGTTGTCTTACCTATAACATGGAGTGAGAAATGATACTTCCCTGCCTACCTTGTTGGTGCTCAAGAAAGTACTCGCACAGTACAAATCCCCACCCTGACAAAATCCTGGGCCGGAGCCCAAGTTATTTCTTTCCTGTAATCTGTTTTAAACGAATGCAAGGAAGCAAAGTGTACTAAGTGATGTGGGTTTCAAAACCTCCTCTTAAACCCCAGCATTTGTTTTCATGAATATCGCTCTAAAATCGGCATGACTGGTTTTCTCCCTCTGCTCGGTGCGTGGCCTAGAGCTGATCAAGGAGGTGCTGTCCCTGGAGGAGAAGATCCACGACTTAGCCCTGGAGCTGTACACGCAGAGGTCACTGCTGGTGATGGGGCGGGGCTACAACTACGCCACCTGCCTGGAGGGAGCCCTGGTGAGCCCCCACCCCCGGCCCCCACCCCCACGGAGGACAGGCACAGGAGACCTGGAGGAACCGGCGGGAAGGAGGGCAGGGCGTTGGGCTTGGGGAGGGCCGGGTCTAAGGACCCCTTGACCACTCCTGTGAGCTTATGCTAAGCACCAGCTCTCCACCAGGTTTCTAGCCCTGGGCACACAGAGATGGGTGAGGCAGGTGCCTGCCCCGGGGAGCTCCCAGTCTACTGAGGAGAAAGGGACAGGCCTGGGGTGTGCCCCTTCAGCTCTCCAGCCACTGCCAGGGCCCAATTGGAACAGCTCATTTAGACCTCATGAGCTTCTTAGGAGAGGCTGGCGGTTGCTATTCGCCTCTCATCCAGGAGGAAACAAAGCCTCCAAAAGCTTAACTATCTCACTCAAGGTGACGTAGAGGACCCGAATCAGACCTGAGTCCATGGGGACCGAGTCTGTGGGGCTTTTGCTTTTTTCCGCCACCACCAAAACTGCGAGGGGGGTTCTCCGCAGAGTTTCCTTGTTACCCCTCAAACTTCCAAGGGGAGTTCGAGATCCTGCAGGAATAAACTTTGAGGGCCCTGCTTTTTCAAAAATGGATGACAGGCCGTTTGCCGCCTGCAGCAATAAAGATCCACACCAGCAAAGAGAAAGCTGATGGGGCAGGGACAAGGTGCCAGGGCCACAGGGCTGCCCAGAGGGTGGGCAGAGAACCGGGCAGGGCCCTGCATCGCGGGTTTGCCCTCTCACTGTCAGCGTGCCGTGCACGGAGCAGAGGCTCAGCCCAGGTAACAGGGACAGCGCTCCAGGTGAGGCTGCACTGGCCATCAAGATGAGGGCATTAACCATGGCCCAGCTGGGCTGCTGTCCTCTCCCATCTCCTCCCCACCACCCCCATTTGAAAGACAATGCTAGGCTGGTGCAGTGGCCCATGCCTGTAATCCAAGCACTTTGGAAGGCCAAGGCAGTCAGATCATTTGAGATCAGGAGTTCGAGACCAGTCTAGACAACATGGTGAAAGCCCATCTCTACTAAAAATACAAAGCTTAGCTGGGTATGGTGGTGCACGCCTGTAATCCCAGCTACATGGGAGGCTGAGGGAGGAGAATAACTTGAACCCAAGAGGAGGAGGTTGCAGTGAGCCAAGATCGTGCCACTGAACTCCAGCCTGGGTGACAGAATGAGACTCCCATCTCAAGAAAGAAAGAAAAAGAAAGAAAGAGAGAGAGAGGGAGGGAGGGAGGGAAAGAAGGAAGGAAAGAAGGAAAGAAGGAGGGAGGGAGGGAGG
>NW_012101699.1:705610-706818 GCF_000951045.1 Mandrillus leucophaeus
TTCACGCCATTCTCCTGCCTCAGCCTCCCAAGTAGCTGGGACTACAGGCGCCCGCCACCTCGCCTGGCTAATGTTTTTGTATTGTTAGTAGAGACAGGGTTTTACTGTGTTAGCCAGGATGGTCTTGATCTCCTGACCTCGTGATCTGCCCACCTTGGCCTCCCAAAGTGCTGGGATTACAGGCGTGAGCCACCACGCCTGGCCTAAAATAGCTTTCTTTTTAAAGTAGCTTATACCACCTCCCGCCCCCCAAAACAAGCTGGAAACTGCAAAATGTATCTTCTGATCATGGCACTAACCAATAACCTGGCCAGGTGAGGCAGCTCACGCCTGTAATCCTAACACTTCGGGAGGTCAAGGTGGAAGTATTGCCTGAGGCCAGGAGTTTGAGACCAATCTAGGCAATATAGCAAGACCCTGCCTGTATAAAAACATTTTTTATAATTAGCCTGATGTATGTGCCTGGAGTTCCAGCTACTTGTGGGGCTGAGGTGGAAGGATCACTTGTGCTCAGGAGTTCAAGGCTTCAGTGAGCTAGGATCACGCCACTGCACAGGGAGCTAGGATCACGCCACTGCACAGGGAGCTAGGATCACGCCACTGCACAGGGTGGGCAGCAGGGTGAGACTCTGTTTCAAAACAAAAAACCGGAAACAACCTCATCACCCAGAGGCAATGCCAATTAGCACATGTAGTATTTTAGTCTAGGTTTTTCCTGTGCATGTGAATTTTTTAAAAAAATATTATTTAATATTATGTCAAGGATAAAATGTTTGCATCTTCCTTTTATTGTTATATTGCAAGTATTTTCTTACATCTTTATGAGCTTGTTTTATGTAGCATTTAATCATTACATAATATTCCACCACAATCTTATAACATGATTTTCTTAACGTTTACTTAGCCAATCTTCTACTAGTTAAGCTGTTCCCAGTTTTTTGTCTTCATAAATAACACAGCAGTGAACATCTTTGTATATACAATGTTGTCCCACATTTAAGATTTGTCCTGGCCGGGCATGGTGGCTCACGCCTGTAATTCCAGCACTTTGGGAGGCCGAGGTGGGTGGATCACAAGGTCAGGAGATCGAGACCATCCTGGCTAAAATGATGAAACCCCGTCTCTACTAAAAATACAAAAAATTAGCCGGGCGAGGTGGCAGGCGCCTGTAGTCCCAGCTACTCGGGAGGCTGAGGCAGGAGAATGGC
>NW_012101699.1:707793-711351 GCF_000951045.1 Mandrillus leucophaeus
AGGAAGGAAGGAAGGAAGGAAGGAAGGAAGGAAGGAAGGAAGGAAATAAGGAAATAAGACAATGCCGGTTGCAAGTGGTCACCGGCAACATTCAGAATTGATTTTCTTGGTCTTGGTAGGGAGTGCTGGGCTGACCACAGTGAGCTCCATCTCCTGCACCCGCCCCCTGGAGATTCTGACTCCTAGTACGGGAAGCTGAGGACAGGCAGGTGCTGCTTCTTGGGGTGCAGTAGAGACAAGGCCTGGGGTGCACTGACAGCCCCCAGATGACTCTGCCTCATGGGTGGGGGGCTCAGCTGCAGCGGCTGAATGTACTGGTGAAAGGTGCACATTTCAGCCATGCCGCCACATGAGTCTGGTGAAGAAAGAAGCGTTTAGGTGGCTGCTGGCACGAGCCAGTGGTCCTCTGGTCACTGGAAGGCCGGCCCTGCAGCTGTCGGCAGCCTCCAGAGTGGAGCCACACTCCTTACAGCATTGCCCTGACCCAAATCGACAGTGCTGGCGGGAGTCAAGAGATGATTTATTCAACTGTCTCACCATTTCAATGACGTGGATCTGTGGTAACTGAATACAGATGGATCTACCTGAATATAGGAAAAAAATTAATGCAAATAACACCCCAGTTTGTGCGATTTTGCGTGGAACCACTCTTTAGAAGTTATTAATGGGCGAATGCTTAATCAGATCATTAATTGAAGGTATAGCTACGCAGAATACAATGCCATCGTGATAAATGTGGCTGACTAGGGAGGAGAAGAGGGCGAGCTAGGCTGACTCCGACTTGTCTGTCCTAAGGGGTGGCTGTGCATGGAACTGGAGAGAGACAGAGCAGCAGTGCCCGGGGCTGGTGTGGGGACACAGAGGTTGTGTCCTGGTCTGGTGCACGCCCTGGATGGTAACCAGGCCTCTCCCCAGGCCCTTGCTGGGTGTCCTCAGTGCTGTCAACCACTCCAGGCATCTGTCTGCCTTGCAACCCTTGGCTCTCTGCCTTCCGGAGTCATCCTCCCCTGGTTCCCCTTCTTCCCCTCTGGTTGATCTGCTCCTGCCCCATCTGCCCAGAGTGACTCTGATCTCACCTCCTCTTTCCAGAAAATTAAAGAGATCACCTACATGCACTCAGAAGGCATCCTGGCTGGGGAGCTGAAGCACGGGCCCCTGGCACTGATTGACAAGCAGATGCCAGTCATCATGGTCATCATGAAGGATCCTTGCTTTGCCAAATGCCAGAATGCCCTGCAGCAAGTCACGGCCCGCCAGGTGAGGGCTCTCCCCCGGACTGCGCAGCTCTCTCCTGCTTTTCTGCACACATGCCCACCTCACCACTGTCTGCCAGTACCAGCGATGGATGGTCTGGCCAGCGCGTGGCTGTGAGCGCACACCCTCCCCGGGCCCCCTTGTGAGGAGTGCACACCCTTGGAAAGGAACTGGTCAGCCTGCAGCTGTCCCACACAGCTCTTGGGCGGGGCCCGGGGTCCCACACTGCGGTGAGCAGCGCCGGATGCTGGCCTGGAGCTCGGGGGAGGGGCTCCTGGTGGAGATCCCCGGGGCAGGGTTTCCCCGTTCTGCGGCCAGGCAGCTCTGACGCGAACTACCTGGAGTTAGCCCAGATCTCACAGGGCAGGGGCACAGCTTTCCAAAGACTGCCCTCGATTCAGGCACCTGTCGCAAGCCAGGGAACCACCCGCACTTCTGAGCAACTGACTATGAATCCAGGGATTACCACTCTCCCCTCAAGTTCAATAATTTTCTAGAACGACTCAGAGAGCTCAGGAAATCACTATCCTATTACAGTTTTATTATAAAAATCACAGCCAACCCCAAACAAGGGACCCATAGTTTGAGGGCCCCAAATGTGAAGTTTGTGTCTTCAGGATGTGTCACGCTCCCGGCACGTCACCGTGTGTCTCCAGGGAGCTCCCCTGAGCTGCTAGCTTCAGTGTCCGGAGTTTGTATTGTGGTTTTATTAAGTAGGCAGGACAGAGTGAACCATCGGCCATGTGATTGAACTCAGCTGCCAGCCCCGCTTTTGTCCTTAGAGGTTGGGAGATCAGGCTGACAGGCTCATGTCTCAAAGCCCCACCCCTCTAATCATGTGGCTGGCTTTCTGGCAGGGCGAGACCCCATCCTGGGACTATCTGCAGGCCCACCACGAGTCGTCACCTTAGCATACAGTCAGGTATAGTCCAAGAGACCTCCCATAAATAACGAAGACGCTTCTGTCACATGGGAAGGTCCAGAGGCTGGGAGCTCCTTCCTGGAACCGGCCACAAAGACCAACCAAATGCTTTGTGCACAGCAGCTGCCCTGAGGTGGGAGGGCAGAGTTCATGAAGTTTCAGGGAGGTGAAATCCAACAAGGTGCCCCATCCAGATGTCACCACCCGTGGCTCAGCACAGACGTCAGTGTGAGGGGATAAAACACAACTGCATCCTTTCCCCACTTAAAACCCTCCCATACCTTCCCGTCAAGCCACAGGTGAGCCTTCCCTGGTAAGGAGATCGCCATCCTGCTGCACCATTTGGCACCCCCATGTGTGCCTTGCCGAGAGCAGGGCAGACCCACTCCTAAGTCTAGAGGAGCTCGTAGTCCAGTGGTGGAAAAGAAAAACCTGCCTTTTTGTCCTGCGTTATCTGGCCCTTTCCTCCTGCTTCAGTGAGTTCCAGGCACTCCAGCTTTCCTTCTGCTTCCCACTCACGCTGCGCCCACACCCGCCTCCAGGCCTGCGCTGGCTGTTCCTGCTGTCTGGAATGCCTTTCCACAGAATGCTCTGCCCAGAGTTGGCCTCATCATTTAGGGCTCAATCCAAATGTCTCCTGTTTCTGAGAGAGCTTCGGAGACCTCACCCGTCTCCCAATCACATTATCCTGTTTTCTTGCCTTGGTGGCATGTCTTTGGAATTCATCTTTATTTCTTGGTGTCCTTGTCTAGGTTTTTGTTTTCCACCGCTAGACTACGAGCCCCACAGACTTAGGAGTGAGTCTGCCCTGCGCTCGGCAAGGCACAAATGGGTGCCGCATGATGCAGCAGGGTGGCGTCTCCTCCTCAGGGAAGGGGAAGAAACCCACCAAAAAGCCTCAGACACTTTATCCTTTCCAAGCATTTGTGTCCCACATGTACCACCTCACCCAGGATTCCAGCAAATGCAAAAGAGGACTGTTCTCATCACAGTCCTGTAGCTTCCAGATCCTCCGCATGCATCCGGGATTGCTGCTCTCAGAGACGATCTATTTTATGATCCTATTTCTCTGCTCCAGGGTCGCCCCATTATACTGTGCTCCAAGGACGATACGGAAAGTTCCAAGTTTGCGTATAAGACAATCGAGCTGCCTCCCACTGTGGACTGCCTCCAGGGCATCCTGAGCGTGGTTCCGCTGCAGCTGCTGTCCTTCCACCTGGCTGTGCTCCGAGGATATGACGTACGTCTAAAAACCGCACCTGACAGCAGAGAGGACAGACATAGCCCCAAAGTTCCCTTGTGTTCTTTAAATACTTAAATAGTCATAGAATAAGTAATTTTATTTAAAGTAGCTTTCTTTTTCTTTTCTTTTTTTTTGAGAC
>NW_012101699.1:712756-716120 GCF_000951045.1 Mandrillus leucophaeus
AAATGAGCTATGATGTAACATTTTGGACTCCTAACATATATTGCCAAATTATGTTCCAGAAAAGAACCAATTTATTATCTCACAGCAAGTAAGAACACACAGTTCATAGTACAAAGAAATAAAAGTTTTATTATAATTTTATTTTGAAGCTTTTAAAGATACATAACATAAAGAATATAATGAAGAATACATAAAGAATATAATGAGTACCTGAATATGTACATATCATCCAGAGCTGACATTTGCTAACATGTTTTCATATGTGTTTCATCTTTTAAAATATCTAAATGTAAGACATTGCAGATACCAGATACAGTAGAAGCCTACTTTTTTTTTTTTTTTTTTTGAGACAGAGTCTCGCTCTGTCACCCAGGCTGGAGTGCAGTGGCGCAATCTCGGCTCACTGCAACCTCTGCCTCCCGGGTTCAAGCGATTCTCTGCCTCAGCCTCCTGAGTAGTTGGGACTACAGGTGCGCCACCATTCCCAGCTAATTTTTTTGTATTTTTAGTAGAGACAGGGTTTCACCATGTTTGTCAGGCTGGTCTCGATCTCCTGACCTGATGATCCACCCACCTCGGCCTCCCAAAGTGCTGGGATTACAGGCGTGAGCCACTGCGCCCGGCCCAGTAGAAGCCTACTGATGAACCATTCCTATATTTCCTTCCCACTCCACCCTAAATGAATTAGTCACATGGAATTCATATATATTCTTACAAGAAAAGTGAGTTTTTAACGGTATACATCAAGTTACCTGTGTTTAAAAGCATAAACCATATTCTTTAAATCATGTTAACAGATCGTGACACACATCAGGTACACAATAAATGTTTATTGAGGAACTAACTAAACCTTATACAGTTAAATGAAACTTCTGGACTAAGGAATCTGCTTCCAAGATGCAGGTCTCTAGGTTGGTGACTATGGTGAACGTCTGTCTCCTTGTTTTTAAGTACTCTGAAAATTGTCTTTGAGGGGTAGCATGTTGCTGAGATCTTCGGGGTCCTGAACAGCCACTTTTTTTCGTTTTAGGTTGACTTCCCCAGAAATCTGGCCAAGTCTGTAACTGTGGAATGAGGATGAGACCGTGACAAGACCATCACCACCTTTCCTCTGATTCCAGACCTGTCCCAACAGCAGGGATGCGACATGGGAAGAGAAGTGGGCATCCCACATGTTCTGCGTGCTCCTATAGAGTTTGACAGCTTCCACGTGCCTTCTACCCAAGTGCTTTTGCTTACAGCAGATACTGTTTCTCTGTGTCCTGAAGTCGCCAGCGCCAGCGCCAGCGGAGAAGGGAATCATTGTTTACACATGGGGACCAGAGCAGACTTCTCCACTACTGTGCAATAGAGATACAGCTCTCTTCAGAGTAACTGTGAACCTTTTATAACCAACACTAGAGTTAGTTTTAGAAGACAAAATATTTATAATGACGATTGTATAGCTTTTAAGTTATTTTTCTAGTATGTGGCTTTCCGTAGCCGTGGTAACGCCCAAACTGTTCATCCTGGCTACCCGTGCGCTGTCTCCAGGCTTGCCCCTGGCAGGTGGCATTCATCTCAGATGTGAGCACAAGGCATGGCCCTCTGGACTCCTTTCTCCTTTTCCTTCCTGTCTAGGCTGCTCCTGAGTCCTGTTCCCTGACATCCATGAAGCCCCTCCAGCACCCATCTGTGCTTCCTATAAGTCCAGTTGAAATCTCAACCTTCTTCCACACTTTTTTCTCGTGTGTGGCCCAGATCCCTCCCCCTCTCCAACTTCTGTTGAATCTGATCACAGCTCTTTTTAGGCCCAGGCAGCATTTTGGTCCCTGCTCCTTGCCCATATAGTAAAACAGCTTGAAATATCCCATGCAAGAGAGTAGTTTCAAGTGGGCGACTCTGCTCTCGATTTAAAAGCGTGCACAATCAAAGTACTATGCAATTTTAGGACAATAAAGAACATACAATTTTGTGTGTGTGTTTGCATTTTGTTAACCTCATTCTTTTTGTGTACTTTGGATTTGGAGGACTGTGCAGGAGCTCGGCCGTGTTTGGAGGGGCAGCCCTGTTTGTTAGTAACCATTGGCCTCTTCCACACCTGAGACCTATGGGTTTCTAGTAGGAAAAGGAGGGCTGTTTTCTAGGATACAACAAATGCAAGAGATTTGGGACTCAGCAGAGGGGCCACTGAACCTGGAAGGGGTTGGCCAGAACCTGGAGACGGCACAGAGGGCTGAAACTCTCCAATTTGTAATTTTTCCCCCAATTAACCTATTACAGTCCCTGGTTTCGTTAATACAATCAGACAAGAAGATTGAAAGCCAGAAAGTTCTGAAGTCTTGTGAAGTCGGAACTTAGGCTGCCTACGTAAGTGCTGTCACACACACCCTGAATGATGTCTCCATGACAACGGATGTGTGCCGCACTAGTATCTCATTAAACTCTGTTCAGGATTACCTACGGGCCACTCAGCAAATTTCCATCCCCTCCTCTGCCCTCACGCGTATCACAGGGGCTGGAAACCTGGGAACTACATTTCCAGGTTGTCCACCAGCGAGAGGTATTCATGGGAGACCTGGAAGACAGCTGAGTGGCAGAAACCCTTCTGTATTTCTCTCTGGCAGAAGCAGACAGAAATGTGGCTTCCGCAAATGGAGGGTTCTGCTACGGCCCTTGGGCGCTGCCCAAAACGCACCCACCTCAGCCTCCCAGGCAGTGGTGACCATGAGCAGAGGTTTCCTGTGGCTCCTCTAAAATCCCCACTCTGGAGAGCTGGCAGGATCCGGGCGCTGCAGGGGCTTTTCCTGACTTCTGTCTTCCAGGCCCTGGGTCAGTCCCAGGGAAATGGCTAGAATGGTTTCTGTCCTACTGATCAATCCATGACCAATACAACTTCCAAGATTAGGAGACTACAAACTAGCCGGAACATTTTTCTCCGGACAAGACCTAGAAAGTGTCTTTCATCCTTATGCCCAAGAGGCGATGGCCATTCTGACTTTTGTGCTAATTGTTCCCTTGCTTTTCTTTATAGTTCCACCTGTGTATCTATCCCCAAATACCCTGTCTAGTTCGAAAGTGGAGGGCGAGTGCACACTGGGTGTGCAAGGAGAGGGCGGCACTGCCCCCGCTGGACGGAGGCTCCTGGAGGCGAGCAGATCAGTCTCCAGGTTGTGGTCTGACTCCTGCTTCTCTGGGAGCTGACAAGGCCCCTCCTGGGGAAGTCGTGAGCAAGGTCTCGAGGGAATCTTGGGCTCAGCACAGTCAGGCACCTGGCAGGGCCAAGGTGGGGACCAGGCGCTGGACCTGCAGCAGAAATACGGTCAGAGGGAGGGGGCTGCCCTGTACGTCCTGCTTCTAAGCTCACCACGGCCTGCCTTCAGCT
>NW_012101699.1:716910-723337 GCF_000951045.1 Mandrillus leucophaeus
GCTGGGATTACAGGCGTGAGCCACCGCGCCCGGCCAATTTTTGTATTTTTAGTGGAGACGGGGTTTCACCATGTTAGCCAGGATGGTCTCGAACTCCTGATCCGGTGATCCGCCTGCCTCGGCCTCCCACAGTGCTGGGATTACAGCGTGAGCCACCGTGGCCGGCCTGAGCCCCTGTTTTCTGTATGTGTGTCTTCCTTCTTCTGAGTTTCCTTTTTTGTTCCGGTGAAGCCCATTCTTCTTGAGAAAAGGTGCTTGAGAGGTGTCTTAGTTCGGGCTGCTATAACAGTCCTGGTGCCTTATAAAAATCAGACATTTATTTCTCACAGTTCTCAAGACCAGCAAGTCTGAGATCAAGGCAGTGGCAGATGTGGAGTCTTGGTGAGGGTCCATTTCCTGGTTTGTACAGAGCAACCTTCTTGCTGTGTCCTCACACGGCAGAAGGGGCAAGGGAGTTCTCTGGAACCTCTTTGATAAATGTACTAATCCCATTAATAAGGGCTCCACCCTCACACTCATCACCTCCCAAAGGCCCCACCTTCCTAATAACATCACATGTGGCAGGGGTTAGGATTGCAACATATGAACTTTGGGAAACACAAATATTCAGGCCACAGCAGAAGGCAAGTTTTTTGAGAATCTGCAAGTGTGGAAATGATTTTTTTATTTATACTTGATAGAGGGTTTAGCTAAACATACAATTCCAGGTCAGAAAAAAATGTCCCTGCAGAATTTTAAAGGTACTGCTTCATCGTCTTGTTCCCAGTGTTGTTACTGAGGAGTCCAAAGTCTGATGTCTTTGTAGGTGACCTTTTTGTCTCCTTTTTGTTTCCTGTGTTCTGAAATACCACAAGTTGCCTACAGTCACATTTCATTTCGGGTTGATTGAGTCTGGTAACTTCTGCCTTTCAGATCTAGGAAATTTTCTTGAATTACTTTGTTGTGGATTTCTCTGTTTCTCTGTCCTCACTGGAGTGTCTATTATTCCCAGGGTGAAGCTGCTGGACTGGCCTCTAATTTCTTATCTTTTCTTTCATTCATTTGTTGTCTTTTTGCCCTACTGAGAGATCTCTTCAATTTTATCTCCCAACCGGTTACCAAGATTTTTCATTTCTGCCAATATGATTTAATTTTCAAGAGTTTTTCTTTGCTCTCTCTCTATATAAAACATATATATGTATATTATTTTTGAGACGGAGTCTCACTCTGTTGCCAGGCTGGAGCGCAGTGGCACAATCTCGGCTCACTGCAAGCTCTGCCTCCCAGGTTCAAGTGATTCTCCTGCTTCAGTCTCCCAAGTAGCTGGGACTATAGGCATGCGCCACCACGCCCAGCTAGTTTTTGTATTTTTAGTAGAGACGGGGTTTTACCATGTTGGCCAGGATGGTCTCAATCTCGACCTCGTGATCCGCCCACCTCAGCCTCCCAAAGTGCTGGGATTACAGGCGTGAGCCACTGCGCCCTGCTGTTATATAACATGTTTTTAAAATTACCTAAAGTCTGTACTTTATCTGCGTTCCCTTAGTTCTTATCTAATGTCCTTTTTCTGTTCTGAGACATGCCTCCTTAGTTTCCTCTTGGCTGTGAGAGTTTCTCAGACTTGTTTTTAATGACCTTGACAGTTCTGAAGACTACTGGTGGGTGCTTTGTGGATTGTCCCTTTGTTGGGTTTGTTAACGCTTTACTCATGGCTAGACTGGGGTTCTGGGTTCTGGGGAGGAACACCACAGAAGAAAGTGCCTTTCTCATCCCTTCATATCACTGGTGCACACTATCCACATCTTATCACTGGTGTGGTGTGCGGCCTTCATCAGCTGGCTGAGGAGGTGGGAGCCAGGTTTCTCCACTGTAAAGGTTCTCATTTTCCTCCTTCTCCATATTGTACTCTCTGAAAGGAAGTCACTAAGCTTGGCCCACACTTAAAGGGCAGGGTGTGATGTTTCACCTCCTTGAGAGAGGAGTATCTACACAATTTGGAATTCTTCTGCACAAAGGTTTTTTTTTTTTTTTTTTTTTTTTGAGAAGTAGTCTCACTGTGTCTCCCAGGCTGGAGTGTGGTAGCGCCATCTCGGCTCACTGCAAGCTCCGCCTCCTGGGTTCACGCCATTCTCCTGCCTCAGCCTCCCGAGTAGCTGGGACTACAGGCGCCGCCACCATGCCCAGCTAATTGTTTTTGGTATTTTTAGTAGAGAAGGAGTTTCACTGTGTTAGCCAGGATGGTCTCGATCTCCTGACCTCGTGATCCGCCCGCCTCGGCCTCCCAAAGTGTGGGATTACAGGCGTGAGCCACCGTGCCCGGCCACAAACTTGTCTATTCTTCCCCATTTGTTATTTCTATTAGTATGAACCATAGATATTTATTTTATATTTTGAGTCATACTCAATACTATGTTAGTTTGTTGCTCCAATAGTTCTAGCAATAGCCACTGGAGGCTTTTTCAGTTGGCTCTTGTCTCTTTGGCATAGCCCCATCATTGTGTGTGTGTGTGTGTGTGCGCGCGCGTGTGTGTGTGTGTGTGTGTGTGTACTCACACTACAATATTCTCCAGGTTTGTCTTGTCCATACCCTGACCCATCAGTGTGTGTGTGTGTGTGTGTGTGTGTGCGCGCGTGTGTGTGTGTGTGTGTGTGTGTACTCACACTACAATATTCTCCAGGTTTGTCTTGTCCATACTCTGCCCCAGCCCTAGAATCAGCCATTTTTCCAGGGATCCCTGGTTCCTTGCATGGCAAATGACATTACAGAAGATCTGGGCTCTGGGTGTGTTGGCTGCTACTGAGATGTCGTTTCTAGGCCATCTCAGCTGACAGAGCAAGGCCATGTTGCATACACCTGTGCTGAACAATTTTTAAATGGCTGGCTCTTGTTTTAAGGATGTAATATGTTTTCATTCTCTCTGAAGCCAACAATAGTTTTATTTTTATTTTTTGAATTTTCCTTCTCCACAGAGTCTGTTTCTTTCAAGATGCAGTTGTCTTACTTTTCTAAGCCATATGACATTGAGCTGTCTGTTCAGATTCAAGGTGGGCTGACTGGAAGTTCTAAGCACATGGTAGGGCTGGTTGATGCAAGATTCCCTGCTGGGAAATCTGGCGGGGGTGGGGGTGTCATCATGTTCATGTCTCAGGTCTTCCCTTTAGGGCTCGTCAGACTTCTGGAGAACAGCTTGCTGGCTCCCTGCCTGAGAGTACGGGCCCAGCTGCTGGTGCTCTGGGGGATTCCCGGAGGAGGACGGCAAAGGGCCACTGGGTTCAACATTCAGTTATACGGCGCCCAAATAACCCTGTTTCCATGCAGTGCCACACCCTCAGCTGTGCCCCAGCTCATGCCCTCATTCTAATCATCACCATATAAGAAACTTCCGGACTTCTGCCTTTCCCAGTTCTGCCCTTCCCTGGCATGGCCTCGTGTGAGCCGGTCTCCCCAGCATGGCTGACCAGTCCCAGGATAGAAGCCCTGTCCGGGGGACCATCAGAGTCCATCGTTGTGGGTTGTCAAACTCCATTCGGGCCTGAGGTGGCCTCCATGGCCCTAGGGTTTCCAGGCCAGCTCTACCCCCGCCTCCTCTGGGTGTGATGTTACAGGCACCTCCCAACAAACATCCCCATTGGTTTAAGTGCAGTTTAGCTTTCTACAGCACACAGCTGGGGCAGCCCTGACGTACACCCTTCAGCACATCTCTGGGTCCTTGTAGGGGTTGGTGAGAAGGGAAGATGTGGGTTAGTGGAGTGGGGGGAGGGCAGGCAAGGTGTTGAGGGGACAGAGGCCAGTCAGCATAAGGATGTACACCATCCCTGCTGCATGGGCTGCACCTAGCTCTTCCTGCTTCCCTCCTTCTCCACACCACTTCCTACAGAACCAAGGCAGGCAGAAGTGAATCCCTTGCCCAGAGGAGCACAGCTGACAAATGAGTCGGATTGGCATCCAGGCCAATCAAGGGTGGGGGATATCAGGACCACAGAAACCTGTAGGCACTGTGGCTGCACATACAGCTGGTCTCCGGACAAGTCCCCGATGCCCCAGGCACCCCTAGCTCCTCCACCCTGCCGTGCTCTTGTCTTAGTTTGTTTCTGTTGCTTACAACAGAATACCTGAAACTGGGTAATTGACTTTAAAAAAGAATGTATTTGTTAGAGCCCTGGGGGCTGAGAGGTCCAAGGTTGAGTGGCTGCATCTGATGACGACCTTCTTGCTGGTGGGGACTCTGCAGAGTCCTGAGGATGGTCCAGGTGTCACATGGCCAGGGGGCTGAGCATGCTCACGTGCCAGCTCCGCTCTTCCTTCCTCTTCTAAAGGAGCCACCAGTCCCACTCGGTGATAACCCTTTAATCCATGAATCCATCAGATTAATCCCAACCACCCTCAGAGGCCCTACCTCTCAGTGCTGCCACACTGGAGATTAAGTATGAACATGAGTTTCATAGAGGATAAATATTCAAAATAGCACCTCCTAATTTTTAAATGTTTCTTAAATCAACTAATCAATTAAAAAAAGAAAAGCTCTCTGGGCTAAACAAGGCATATCAGTGAGCTAAAGCCAGCCCACAGGCCTGGCAGTGCCAAGCTACCTCAAGGTCCTCAGAACTCTCCAGTCCCCTCACCTTGCCCTAAGACCAGGTGACTTGTGGCTCCCTGAACAGAGGAAGCAGGTCCTCACGTCTGAACATTTGGGCCTGAGTGCCCTTTCTGCCTAGTCGCGGGCCCAACATATCCTGCTGGGCAGCCTTAGCAACAGCTTCCTCCCGCCCAGGAGGCCTCCCTCAATTGCTTCTCCCCACCACAGACCAGATCAGGTGAGACATACTCACGTGTCCTACCTGGTTCACATATGTTGTGGCAGGATCTTTTCACTTGGAGGGTTCAATCAGCATTCTTGGTGCTGTTCCAAGGCCCCCATCCCCACCCTGTCACCTCAGCTTTGTGTCCATAAATGTTCACTGTATCTCATAAACCAGAAAAAAAGCAGTGTCTCTGGAATAAAAAGAACCCTTACAGAAAACTTAGTGTGAGATATGTATAGGTGTGTACACATGTACACTGATTTTTGGTTACTCACTTGACATGATGTGAGTGCTATGAAGTTAGGCCTGCAGTGCTTGAAATTGGTGTCCCCCTGTTTTTTTTTTTTTTAGTTTGTTTTGTTTTTGAGACAGAGTTTTTGCTCTGTTGCCCAGGCTGGAGTGCCGTGGAGCAATCTCGGCTCACTGCAACCTCTGCCTCCTGGGTTCAAGTTATTCTCCTGCCTTGGCCTCCTGAATAGCTGGAATTACAGGCACCCACCATCACGCCCAGCTAATTTTTGTATTTCTAGTAGAGATGACGTTTCACCATGTTGGCCAGGCTGGTCTCGAACTCTTGACCTCAGGTAATCTACCCTCCTCGGCGTCCCAAAGTGCTGGGATTACAAGTGTGAGCCACTGCGCAGCCTTCCTAATGAGGAGAAGCACCCATCAGTGCTCCTTGGTGGAACCTCGGCTCTGACAGCTGGGCTTTTACTCTTTTCCCATGATTCTTGATCCTGGCAATTTCTGGTTTCCTGTTTTCTCTCATGCACCCGAGGCAGGTGGCAGGTGAGTCTGAGGTAAGGACAGGTGTGGGCCCTCCTCAATGCAGGCCACACTGCGAGGCAGAATTTCAAGCAGCGATGAGCCATGCTGAGATTTAGGAAACTCCCTCTGGTGGCCAAGGAGGACACCATGCTGGATCCGTTCCTCTACCCCACCCCACCTCTGAGGCTCTGGTGCCTCCAAGCGGCCTGGCCCAGCCCTCAGTGCCCTTGGAACCTGGGTCACAGGCTAGCTGCCCTCCCCAAAGTCTGCAACCACCATTCACACCACCCAGCCCCTTGCCCTCCCCATCTGCAGAGTCCTGTTCCTTCTCCCAACGCTGGCCCTGGCCACTCCGTGGCTACTGGTATTGTGTTACTGCTGTTCTACCCCACACTCACCATTTGTCAACCACTGTTCCCACTCTTCCAGTCCCCAAAGCCCGGCTCTCCGCGGTTTTCCCCATGTGCATAGCCTCGGTGGCGCGCTTCCTGCTTCACTTTTCAACGTAGATCTGGCAACATCCCAAGACCCGGCCTCTCCCATCCTGTACGACCCCAAGGCCGCTGGTACCTGATCCAGCCTCAAAAGCAACTCAGAGTCAACGGGTCCCAGTCCCTAGGGGGCCCTGAGCAAGGGACTCCTCGCCCCGCCCCCCACCCCTCTCAGAGACTTGACTGAGCACCTCCCTTTTTTTTTTTTTTCTGAGACAGAGTCTCACTCTGTTGCCCAGGTTGGAGTGCAATGGCGCAATCTCGGCTCACTGCAACCTCCGCCTCTCGGGTTTAAGTGATTCTCCTACCTCAGCCTCCCGAGTAGCTAGGATTACAGGCGCCCGCAACCACGCCCAGCTAATTGTTTCGTATTTTTAATAGGGACA
>NW_012101699.1:724677-737303 GCF_000951045.1 Mandrillus leucophaeus
AGCTGCACTCCTGCGCCGGGTGCCCAGGGGCCCGGGGTCGCGTCCCCGCGACCTTGACCAAGGCACTGACCCTCGCTCTGCCGCGGTTTTGCCTTCAGGAAGGTGGGGAAACGCCTCTTCTGGACAGGGTTGTTGTCAGGCTGTGTGACTGTATGCAGACGCCTGGGCAGGACACCGGTGGACATTTGTGGAAGATTGGGCAGGGTGCTGGCCCTTGCTGGTGTGAGAGGTGTAGGAACCCCCTCCTCATCCGCCCAGCCTCCCGCCTCCCCACGCACGCCTCCCTTGCCTTGTCATTGCACACTCAGTGTCCAGCAGTGCCAGAGGGGACCCAGCCCACATCCCTTACCACCACACCCCTCTCCCAGAAGACTGCTGCCCCAGTCCACTCATCTCGCCCGCCTTGAACATGCCAGCCCGCATTTGCCCCAGGACCTTTGTATTTGCTGTTTCCTCGTCTTTGGAGTTGTCCGTGATCTTGGCACAGGTAGCTCCTTCTGCTCCTTCCTCTGACCAGATGTCTGGGTTTGGGTGAGGCCCTCCTCGACCACCCTCTTTCTTCCCTTAGTCATGCTATTTCATTATTTTAAAAATTTTCTTCCTAGCTCTTACCTGGTTTGAAACGTTTCTATTTATTTGCCTGTTTATTTTCTGTCTCCCCGACTAGGATGTAACTTTGTGAAAACAGGTAGCTGTCTGATTTGTCCACTGCTTTATCCGCAGTACTTAGAAAGCACACAGTAAGTAGTATCAGCTCAATGAATGAATGAATGATCAAAGAAATGGCCCAGTCTCCCTGTTGTCTCTGCTTTATCTGTTAATTTAGTGACTTCTGATTAACGTATGAAACTTGTAAGCAGATGGAAGCTTGTTCTATTTTGTGAAACATTTTGGTGTCCTTGACCCCTTTAATTGCTAACCGTTGGAACAAGCTGTGATGTAAAATCTCACATTTTTATAATGGTTTAGCTCTAGCTTTCTTCCACACATGCAGGAGACATTTACTGAATTCTGCATTATCTAGGTCATGCTTTCTGCTAGGCCCTACGGACACAAGGCAGATAGCAACAGGGTCCCTTTCCGAAGAGAGCCCAGGAGCCCAGTAGAGAAGGCAGGCATGCAGACACTTAGTTCCAGGACTGTGCAACCCTTGCTGTCCTGGAGGGGCTATGCCATGGAAATGTGGAGGAGGTGACAGGTGATGCTGGGGGGCCTTGAGGGTGATGAGAAATTTGCTAGGCAGGGAGAGGCAAGAGGTATGAAGGAGCAGGGCCAGGTGTAAGGGCACAGAGTCGTGGGGACTCTGAAGAACTGGAACCTTACCCAGCAGTTTTCTGGAAGAAGGTGGAATTTGACTGGTGCCATGGCTCACGCCTGTAATCTCAGACACTTTGGGAGGCTGACGTGGGAGGATCACTTCAGGCCAGGAGTTCAAGACCAGCCTGGGCAACAGTGAGATCCCTGTCTCTACAAAAAATTTTTGAAAATTAGCTAGGTGTGGTGGCATCCACCTGTAGTCCTAGCTAGTTGGGAGTCTGAGGTGGAAGGATCCCATGAGCCCAGGATTTCGAGCCTGCAGTGAGCTACGATCGCACCACTGTGCTCCAGCCTGGGTGACAGAGCAAGACCCTGTCTCTAAAACAGAAGGCAGCACTCCACATTTGTTCCGATTTTTAAATGTTGGCAATAGCTAATTAATTTTTTTTTTTTTAAATGCTGTGAGCCAAGCCAAATACAGATTCATTCAGCTTGGTTGCAGATTGTCATCCTCCAGGAGTGGCTGTGTGGGAGGGAGGAGTTGTGGGGAGAGCAGGAAAGGTAGCCTAAGGCCAGGAGAGTCAGGCCCTGTTTGCCCAGGTACCAGCCCAGATACTCATTTGATTGTAACTGGAGCCCTGTGGAAACGGAAGCTCAGGAGTTTGAGTAGTCTGCTTCTTAGCAAGCAGCTGGTGAGTGGAATCCGAACCCAGATCTCTCCCCAGATAAGGATTCTTTCCTGAGTCCCTCAGCTCTGAGTATTCTCTTTTGGCTTTTAACTTGTTCTGGAAGAATGACCACCAATCTATTTAATGTTTTCCTTGATTTGACTTTTAAATTTTTCTTCAAAAGGATCCTGCAGAGTGAAAAACAATACTATTTCTGCATAGACTTCTCTGGACAGCTTTGATTTTCCTGGTAATTTAATTTTCAGGGTGCCAGAACATTAATTTGTTCACAGACTAAAATCTGTTTATTTGGTCCCCTGAATAAACATTAGAGGGGATCCTTGAATGTGTCTAAGATAAAATATTCTTAATTTTCTGGATAAAGAAAAGGACCAGGCAAACCAGTTAATAGTGACTAGACCAGTTTTCATGAGACATAAAACAGAGACCAGATTTTTTTTCTTCTTAAGACTATTGATTTGCCAATAGGGCAACTATTTTTGATCTACATACATACAGTAGTTATACCTGACACTTGGTTAGGAAGGTGCCATTTTTACATAATTTTCCTTCAGAATAATTAATTCCTGATATTTTGTACTTGATTGTATGATCCGGTTTCAACATCATTTTTTAAATTTTAACTTTTATTATGGGAATTTTCAAACATATACAAACTAAACAGAATAGCGTTCTGCTTTAACAGTTATTCACTCCTGACCAATCTTGTTTTATCTCTAATGTTATCCTCTTACCCACTTACCACCCATAATTATTTTCAAGGAATTCCTAAATATCATGTCATTTCATTCATTATTTTTCAGGATACTGATTACACAGTGGGTGCCCGGGAAATGTTTGGTAAAGACGAAGCTGAACGGGAGAATACATGTGGTAGGGTAGCTGGGAGCAGTGGTTCAGATCAGGACTTTGAGTCAGACTCCCAGTGGGTCTGCTGCTTATCTGGGTGATGTGCAGAAGCGATCGGGCTCATCTGTAAAACAGACGGGCACAACCTCAGGGTGCTCAGTAGGTATGCAGTAGTTATACAGACGGGCAAAACCTCAGGGTGCTCGGTAGGTACGCAGTAGTTATACAGACGGGCACAACCTCAGGGTGCTCGGTAGGTAAGCAGTAGTTATACAGACGGGCACAACCTCAGGGTGCTTGGTAGGTATGCAGTAGTTATACAGCACACTGCGGTGGGTCTCTAAAGGTCCTGACTCTTTTAAAGGTGAAAAAGTAATAATTCCTTCATATCATCAAATAACTAGTCAATCTTCAAATTTCCAGCTGCCCCATGAATTTTAAGTTTCCTTAACAGTTTGAAGGTAGAGCACGATAAGGTCCATACATTGTTGATTGGTTGATACGTCTTTTAAGTTTCTCTTCATCCATAGATCCCCCTCCTATTTCTTTGTTTTCTTGGTAGTTTATTTGTTGAAGCAATCAAGTTGTTCTGTAGCATTTCCACAGTTGGTATTTGATTGATTGCATCTCTGCAGTGTAATTTAATGTGTTTCTCTGTAATCTCTGTCAGTTAGTGATTGGATCTAGACAAGGCTTGGTCAGATTTAGGGTACATTCCTCCATCAAGATGCCGTCCTAAGTGGGCTCTGCACTTCTTATCTAGAGGTAACCTGAGGCTCTCTGCCTGTCTGTTTTACAGATGAGCCCGATCGCTTCTGCACATCACCCAGATAAGCAGCAGACCCACTGGGAGTCTGACTCAAAGTCCTGATCTGAACCACTGCTCCCAGCTGCCCTACCACATGTATTCTCCCGTTCAGCTTTGTCTTTAACAAACATTTACTGGGCACCCACTGTGTAATCAGTAGAGGATTGAGAAATAAATCAGACACATTTTCTGCCCTTACAGGGTAGAAGTATAAGTAGACTCGCAGTGCAGTCTAAAGTGAATACAGCGAGGGTGGTGACAATGGGAGCGTGCCCAGCACGGTTTGAAGGGAAAGGCTGGAGGAAGAAACATGTAAGAGAAGCAGGTGCTTGAACTAGTGTTTGAAGGAGGATGAAGGTTGACCAGGAGGTCAGAAAGGAGAGGGACGCCATTTCAAGCAGATGGAACAGCTTAGGCAGAGGCCTGCAGGTGTTCAGTAGCTGGGTGTGTCTGCCGATCCCAGGTGGTTTGATATTGCTCAGGATTGGGCCAGAGGACTGCCATCTCCCATGCTGTGCTAGGGAACTGAGTCTTATTCTCAAGGCGGTCAGTCACTGTTGAAGGAGTTCAAATGGTATGGCATGATCACTGCGTATTTTCAACAAATCTCTCTCTTTTTCCATCTCCATAATTTGAAATAATTATAGATTCATAAGAAGTTGCACAAATGGCACAGAGAGGTCCCAGTACCCTTCATCCAGCTTTCTCCAATGGTTATGTATCTTCATAACTATAGTAAAATATCCAAACCAGGAAATTTGGCATTGGAACAATGTGTATAGAGTTCATTGTCATTTTTTATCACATGTGAAAACTCATATAACCACCACCACAATCAAGATTCAAAACTACGTCATCATCCCAAATATCTCCCTGTGCCACTCCCTTACAGCCACAGCACCCTTTTCCCCAGCATTCATAGCTGCTGGCAAGTGCTAATCTAGTCTCCGTCTCTAGACTTTTGTCTTTTCAGGAGTGTTATACTCATGGAGTTAGACAGCCTGTGACTTTTGAGGTTGGCTTTTTTCATAGAATATACTGCCCTCGAGATCCACCCGAGTTGTGGTGTGTTTCAGCCGTTGCTGAGTGGTGTTCCGTGGCATGGGCGTACAGCAGTTAGTTTACCCATGTACCCATTGAAGGACATTCGGGTTGTTTCTAGTTTAGCTATTAAAAATAAAGCTGCTGTGAACATTTGTGTACATATTCTCATGTGGAGTGATTTCTCTGTCTAAAGTGGCATGTGTGCAGTGGTTTGGAGGTCACGGGAATGGCATCTGGGAGAATGCTGCTGCTGTCGCTGGTCCAAGGAGCCATGAGAAGCTGTTACCCAGGCCTCTGGGAGTGGGGGATAGAGAGGGGCAAATAGGCAGGCCTGGGTGCCTGGAAGTGGGGCTGGTGACCGGGATCCTTGCAGGGTCCTGTGGATCCAACAGTGGGTGAGGCGATAACCAAATGCTGGTTGTTCTGTATTGTGGCATATACTGTGGGTTGAGAACTACAGAGGATGGCCCTGAGAGCTGCAAGATTCTCGATTATCCAAGAAAGGTTAAGTTGTTCTACCAAGCTATTCTTCAAAAGAATTACAGTAGGAAGATAGAATAACTTTTAAAATTTTTACTTTCTTTTTTTTTTTTTTTTTGAGACGGGAGTCGCTCTGTCACCCAGGCTGGAGTGCTGTGGCGCGATCTCGGCTCACTGCAAGCTCCGCCTCCCGGGTTCATGCCATTCTCCTGCCTCAGCCTCCTGAGTAGCTGGGACTACAGGTGCCCGCCACCACACCTGGCTAATTTTTTGTAATTTTTTAGTAGAAATAGGGTTTCATCGTGTTAGCCAGGATGGTCTTGATCTCCTGACCTTGTGATCCGCCCGCTTCGGCCTCCCAAAGTGCTGGGATTACAGGCATAAACCACTGCGCCCGGCCAAATTTTTACTATTATTATTATTATTTAACATAGAGATGAAGCCTCACCATGTTGCCCAGGCTGGTCTGGAACTCTTGGGCCTAAGCAATCCTCCTCCCACCTTCGGCCTCCCACAGTGCTGGGATTACAAGTGTGAGCCATCGTGTCCAGCTGGAAAACAGAACAATTTAATGAAAAAAACATCGGCAGCAAGCATTGAGGGTGATTGTGAGAATCTGCTTTTAATCACAGTAGTCAGTTGATTTAAATATCGCATGTCCTGGGTATTCTGAAGCTTTAGTGTGATTCAAGGTTCGCCTGAGTCTGTGGATCACTGAATCGTTGTCATCGTTAGAGGAAAGAGTGTTTTGGTAGGGGAAGTCAGCAGGATGAAATGTGCAGGACTGTGTTCTGGTCCTGGCCAGCCTGCGTGCAAATAGCTTCACTTTCTAAAGGGATGTCAGAATGGTGCTTTGGGAGGAACTTGAATATTGTGGTGAAACACACCTAAATTCAAATCTGGGCCATGCTGAGAATTTGGACAACTTCCTTATTGCCTCTAAGCCTCAGTTTCCTCATTTGCAGAGCGGGGGATAGTCATATGCCCCTCACTAGTTGTTATAAGGGTGTTTATAAATGTGTATCTCAGAGCCAGGCCCACTCTCATGCCTCTAGCCTTACCTGCCTCAAGCCCATCTTCCGTACAAGTGTTAAATGATCATTCTGCAGCTTTTCATTTAACATTTTTTGTTTACTCAGTTTTTAAGTGTGAAATATGTACATTTGAAAAACAGAATAGAAAGTTATGATGGGAAGAAGGTTTCTCATTTCTCGCTATTTCTCTACTTGCTAGCCTTGTGTATGTGCATGTGTGTGCGCACGTGTGTGTGTGTTTACGTAGCTGGGCATCACGTGTTCTCTTCTTCAACTTGCTGTGTTTCCTTTCTGTATCTTAGACATCTTTCCACATTGGTACCTAAAGTCCTTGCATTCTGTTGAATGGCCTTCTTGTACTTTAGTGCCATAATTTATTCAGTCTATGCACAGTGTACATTTTAGATTAGTTCTAGTTTTTTGCCTGTTACAAGAAGTGTTACAAACATCCTTGCACAAATATGTTTGGATGCTTGTACACATATTTGTCAGATACACTTAGAGAATTGTATTTGCCAGTTTAGGATGTGCATGTAACTTTTACTAGCTATTATCTCTATTCTATCCAAAAAAATGTTTTGCCACTTCACAGCTCTCACTGACGTGTGTGAAAGTGCCTGTTTCCTCATGCGTTGGTCGATACTGTGAACAAACCTGAGCTCAGGTCTTGCCTCCTCCTGGAAGCCTCCTTGTAGCGTTCCCTCCCAGTTTGGAGGTGCTCATAGCCTGGGAGGGAGGCAGACCCTACAAAGGCTGTGACAGTGCAGCCTGGCGGGCGCTGCTGAGTGCACAAGTGGCAAGGAGGGAGCCCCATGAGCCCAGTGCTGGACGGACAGTGGCAGCACAGACTGGGAGCCGGGGGAGGAGCCGGCACCTGCTGGGGTGGGAAGTGGAGCAGCGAAGGCAGGGTTGGCTGTATTGCTGATGTGGTTGCATGAAGAATTCTCGCACTTCCCAATCTGTAAAACTGTTCTCTGAGCCTTTTGTTGAAATATCATCTCAATAGAGTTGACTCATGAATAGCTAAATTACATGCTTTCTCAGGTGGCCTTGAGGTTCTTTTGCTCTCACAAAGCCCACGCTTGACAGAGAAGGTGGCTTTAACAGGTTCTCACTTAGGCGACTTTTTTCTCCTGCCCAATAAGGGCACCTTGTTTTAATTTTATAATTATTTTAAATCTTTTTGTTTGTATGTTTTTGAGATGGAGTCTTGCTGTGGCCCAGGCTGGAGTGCAGTGGCATGATCTCGGCTCACTGCAACCTCCGCCTCCCGGTTCAAATGATTTTCCTGCCTCAGCCTCCCAAGTAGCTGGGATTACAGGCACACACTACCACACCCGGCTAATTTTTGTATTTTTAGTAGAGATGGGGTTTCACCATGTTGGCCAGGCTGGTCTCAAACTCCTGACCTCAAGTGATTCCCCGCACCTTGGCCTCCCAAAGTGCTGGGATTACAGGTGTGAGCCACCTCGCCCGGACTATTTTAAATCTTGAGATGGAATTATAATTCTAAAACCTAATACGATTGAATATACTCCCCAAATTTAAAGACGTTAACCTAATATTGTCATAGTCCAAGTATAGGTTGAAAGCAGTTGTAGCAGGGAGAGTTCCAGGGTTGGTCAGCAGGGTTGAGATTGATCTGTCAGTCCCAGTGTGGGCAGGGGTCCTGAATGGGGGCTGGCTCTGTGCCGTAAGGTTGTTGAGGAATCCAGCTGGTGGGCAGCTTTCTGTCTGCAGCATGTGACTTCCGTCTCTGGGTCTGTGACAGCTGATAGCCAGCAGCAAGGAAGAAAGACAGATTGGAGGGCCAGCAGCTTTCTATAAAGAAAAATAATGAAAGTGATCTGGAAGTTGCATACATCACTTCTACCCACATCTTACTAGTCAGCACTTGGTCATCTGGCCATACCTGGCTACTGGGAAAGCTGCCAGGCATCGTCTCTATTCGGACAGCCATTTGTCTAGCAGGAAGAGGGAGGCTTCTCTTATGAAAGCGAGGAAGGGAGGAATGGATCCCCGAGCACCTCAGCACCTGTGCTGCACCTCTGATGCTTTGACAGCTTCCACAGCCCTCAGGACTGAGGCCAGATGGCTCTGCGTGGCTTCTGGGGTCCATAGTGATTTGGCCTCCTTTTCTCTCTCCAGCTTCACTTGCCCTCTACCCAGTCCCTAGTGACTTGTCACATTCTGAATGTGCCTCCACCTCTGCTGCTTCTCCTCCCATTCCCCTAAATCTTGTTCACCCTACTGGGTTTAGGACCCTTGGTGTGCAGGGCCTCTTCCTGAGTGTGTGCTCACTGAGGGCAGGCCACGTGTCCTGGCATAGTGCCTCACCATCCACAGTGGGTGCTCAGCAAACGCTTGGAAGTAACTGTGTCACTGGTGTGTTTGCAGCACAGCAGAGGAATGGCCACCCCCGATAAAGCAGGTGGTAGTGGGTGCCTGCCTTTTTGCTGAGTTGTCTCTAATCCTTTACACTTGTACCCTTGCTAGCCAAGCTGAGCAGTTGCTGTGTTGGGACACAGTCAGTTTGAGCTCTGTGCCTCTACTGTCCATCTCTGGCAAAAGAGTCTAAGGGCGGATGCCGCCTCCTCCATGAAGCCGGCCTTGTGTTCTGCACCCCTGCCAGTGGGTAGGATCTCTTTTGCCTTTTGATTTTGTTTACATTTTGCATATGGCCCTATATTGTCACGTGTAATATAGATAATGGACTCATTGCTCACACTTCTCCCCCAAATAGTGCAGTTCGTGCTGCTTCAAGACTGGTTGCTAGCTGACTACGGCATATCTCTTGCGATACTTACCACTTTCGTGCATACAGGCACCCCCTAAACGTTGAGTGGAATTGTTTCAGCCTCTTGCAAACTGTAAATAAGCTAATCTTTAGAAAAGGATCTTCCTGTAGATGTCAGTAAGATGGAGCAGCGTTGTGGGGAATCAGATCAACAAAGGTTTATTGAATGCCCATGCTGCCCCAAAGACCAGCTTCCTGTCCTCCTGTCCTTAGAGTGTGAGATGCCGTGAGCAAGACAGACCTGCCTCGCACCTCCTACAGCTTAGGGCACAGTGGGGAGCTCCCGAGTCCCCTTCTCACAGCAGTGTGGCCAGCCTGGGGAGCTCCCGAGTCCCCTTCTCACAGCAGTGTGGCCTAGGCAGGTGTTTCAGCTCACTCAATCCTAGACTGCTCCCAGGTAACCTGGAACTGACACTCCTGCTGTGCGGGTTGTATGAGCACCTGTTTGTCCAGCATCTGAAGCGCTGTGGCGTCCCTGGAGTCACTACCTGGCTGGCTGACACATCTTGGCAGGAGTGGTCAGAGTGGCAGCCACACTGCAGCCACCACCCGGAGGATGGGGAGAAGACCGTGGGGCAGTAGTCACTTGGAGAAATTAATTAGTTTGACTCAGTTCTTTATTTAGACTTGTTATTAATGCATTTATTTCCATGTTTAAGGAAAATCCTAGATATCATTGTGTGGAAATACAAATCATCACCACAAAAATCTCATTGGGTTGACGTTAGATATTAGATACTAGAACATAAAGGCAAGGGATTTGACGGAGCTGTAGAATAAAACTTAAATTCTGTAGTCTTAAACAGTATAGAATGTCTACCTATATGATTTTATTGTTGGCTATCTAGTTTTAAAAGACCAAAATACATAGCTCGCTGACTTTTAAATAAGCGTAACCAGATAAGAGCCTCGGAACCACTTGCTGATTTCTGTTTGCTTATTTTCTGTATAAAATCATCCAGCCTCCTGCAGAGCAGGAATCTCAGCCTGTGCCTCAGCCACAGAAAAGCTGCTTTCTGGGCCTGCTGGCCTACACTCAGACGTAGTGAGTCAACCTCATAGTGTTGCTGTTATGGACTACAGGTCACAGCAGAGTTCTTCATATACAGATGCCTACCCTGAAGCCTGGTGGTGATGTGGGACTCTGGGGCTGTGCCAGCTGATGCCGACTCTGGGACCCACCTCCTGAGGCAGGAGCACGTGCTTGGGCACACACAGCACACGGATGCCACCAGGCCTCTAGCAGCCTGTCACTTTGGCATATGAATCTCGCTTTTGGGTTCATCGTTTCAACCAGAATCTATACGCTGAGCAGAACACTGGTCCGTCTGCTTCCCTCTAGGCATTCTAGAAGTGGTCCTTTTGAAGCAATGCCCCGTCTCTGGCTGAGACAGCTAGGAGTAAATGGTTCCGCAGCCGGCAAGCTGATGAGAAGCGGAGAGTGATGTCGTGTTTTCATAGCCAGCAGGAATGCACAGATTCTTTCTCCAACGGTGCTTATTCTCTAGTCCAACCCCCTGAAGTGTGGTCTTGCTGGACCTCAACATTCCTTCCTTTCATAATGGTCCTGGTGCCGCTAAAATGTCTGCATGTTTTTGTGTCTTGCTCAAGTTCAGAACGTGGTCAAATTGACTTTATCAACTTACAGCCACATTGTCTTATATACCAATAAGTTCCGAACGCTGTAAATGAGCTATGTATGTATACTTTCGGTAAGAATGCGTGTTCATTCTGTTTTTCTTTGAAGGAATCTGAAAGTTGCCAGCCCTTCGGAATATTGCATGA
Source organism: Mandrillus leucophaeus (assembly GCF_000951045.1). NCBI lineage: Eukaryota > Metazoa > Chordata > Mammalia > Primates > Cercopithecidae > Mandrillus > Mandrillus leucophaeus. Next base: position 735,421 of record NW_012101699.1, read on the forward strand.
CACTACATCATGAGCGACAGTAAATGTGACAGTCAGTTTTACAGTGTGCAAGTGGCAGACTCAACCTTCACTGTCCTAAAACGTTACCAGCAGCTGAAACCAATTGGCTCTGGAGCCCAAGGGATTGTTTGGTAAGTATGGTCTGTTTTAATAGCGTGGACTGAGTTTTTGCTGTAATAAAAAGTAAAACTAAAGTGTCAGAATTTAGAAACATTGATGATAAAGAAAAAAAACAAAACTGTGTTATAGGTTTCTGAGCTAAATTGAATCAACTGCTTGCTCTAGTTCTGTGTAGTCAGGCTGTAGGGTACAAACCCATATTCTTAGAACGCTGCAGGAATTTAAATAGGTAGCAGGTTTTCTTTTTTGTTTGTTTCTTTTTTCTTTCATTTTTTTTTTCATTTCTCCTGTCATCGTGATATCAGAGTAATAGGTATGGCAGTGAGTTGTAACAGAAATTTGGAGTTTTATTCATTTCTTCATCATGGCCACCTTCTCCCCCCCTCCCCCTTTTATTCCCAATCACTCCTATTCATTTCTAGGCGCCATCATTGCAGTGCCTTGCCATTCACTGGCAGGATGAGGCCAGTCAGTGTCATTGTCACTCCATGGATTAACCAGGAAGGGATGCTGTGTGAGGGGTTGGGCTGGCCGTCTCTTCCTTGGTGTCTCACTTCAACTGTGTGTCCAGCCCAGAACGTCAGAATCGTTAGTCTGACCCTGAACATTAGTCTCTTGCATGGTAAGACGGTCAGCCGCCGCGGCGTCACGGGCCAGCTCAAGGTAAAGCTCTTCACATGTTTCCTAGACTGCAGTTATCAGCACTTCCCACACTTTTTACCCCTTGTTTTTCTGGGCAGAACTTTTTTTTTTCTTTCCTTTTTTTTTTCTCTCTTTTTTTTTTGGGGGGGTCAATGAAAATAGGATTACCTTTGCGCCTAAAGAAACTGATGAAGTTAAACATCTAATGTTTACAGCTAGTAGACAGAGGGGATTTGAGATAGAAGAAAACTCTTTTGGATGGTCTAGTAGGGGGGTTTACATTTACTTGTAGAGATGTTGGGTTTGGAGAATCTTTACCAATGATTTTTAACTGATCCTCTGTTGTAGAGACCTATGATCAGGGAAACAGTTGTTTTTTCGGCCCTGGCGGCTGCGAGCCCTGGGAGCTAAGACGAAATTGCAGTCCAGAGCTTCTTTGAGAAACTTAGGTGGGAGAAGGGACTGTTTGGAAGGAATGCCCAGCTTGCATCTAAAGTAATGGTGATCCTAACTTCCCAGTGACACAAACTGTTTCGGCACTTAAATCCAGTGTGCCAGAAGAAGTTTTAAAGTTGGCCGGGCGCAGTGGCTCATGCCTGTAATCCCAGTGCTTTGGGAGGCCAAGGTGGGCAGATCACAAGGTCAAGAGATTGAGACCATCCTGGCCAACATGGTGAAACCCTATCTCTACTAAAAATATAGAAATTAGCCAGGTATGGTGGCGCACACCTGTAGTCCCGCTACTCGGGAGGCTGAAGCAGGAGAATCATTTGAACCTGGGAGGCAGAGGTTGTAGTGAGCCAAGATCACGCCACTGCACTCCAGCCTGGGGGACAGAGCGAGACTCCATCTCAAAAAAAACAAAAAAGTTTTAAAGTCAATAGATGATGGTTCAAATTAGGAAACTTTGATGGTAATGGAAAGTTGTAAACAACAAAGCATTCTTTTGATTTATAATCCATCTCCTATTTAGAATTAGATGATAATTTGACAGATAATTTGATGTTTGCACATGAGAGAGAGAGAAAAAGGAGAGAGGGAGCAAGAAGGGAGAAATATCAGAGGTCTTGGGGAGTTGTTTGTGGCTATAAACAGGTAGCTGTTTTATTTTTTTATTTTTT
>NW_012101699.1:737353-755926 GCF_000951045.1 Mandrillus leucophaeus
CAATCTTGGCTCACTGCAGCCTCCGCCTCCCAGGTTCATGCAGTTCTCCTGCCTCAGCCTCCCGGTAACTGGGACTACAGGCGCGTGCCACCACACCCAGCTAAGTTTTGTATTTTTAGTAGAGACAGTGTTTCACCATGTTGGCCAGGATGGTCTCAATCTCTTGACCTTGTGATCCACCCGCCTCGGCCTCCCAAAGTGCAGGGATTACAGGCGTGAGCCACTGCACCCGATCTACAGGTAGCTGTTTTAAATATGTGCTTCATTTATCCCAGCTGGCATGTCATTCACTTGCTTTTGAAGGTTGGTAGTAGTGTGAATAGTATATAGTATACAATCACCATGAGCTCTACCATAACCCTCACTGGTGGTGAAACGAAGGACTGGGAAGGCTCACTTGCTTCTCCCATCTCACAGAGTGTTAGTGGGAGGCCTGGGACCAAAACAAGCTGTGGGCCTTTGGGACCTGATTGCTGTGCCATGGAGAGACTTGTTGAAGACTTTGAACCACTGATACTTTGACAGGACAAGTCCTCTGACCCAACCTCTGTTTAGAATCTTAGCAATAATGAACAAATATTCACTAAACACCTATGAAATAATTTTTAGTTAATTGTATTTATCTGTATAAGACAATTGTTATATTCAAGAACAGTTTCAATTTTTATAACTATAACTGGCTTTGTGTTTTATGGTGTTCTTCTATCTTATGTTCTAATAGGGAAAGTAAACACTTTGTAAGTGATTTTAGCTTCCTTTCCCCCTTTCTTTTTCTCTCTATTCTTCACCAGGCTCTGAGGCACCAAGTAGAATTGGGAAATAATCTAGTTATAGCACATTCCCGTTTCAAAAAAGAAAAAAAAGCTTTTCCTAAAATAAGCTCAACAGTAGATTAGCTGACACTTTGACAAGAGGAATTGGATTTTCTATCATATTTCATATTAAAATATTGGCACTATATAGTTAACTGATGATCTGAAACTTCCTTTTGTCACTATTGTACTTGAAAATCATCTGTCAATGATTCTTTGGGGGGTGTAGCCTGCAGAATAATGGCCCCGCCTGAGCTGTCCACATCCTAATATCTGGAATTTGTATGTTTCTTTACATGGCAAAAGGAATTTAGCAGGTGTGATTAAATTAATGGTCTTGAGATGGGAGGGTTATTCCAGGTTTAGCTGGGTGGGTCCTTCTTACAAAAGGGAGACAGGAGGGTCATAGTCAGAGATGCGATGACAGCGAAGTTTGGAGTGATGTGGGATCACAGCCGAACACTACAGGAAGCCTCCCCCCAGCTGAGGGAGGCAGGGAGCAGAGTCCCCCCGAGCCTGCAGAAGGAACCACGCAGCCCTGCTTGCCTCTTGACGCATAAGATGCATTTTGGACTTCTGACCTCCAGAACTGTAAGATAGTAAATTTGTGTTGCTTTAAAGCAGTAAATTTGTGGTTATTTGTTACAATAGCAATAGGAAACTGATTCACGAGCATGTGTATTTTTACATTTTTGAGAAATATAATAGCAGCAGTGTATGGTTTATGCAACTAGCTAATCTTCTATTTAAATTAGAGCTTTATGAAGGGCAGGTGTGCAGATAAACCAAAGTGCAGGTAGGGCCTGTGACCTGTACAGGATTAAATGGAAGAGCTGGAACCAGAAGAAAATATTCTGGTTCCTCATTTTGAATTGTTTTTATAGTTGTCTTTGATTTATTTCTTTGTTTTCGTTCTTTTAAAAATGTTAGTAAAATTTATTAGGAAATAAGTTTTTACAGTTGAAAATAAGTTTAGTTTATTTTATTTTTGAGACGGAGTCTTGCTCTGTCACCAGGCTGGAGTGCAGTAGCATGATCTCGAATCACTGCAGTCTCCACCTCCCGGGTTTAAGTGTTTCTCCTGCCTCAGCCTCCTGAGTAGCTGGGACTACAGGCGCCCGCGGCCACACCCGGCTAATGTTTTGTATTTTAGTAGAGACGGGATTTCACCATGTTGGCCAGGATGGTCTCGATCTCTTGACCTTGTGATCCACCCACCTTGGCCTCCCAAAATGCCGGGATTGCAGGCATAAGCCACTGTGCCTGGCCTAAAATAAGTTTTAAAATGTAATTTTGAAGTATTCATAAATATCAACTGTGTTATAGTACAATTAAGTAATCGTAAGATTTCGAAGCTCTAGTGGGGAAGATGTGTGTACGTTTCTTTCATACATATATTCAGTTTTTCTTTCTCTTTCAAAAATCTCAAGTTGTTTGGCCAAAATAGTAAAGATTATTTGTTTTATGAAACCGTTCCATGAAATGTTTAACCTTTAAAAAAGTGTTTAATATTAAGACTAGCAGTACTTAGAAGCGACAGTTACAGCCTTAACATGAAATAATTGGTACAGTGTATTCCTTTTTGTTTCCTCAAGTTCTGTACAAACATGAGTACTGGCCTGTTCTTAACATGGTTTTCTTTTCTTTTCTTTTTTTTTTTGAGATGGAGTCTCACTCTGTCACCCAGGCTAGAGTGCAGTGGCGCGATCTCAGCTCACTGCAAGCTCCGCCTCCCGGGTTCCCGCCATTCTTCTGCCTCAGCCTCCTGAGTAGCTGGGACTACAGGTGCCCATCACCACGCCTGGCTAATTTTTTGTATTTTTAGTAGAGACGGTGTTTCACCATGTTAGCCAGGATGGTCTCAATCTCCTGACCTTGTGATCCGCCTGCCTCAGCCTCCCAAAGTGCTGGGATTACAGGCGTGAGCCACCGCGCCTGGCCTTATTTTCTATTAATATAAATACATAAAAACATAACAATGTTCACAACAAAATTTCTGTGATAAAGGAGACATATGGGATGAGGCCTAGGATGGCTGTGATTCGGGAGACGAGTTCTGAGTCCTGCTCTCTTCCTCACGGCAAGCGTTCTTTATGACCAGGGCAGATCAGTTTCTTTATGGTCCCTAATATTTCACCTGTAAAATGAGTGGTTTGGAACTTCTCATTTAAGATGGTGGCCCAAACACCTGTACAAAGATAAGAGGGCAGTCATGAGTGGAAGAGAGTTTTAACAAATTGATGAAATAGAGAAAGTAGCTTGAATCTTGTGATACAGATAAAACAGCAGATAAAGTGGGAATAAGTAGCTGAAGTATTTGCGTTAAGGAAGAGAATCTACCTATAGTAAAACTCTACGGGGGCTGTGGGCATAGAGATGACAGTCAAGAAAAAGAACGAAATGAGCGGCTAAAACTCGCGCTGTTAATTAAAAGTGTGCGTATGAAACAACTGTGCCAGTTTTCCCCCAGCATTCCCACTCTCCCCCATGCTCAGCGTTTGCCCCTAGAGAGGAAGTCGGTGAGGAGTTACTAGGTCAGGATCTGGGGAGCACAGAAGCCTAGTGAGGGGAGCTTCAGCATGTGGGGCTGTCTTTCCCTCGGGGGCCTTTGAACATTCTGAACGGGGCTGCTGAGAGAGTGTTTTGGACTGCCTTGTGGCTAGGAGATGAGAGTCCAGGGCCTCTAATATTGCGCAGCGAACTTCTTTTGCCTTGTATTGGGACCAATAAAAGGCTGCTTCCTAGAAGTCAAGGTAACTCAGAGGTTGGCCCTTAATAGGCACCGCCACTCAGCTTCAGATTATCGTCTCATTTGCTGAACTTGTATGGAGGTAAACAAAAAGTGCTAGTGCACCCAGGTACCTAGTAGAAATAAATTTGAATTCTTTGTGGAGGAAGACAGCATTGTATTAGATAAACATACTTCTAGATAGCAGACAGTTTTACAAGTGCAAGGCCCAGTCTAGGCACACAGGGAGATACGACAATCTGAGTAAAATCCTGCGGAAACAATGGACAAAAGAAACAGATTCATAAGAGATATTGGGATTATTAGATCCACATTTTTAAATAGCTATGATGTTATGTTCAAGGTGGTAAAGGCAAGATTAAAAGTTTTGGTGGAGAAATGAAAACTTCTTTTAAGAGGAATAAATCAAAATTCTAGAAGTAAAAACTATAGTAATTGAATTATGAATTTAATGTGTTTAACAGCATACTAGATATAACTGAAGAGAGATTTAGTGACCTGGAGGATGGGTCAGCAAAAAATACCCAGAATGAAAGCTGCAGAGGCAAAAATGGCAGAAGAGCACAAAAGAGAGGTTGTTAGTTTTCTATTGCTGCATAACACGTTAACACAAACTTAGTTGTTTAAAACAACACTGTTGATTATCTCATAGCTCTGTAGTCAGAAATCTGGATGGGTTTGCCTGGGTTCTCTGCCCAGCGTCTTACAAAACTGAAGTCCAGATTTCGACGGGGCTGGGCTCGGCTCACAGGTGGAGGCTCTGGAAGGGAATCTGCTTCCAAGCTCATTCAGGCTGTTGGCAGAGTCTAGTTCCTCACAGCTTTAGGTCTGTGGTTCCCAGTCTCCCGATCTCTCTCAGTCAGGCACCCCTCTCTGCTCCTAGAGGCTGCCTGTTTTCCTTCTCAAGTGACCTCCTCCATCTTAAAGGCAGCAGTGGCCTGCCCAGCCCTTCCCAGACTCACATCTCCCTGACTTTCCTACCCTTTCTGTGAACCAGAGGAGACTCTGCCTCTAAAAGGCTCTCGTGATAAGAACAGGCCCACCTGGATAATCTGCCTTTTGTTAAATTAGTGAGTATGTTTAGTCCCTTTGCAAGATGCAGGGTCAATATATGTACCCCTCCCCCCCAAATTGCATATTTATATACTAGCAGTATATAGAAAATGAGAATTTGAAAAGGATACCATTTAAAATAGGATAAAAACTTTTAAATTATCGTATCTGGGGGAAAAGTCTAACAATATGAAAGACTTGTTTACAAAAAGCTAAAAAAATTAGAAGAAGTAAAACTGAAATAGTGGTGGGAAATCTGATTTTCATGAGTTAGAATATTTAATACCATAAAGGTCAATTTTCAGACTTGTCTAGAGTGATTGCAGTCAAATCTCAATAGTCTTAAAAAACAAAGAAATGAACAAACTGATTTTAAAATTTATATGTAAAAATAAAAACCCTAGAATGGTCAAGACACCCATTAAGAAGAAGGGAGGAGCACTCCCTCTGCCAGATGTGAGGACTTACTAGAAAACTGGTGCTCAAGACGGTGTTGTGTGGTGCGAGGAGAAACAGTGGACTAACCTTGAAACAGAATCATGCCTGTGTGGGCTTCTGACTTATGGCAGTGGTGGCCTTGTAGAGCAATGAGGAAAGGATGGTCTTTTACATAAGTGGACATAGGAATATTCATATGGAAAAAAGTGAAATTTGACCCCAACCTCATACTATATACAAAAATCAACCTCAGTTGAATTGCTGTAAATGTCTAAGGCAAACCAGTGAAGCTATTTGAAGGTCATATAGGAGGATTTCTTCATGGTCTTTGGAGCAGGGAAGGGCTCCTTTAAACACAACATAAAAACGTTTGTTTCCTGGATGTGCTGGCTCACGCCTGTAATCCCAGCACTTTGGGAGGCCAAGGTGGGAGGACTGCTTGAGGCCAGGAGTTCAAGACCAGCCTGGCCAGCATAATGAAACCCCCATCTCTATTTAAAAAAAAAAAAAAAAAAAATCAGGCCAGGCATGGTGGCTCATACCTGTAATCCCAGCACTTTGGGAGGCCAAGGCGGGTAGATCATGAGGTCAGGAGTTTGAGACCAGCCTGGCCAGCATGGTGAAACTCTGTCTCTACTAAAAATGCAAAAGTTAGCCGGGCGTGGTGGTGCACGCCTGTAGTTCCAGCTATTTGGGAGGCTGAGACAGGAGAATTGTTTGAACCTGGTAGGCAGAGCTTGCAGTGAGCTGAGATCGCGCCACTCCACCGCAGCCTGGGCGACAGAGCGAGACTCCATCTCAAAAAACAAACAAACAAAAATTTATCATAGAAGATTGATTAAATTTGTATTAAAATTAAGAAATGTTGTTTAAGAAAACTGAGATCAAGAAACTGAAAGGATAAGCATACATGTGAGAAGATATATGACTGAAAAAAACTCTCGTTCAGAATATGTAAAGAACAACAGTGAAGACGATTGTAAAGATAGACAGACACATAGTCAGCAGATTGTCACAGGAGGATACCCAGATAACCTGTGAAAAGGAAAAAGTGTTCAATGTTATTATGCATCAGGACAGTGCAATTTAAAGCCGCGATGAAATACCATTCCACACTCGCAGAATGGTTAGAAACTAAGCTGTTGGTGATACCAGGTGCTGGTAAGGTTGTGGAACCACCCGAGGCAGCTCTCAGACGTGACCCCTCACGCACTGCTGGCAGCTCTACAAATGTGTAGAACCGCCTTGGCAAAGAGTCTGACATTATCTACTGAAATACAACGGACACGTTCCCACGCTTAGTTGTCTACTCATCAGAAACACATGCATAGGGGACCCAGAGCTGTGGACGGGAACATTGATGACCGTGTGTTTTGTAATTGATTGAAGACTAAAAACAACTGAAATACCTCAATGTAATGTGATATCGTTATACAAAGGAATCTTACAGCAATGATGGAATGAGTTATAGCTACATACAGCAACAATGGATGAGTTTTGTAATATTGAGCCAAATAAGTCAGACACAGAAGATTTCAAAAAACAGGCAAAAATAAACTGGGCACTCCAGGGTGCATGTTTTCGCTGGTAAAAGCAAGAAAGTGATTATTGTACATGTCAGAAGCAGTTATCACTGGTGGACAGGAGGGACAGTAATTAGTTGGGATAATTTTGAGAGAGGCTTCTGGGATACAGAGAGAACATGACTGATAAATCATTGAGCTGGGAAACAGAAAAAGCAGCACAGGAGTCAGTACAGTAACAGGCATAGCCTTCTCACCGCAGCGCTCAGTGCGGAAATCAGTGGGACACCGCCTTCAAAGTTCTCACAGAAAATTGATTTTAAACTCAGAAAACGTACAATCAGTCAAGGGTGAGGGCAGAGCAGTACCATCTATCTTCCGTGCACCTTTTCTGAGGAAAAAATTCCTTGAGGATGTACTCCAGCAAGAGAGGCAACCCAAGAGCGTAATGCAAGAAGCAGTGGGGACTAAAAAGAAATCCCAGGATGGTGGCTGTGTGGCAGGCCTTAAGGAAGCTCCAAGAAGAGTGTCTGCAAAGAATGTGGAGTAGATGCCAAACAGCAGATAGTGTAAGAAGTTAGGAAGTACTAGTGATAGGCTAAAACTGGCATTTTGTATTAGTAAAAACTAATCTAATAATAATCTAGTAATATAATAAAATCATCTAATTATTATTTATTAGAAATGTGTGAGAAAAATTAGAAAAAATCATGGCCTAATTATAAAACAAATAAAAAGGACATGGTGTTTGAGCAGTTGATGAAATATAAGAAAAGAGAATCCTTTCTCGATCCCGGAAACAGTCTCACCGTCTTATGAGTGGCAGCAAGAGCCATGTGATCTTTAGAAACTGAAATGCAGTCCCGGCTCTGGCCGTTCGTGACGTTTACATGTGTACACACACCTACACTCCATGTATTGATTTTCAACTTCTAGACACATCCTAAAGAAGAAATACAGAAGACACAGTTATAAATATATGATAAATGGAGGAGAAAGGGAGGGAGTCGTCTCATTTTACATATGCAGAAGTCAAGACGTTCCCTTCGAAGTTGAAGAGGCACGAAGATTAGGGATGTTACTTAAAGACGTAACCAGGGAAAACCCGAAAAGCAGAAGAGAAAAAATAGGAGGTGTTGGGGATTTCAGGGAAGTGGTTAACTACTCAGTTTTCATAGTGGGGAGTAGGTAGATCGTTTCTGAAGTGGATAAATGAAGAGAGAGTGATAAAAATTATTCTCTGAGTGACCACAATAACCAAAACCAGGGATAATTGAAGGGAGTTCCTCGTGGAGCTGGAGCTACGAGTGGGGAAGCTTATGCCCACTCAGGTGCTTAGACCTGGTCCATTTGGCTTGTGTTAGCTAAACACATTTTTTAAATGACAGATAAAAATTGTATATATTTATCGTGTCCAGCATATTGTTCTGAAATATGTATACTTTATGGACTAGCTAAATTGAGTGAATTAACATATGCATTACCTCACATACTTCTTTAAAATTTCTGACAAGAACACTTAAAAAATCTACTCTTAGCAATTTTCAAGAATACAATACATTGTTATTAACTACAGTGACCGTATCTCACAGTAGACCTCCTGGCCTTATTCCTCCTAACTGAAATTTTGGACAAAAACTTTTGATACCAAAAAAGTGTGTCTGTTTTCAAATTCTTTTTTTTGCTTTGAGACCCTGGGCAACAGGGTCTCAGTCTGTCACCTAAGCTGGGGTGCAGTGGAGGGATGACTGCTCACTGCAGTCTCGACCCCCGGCTCTAGCAATCCCCCCATCTCAGTCCCCTGAGTAACTGGGACTACAGACATGCGCCACCACACTCAGCTAATCTTTGTATTTTTTGTATAGACAAGATTTCACTATATTGCCCAGGCTGGTCTCAAACTCCTGGGCTCAAGCGATCTGCCTGCCTTGGCCTCCCAAAGTGCTGGGAATACAGATACGAGCCACCACATCTGGCCTGTTTTCAAATTCTTGAGTCTGAGAAGTATATAAGTATAAATACTTTTGATGGCTACATGTATATTAATGACTTGTTTCACACATGGATGTATCCTCATCATTTTATAATTCATATAAGTGGTGCAATTTGCGTATGAGCCTGTGGATTTACATATGTATGTAGACAGACACATAATATGAACTGAATTAAAGTAAGGTAGCTTCTTAACCAAATGCTACAGCAGACAGCCTTTAACTTTAAAACGTTGAATTAAGTTCGAGTTGTTTGGCAAAAAGCATTAGTAGAAGAGAATAAATGTAAACAATGTTATAAACTCAATAGAATAAAGAAATAGAAGCAATATTTAAATCAGTGCTTAGGTTCTCAGGTGGCCTTTAGTAACTGTTAGCCCTGATGGGTAGCCCAGAGGTCATAACACAAATGGTACTATTTAGTACCAGTTAGAAACCTAAAAATGTGCCATCAGGCTACTTGATTTTTCATATCTATTTTCTGGGGGAAAATGAACAGAATTTCAACAGGAAACTTGAGATCTGGAAACACAGCCTCTAAATTTTATTCTTACCATAGTAGTAGGAGGAGATATTTCTAAAAGAACTTTATATAGCAGTTGCTTACGTTAGAGATTTTGTATCTTGGGCATTTACCATGAGCTGAAATTTTGGCTTCTTTTCTTATTAGATACGGTTGTCTAAGAAAAAAACACAATGACTCAAACTTTAGATTTATTGTATTCTTCTCATCAACTCAACCATTTCCTCTACTGTGATATTCCAAAATATACACATTTTAAGATGGGATAACAGTGACTTTGTTTCCAACTTCTTGTCATGTTTAAACTGAAGATTTCATTTCTTGACTGGTTTTATGCACTCTATGTTAAATTATCTGGTTTTGAATGTAATCTAAACTGTGAAAACGGTATGGGAAGGATTGCCGAACTCCATCTTAACTGTCGCTGAAATGTGTCTCTGCAGAGGAGTTAGTCCATGCTGTAGTCTTAGCCAACTCACTGTGCTCTTCATATGTGCAGTACCTTGAATGGAAATAAGCAGATTTTTCCTTGTTACTTATTAAAAACATAATATATTCAATGTATATTCTGGCATTGCTATATTTTCCAAAATGATTCTAATGGATTGTGCATTATATTTGCTAATTCTAGTGCTGCATTTGATACAGTTCTTGGGATAAATGTTGCAGTCAAGAAACTAAGCCGTCCTTTTCAGAACCAAACTCATGCAAAGAGAGCTTATCGTGAACTCGTCCTCTTAAAATGTGTCAATCATAAAAATGTAAGTTATGTATGTATTTTGTCTGTGTGCTTCCATATTGTCAATAATGTGAGAATCTTCAGGGTCTTCTGGAGATACATTGAGTTCAGATCTAGGATAAGCTAAGGATAAAAGTGACTATTAACATTGTTATTTTATTCTATGTATTTATTTATTTATTTTTTGAGATGGGGTCTTGCTGCGTCACCCAGGCTGGAGGTCAGTGGCGTGATCTCTGCTCACTGCAAGCTCCGCCTCCCGGGTTCACGCCATTCTCCTGCCTCAGCCTCCCAAGTAGCTGGGACTACAGGCGCCCGCCACCACGCCCGGCTAATTTTTTGTATTTTCAGTAGAGACGGAGTTTCACCGTGTTAGCCAGGATGGTCTCGATCTCCTGGCCTCTTGATCCACCTGCCTCGGCCTCCCAAAGTGCTGGGATTATAGGTGTGAGCTACTGTGCCCAGCCTATTTTTTATTGATAAAATTCTTAATAAACATTGAGGAAATTAAAGCTGAAAAGAGGCATCATATGGTACATAGGAATTTAGGTCACTCAACCAAAGTAGGAATATCAGTTGATACTGTTTCTGTAAAATAGGAACAGTATTGATCCAACAAATTGAGAAACAACTAAATATTTTGTGGAAAGATGTTGTTTTATAAGTAATTTTTTACCTTGTATATGACATCTCAGTTTCAAATACACTTATTAGATGATGTCACATTTAGAGTAGCTATTCTTGGAAGCGCCACATAAATCAAAGCACTAAATTTTATGGAGAAATAATGTTTCTAGAAAATGAAGTTGTGCTCAATCAGGCACATTGTATGTTCTCCTAGTGGTCGCTGCAGAGCATTACGTTGATAACCTTGCCAAGTTATAAAATTATAAAATGTTGGCAGGGCGCGGTGGCTCACGCCTGTAATCCCAGCACTTTGGGAGGACAAGGCGGGTGGATCACCACAATCAGGAGATCAAGACCATCCTGGCTAACACGGTGAAACCCTGTCTCTACTAAAAATACAAAAAATTAGCCAGGCGTGGTGGTGGGCGCCTGTAGTCCCAGCTACTTGGGAGGCTGAGGTGGAGAATGGTGTGAACCCGGGAGGAGGAGCTTGCAGTGAGCAGAGATCGCACCACTGCACTCCAGCTTGGGCGACAGAGCGAGACTCCATCTCAAAATAAATAAAATAAATAAATAAATAAATAAATAAATAAATATAAAATGTTAAATCTGGAAGGAGTTTTTTTATTTGTTTTGTTTTGTTTTTTTAGACAGGATCTCATTCTGTCACCAAGGCTGTGATTCTCCCACCTCAGCCCCCCAAGTAGCTGGGACTATAGGCCTGTGTCACCATGCTTGACAATTTTTTAAATTTTTTGTAGAGTTGGGGTCTTACTGCATTGCCTAGGCTAGTCTTAAACTCCTGAACTTCCTTCTTTTGAGTCTGTGGCTTGAGTTGGTTTTAATTTCTCTAATGCGTGCTTTATTTTACTTGTTTATTTAAAAAAAAATTTTCAGGTTACAAAAAATATATATTATTTTTAAAAATTCAAACAATATAAAAAAGTAAAAACTCCTAACTACCACCACCCACAGAGTACTAGCATTAACAATTTGGTAAGCATTCTTATACATACATGTACACAAGTACATAAACAAGATTAATCGTGTTATTCTTCATCCTGCTTTTCTCCTCACGCAATGTGGGTTGACCTCATGTACTTTAATTAACATAGATATAAGCCAGTTTTTAAATGACTGAATAGCGCAGATGCACAGTAATTTAAGAGACTGCCAACCACCCGTTGTTGGATAGATTGTTTTGTTTCTCACTGTTATAAGCAGTGTTGCAATGAACATTCTTACGCCTGAATTTTTGCACACTTGTCCAGGTGAAGTTCTTGACCAACATTGCTGGGTCAGAGTACACACTTCTAGTTTATATATATTCTACTTTAATATATACTGACAAATTGACCTCAAGGAAGACTATTAGTTTGATATTTTCATTAAGAGTATCTGAGAAGCTGGGCATGGTCCCTTCCACCTGTAATCCCAGCTACTTATGGGGCTGAGGCAGGCGGGTCGCTTGAAGCCAGGAGTTTAAGGCACACCAGGGCAATAAAACAAGACCCCATCTCTTAAAAAAAAAAGTGTCAGCTGGGCGCTGTGGTGCACGCCTGTAATCCCAACACTGGGAGGCCAAGGCAGGTGGATCACCTGAGTCAGGAGTTTAAGACCAGCTTGGCCAATGTGGTGAAACCCTGTCTCTACTAAAAATAGAAAATTTAGCTGGGCATGGTGGCGGGTGCCTGTAATCCCAGCTAATCGGGAGGCTGAGGCAGGAGAATCGCTTGAACCCAGGAAGCAAAGGTTGCAGTGAGCCGAGATCACACCATTGCACTCCAGCCTGGGCGACAAGAGTGAAACTCCATCTCAAAAAAAAAAAAAAAAAAAAAAGTATCTGAGAATGTCTGTTACTTCAGAATCCCCCAGCACTACATACCATTGATTTTTTTTGTTCTACTTTTGCCAATTTGATAGATAAATGATATTTTTATTTGTGAGGTTGTCATTTATTTTTATGTGTTTTGGTAATTTAATTTTTATGGCCTTTATCCATTTTTCTTTTGGACTGCTGGTCTCTTCTGCATTTGAAGGAGGGTTTTTTTTTTTAATATTAAAACTATTGCCCTTTACTTCTTTTTTTCCGTTTGACTATGTTGTTGACATACTGATTTTTTATCACCTGTTTTTTTGTTTCATTTTAATGTAATCAGATCCCTTAGGTTTCCTGTCAGGTTTAGAAAAGATTTTTCTACACCAGGATTATATAAATGTTTATCATATTCTGATGTTTTATTTCATGTTTTAGATTTAAATCTTTGTTCCATTTTGAGTTTATCTTGGTATAAAGATTGAAATATGGATGCAGTTTTATTTTTGTCCTTAGCTAACCGATCACCCCAATCCTATATAATGGATAATTCATCTTTCCCTCAGTCATCTGGAATGACTGAGGTTATATGTTTGGTGCCTAAGCTGTGGGACTCGCTGTTTACACCATGGGGTGTATTGGTTCGTTCCCGCACTGCTGTAAAGAAATACCCGAGACTGTGTAACTTATAAAGGAAAAAGTTTAATTAACTCACAGTTGCACATGGCTGGGGAGACCTCAGGAAACTTACAATCAGGCGGAAGATGAAAGGGAGGCAGGCACCTTCTTCACAAGGCGGCAGGAGAGAGAAAAGTAAGGAGCAAAGTGGGAAGTGCTCCTTATAAAACCATCAGCTCTCAGGAGAACTCACTCACTATCACAAGAACAACATGGGGGAAACTGCCCCCATGATCCAGTCACCTCCCCCCAGGCTTCTGCCTAGACACGTGGGGATTATGGGGATTACAATTCAAGATGAGATTTGGGTGGGGACAAAGCCAAGAAGTGTCAGAGTGCCAGGATGGAGGCCTGCAGCAGGATCAGCTCTTAATCCTCTTTAAGTAAAAATACGATGCTATGAGGCCTTTCACTTTGTCACCCCAAAAATATGAGCTTAGCCTTCATATTTCAAAACTTTTTAGAAATTTGTGCATAGTATTTAAGTTTTCAGAGTTAACATACTGCTTTATTTAGTGTTTTGTTACCCATAACTTCTACTTTTTTATGTTCAAAAAGACATTATGTGTTTAAATTCTGTAATAATTAAGTCACTAGGGACACATAAGTGATTTGATTAAAAGTGCATCTTTCCTTTAATTGATGTTTAATTTTTCTCAAATGCCATGTAATTGGTAAAAGCAGTAATAATAATAAGTACTGAGTTCTGCTGTGATTGTTTTCCCCAGTTTTAATGCTTTTCGATATTAAACTTAATTTTTGTAATCAAGTAGAGTCATCTGACATATTGAAGTACAATTAATTTTCTCTTTTCAGATTATTAGTTTGTTAAATGTGTTTACACCACAAAAAACTCTAGAAGAATTTCAAGATGTGTAAGTATCATTTTTATTCAGTAATGCACTGTACATCAAAGCGTGAGCATCTAGAAAAGGCAGCAACTGCTTTTTATACTTAGGAAACGTAGGTGGCAATACATTTTGTGACATCACAGATAACTTTCTCTGTTGCAGAGAAATATTTAGAAAATTTGATGGTAATAATTATTTGTACCACATGGGTTTTCGTCTTCATAACAGATAAAGGATGACTAGAAAGAATTCTTCAGAGCAGACCAGGATCACTAATGTGTTTTGCTGAACTATAAAATGTTTTTCTCAAGTCCCTCATAGCCAGGATTTTAGGGTTCAGGAGTTTATGAGTATTATTTGTAATGATTAAGGCACTAAATCTATTTAAGATTCTGTACTTCCAGAATCTTAAGAATCATCATCTTACTAACAGTGCAATGAAGTATTAATCTATTGAGAGGCGTAATGCCCAACTTCATCCTTAATTTATTGGTGTGTTCAGTCATTAACAAGTATCTGATTGCCCTCTGTGTGCTGGGCGCTCTCTGGGACTTGACATACTTGGCTTCCCTGGAGCCTGTCAGGGAAGACAGACAGGTAACATGATAAGTGAGGAAAGCGTGTAGTCCATTAGAAAGTGCTAGGTGCTGGCCGGGCGCAGTGGCTCACGCCTGTAATCCCAGCACTTTGGGAGGCCAAGGCGGGCGGATCACAAGGTCAGAAGATCGAGACCATCCTGGCTAACATGGCGAAACCCCGTCTCTACTAAAAACACAAAAAATTAGCCGGACGTGGTGGCGGGCCCCTATAGTCCCAGCTACTCGGGAGGCTGAGGCAGGAGAATGGCATGAACCCAGGAGGCGGAGCTTGCAGTGAGCCGTGATCGCGCCACTGAACTCCAGCTCGGGCAACAGAGCAAGACTCCGTCTCAAAAAACAAAAAAAAAAATGGGCTAAGTGCTGTGGACAAAGGGTCAAGCTGGGTCAGGGGATCAAAAGTGCTGAGGGTTGGACTTGAGGCTGCAGTTTTAAATAAGGTGGCTGGGGAAAGACCTCCGTGAGTTGGTGACATGTGGAGAACGCCTTGAAGGAGATCAAGAAGTCAGTCCTACAGATGCTTGGGGGCAAGTAGAATGGAGATAGAAGGAACAGACAACGCTCAGGACAGCAGCGGATTCCCGCCTGGTGTTTTCCAAGACCGTCAAGAGGTGGTGTGGCTAGAGATGAGGGAGCAGGGAAAGAGAAGAGGGTGAACACTGCGGGCCCCCAGGCCGTTGTCAGGATGTCTTTTGCTCTAAGGCAAGTCAGAATAAGAGTCTTAGCAGAGCGTTGAGCTCGCCTGCCTTCTGCTTTAAAAGCGTGACTCTGGCTTCTGGGTTGGTGACCCACTGTGAGGGGTGGGGGCGCAGAACATCAGTTACTGCTATTGCAGCAATTCTGTTAAGGCATTTTGGAGGGTCCATTTGTCCCAGAGGGGTGAGAGGGGAAGAGATTGGATGCTGAAATGGTTCTAAAGGTAGAGCCACAGTATTAGCTGATAGATGAGATGTGTGGTGTGAGAGAGAGGAACTGAGAATGACACCTAGATTTTTGGCCCGAGCACCTGAAGGATGAAGGAGCTCTCAACTGAGACGAGGAAGGCTGTGAGAAGGCAGACTGGGCTAGAGGTAGAATCAGGAGTTCAGTTTCGGACGTGGCTTTAAGATGCCTGTTGGACATCAAGTTGGAACTGGGACTAGGGAGGCAGAGGAACGAGCCTGGAGTTCAGGAGATACGTCTGAATTGAAGGTAGGACTTAGGGAGCTGACAGCCTATAACTGAGATCACGAAGAAAGTGAGTGTTGTCACAGAAGAGAAGAGGGTCAAGGACCAGCTGCTGGGCATTTTGACAGCAAGAAGTTGGAGACAGGACAGGGCCGGACCAGCTAGGATTATAGGACTGGCCAGTGGATTTAGCAGCATGGAAGCCATCACTGGCCTTGAGGAGGACAGTTTCAGCAGAATGGCGGCTGCACAAGCCTTATCCAAGTGGGATTAAGAAAAAAATGGGAGAAGCCTGGGTGCAGTGGCTCATGCCTATAATCCCAACACTTTGGAAGGCCTGAGGTGGGTGGATCACTTGAGGTCAGGAGTTTGAGACCAGCCTGGGCAGCATGGCGAAACCCCGTCTTTACTAAAAATACAAAAATTAGCCAGGCATGATGGCTTTTTTTTTTTTTTTTTTTTTTTGGTATTTAATTTTCGGTTCTGGGAGTCCGAGGCATGAGAATGACCTGAACCCGGGAGGTGGAGGTTGCAGTGAGCTGAAATCACGCCACTGCACTCCAGTCTGGGTGACAGAGTGAGACCCTGTCTCAAAAAAATTTTAAAAATAAAACGAAGGGAGAAGAATTGGAGCTAGCACATGAGATGCCTCTTTGGGGAGTTTTGCTGGCAAAGGGAGCAAAGAGTTGGGGAGTTGCTGAGTGGGGAGTGTGGTCAAGTGTCCTTTTTGTTGTTGTTGTATGATCACTTTTAAGCACATATGTATATAGTAGAGAAGTTTAAAGTCACAACAAAATTGAGTGGGAGGTACAGAGTTCCTGTCTATCCCCGGCCCCTAATATGCAGAGCCTCCCCCATTATCAGCATCTCCCACCAAAGGGTACATGTGTTATGACTGATGAGCCTGTAACAGCATGGTCTTTAGGCTGGGGAGGAGGATTTCAGCCAAAAATGTAAGAGGTAGGAAACTGTGTGTGTTTGAGATTCTATTTACCATGCTATTAAAGGTTTTTTTGTTTGTTTAATTTTTAACTTGTAAGACATTAAGTGTTATTTATATATTCTTTGGAAAATTTTTAGAAAGTTCCATTATACCAAGTTATCTTTTTACTTTAGCCAGTGCAGTGATTGGAAGTAAGTTACCGTTTCATGAAATTTAGTCATAAAGGAACTTTGGATAATTTTCAAATACATAACTGACCTTTTCTTCCTCAGGTATCTGGTTATGGAGTTAATGGATGCTAACTTATGTCAGGTTATTCACATGGAGTTGGATCATGAAAGAATGTCCTACCTTCTTTACCAGATGCTTTGTGGTATTAAACATCTGCATTCAGCTGGTATAATTCATAGAGTAAGTAGTGATGTATTAATTTTATTTTTAAAACATAATCGTTTGGTTGTCATAATCCTTTACATGCAAAATAACATTTAAAAACAATTGTTAGGGTTGAAAATCCAAATAAATGATGGAATCATATTGTGTTGTAAGAGAGTCGTTCTAGGAAGCCTCTGTGGAGCCGCCCGGCCTGCCAGGCTAGGCGAGCTGCCGTGGACGCGGCCAGATACTGCACTCTCGGTCAGATACTGCACTCTCGGTCAGATACTGCACAAGAATACATTTTTTTAAACTTTTCATTTTAAAGTAATTTAAAACTTAGAGAAAAATTACAAGAATAGGACAGAGAACTTCCAACTACCATTTGTCTACGTTCACCTATGGTTAATATTTTTGCCATATTTGAAAGCCCATTTTTAATGAGCAAGGAACTTAAAGGCCAAGTAGTCAGTGAGACAGCTGCTTGAGAACTAACTTTCTTAAATAATGACCCAAATATCCATTTCTCTTATCCTAAAATTCTGCCCTGCCAGCTTCCCTGTGTCACTGGTGGGAGTGACCTGGCCCTGTGCCACAAGGATTCAGAGCAGACCTGTGGGCTCGGCACAGGCTGGGATTTGACTGACAGTGTGACTGTACTGTCAGGAAACACATAAACTGGGGAGCTAGGATATAATTCTCGCTGAGCTGATTTTACAAGTTTTGTTATTATTACTTGTACAGCTGTGTAAGCAGACTATCACGATATAATTGTTTTTAGCAATTTGATACCAATACTTTTATTAGCAAAGAAAATGAAATAAACCTCTTCCTGCCAAAAAACAGTACATTTTTCATAAAAAAGAAAGATGGAATTGATGTAAAAAAAAAAAAAAAAAAAGAGCCACTGACAAACACAATCTATTTATAACTTGTATAACATTTCATTCATGTGCATGTTTTGAGCATTGTGGAATATTTAATTTGCATCAGGCTTTCCAAATTCCTTAAATTTATAAGATTTGTTTTCAGTGGGAGTTCTCAGATGACTTTTGAAATAATTATTAAAATGAAAACTTATTGGCAAACTACTAGGGTTTAGATACAGAATACCTTCTTGTGTTTAAAGATCCATCTCCAGTTTGCATACATCATGTCTTTGAATGTTCCCGAGAGAAACAAAGGCATCCCCACATTCTTTACATTTACAGGGCTTTTCAGAAACGAGTTCTTTTGTATCTTCAAGTAGAACTGGAGAGACTGAAGACATTACCACATTGTTTACATGCATAGAATTTTTCCTCCAGTAGTAGTTTTTTTTTTTTCGTATTTTCAAAGGAAAATGGAAACGTTGCATATGCTTTTTAATGTGTTCAAAGGTAACTGGAACATATAAAGGCGTCATCACACTTCTCTTATGCATATTATGTAAATTATACTGTTTTCCTCTAGTACAATTTTTTTCATGTTTTCAAAGATAACTGAATTAACTGAATGTGTTCCCCAAATCCTTACATTCTCAGGATTTCTACAAAGTATGAGTTCTTTCATGTTTACATACAGGACTGGAATACCTAAATGCTTTGCCACGTTTCTCACAGTCAGCGGGTTTCTCTCTGGTGTGAGTTCTGTTATGTTTATATAGAGAACTGGAATGTCTAAGACTTGACCACCTTCCTTACAGTCAGCGGG
>NW_012101699.1:756051-760666 GCF_000951045.1 Mandrillus leucophaeus
AGACATGACCACCTTCCTTACAGTCAGCGGGTTCTCTCTGGTGTGAGTTCTGTTATGTTTATATAGAGAACTGGAGTATCTAAAGACATGACCACATTCCTTACAGTCAGCGGGTTTCTCTCCAGTGTGAATTGTCATGTTTCAAGGTAATTGAAGCAACTGGAGGCCTGACCACATTTTTTACACTCACAGGGTTTCTCTCCAGTATGAGATTTTTCATGTGTTTGAAGGGAGCTGTCCAATCCCTGAAGGTGGTGTTACCACTTTTTCTTTCTTTTTTTTTTTTTGAGACGGAGGCTTGCTCTGTTGCCCAGACTGGAGTGCAATGGCACGGTCTTGGCTCACTGCAAGCTCCACCTCCCAGGTTCAAGCGATTCTCCTGCCTCAGCCTCCCAAGTAGCTGGGATTGCAGGCACCTGCCACCACACCTGGCTAATTTTTTTTTTTTTTTTTGGTAGGGACGGGGTTTCACCATGTTGGCCAGGCTGGTCTCGAACTGCTGACCTCATGATCTGCCCGCCTCGGCCTCCAAAGCACTGGGATTTACAGGTGTGAGCCACTGCACCTGGCCACATTTTTTATACTCATAAGGTTTCTCTCCAGTATGAGTTCTCTCATGTGTCTGAAGGTAACTGAACCAACTGAAGCCTTGATCACTTTTTTTTTTAAATTAATTAATTAATTTTTTTTTGAGATGGAGTCTCGCTCTGTCGCCCAGGCTGGAGTACAGTGGCCAGATCTCAGCTCACTGCAAGCTCCGCCTTCCGGGTTTACGCCATTCTCCTGCCTCAGCCTCCCAAGTAGCTGGGACTACAGGCACCCGCCACCTCGCCTGGCTAATTTTTTTTTTTTTTTTTTGGTAGGGACGGGGTTTCACCATGTTGGCCAGGCTGGTCTCGAACTGCTGACCTCATGATCTGCCCGCCTCGGCCTCCAAAGCACTGGGATTTACAGGTGTGAGCCACTGCACCTGGCCACATTTTTTATATTCATAAGGTTTCTCTCCAGTATGAGCTCTTTCATATCTTCTTAAGGGAACTGTGTTGACTGAAGGCTTTGCCACATTTTCTGCAGTCATAGGATTTCTGTCCAATATGTGTTCTTTTATGTCTTCACACGGAGCAGGAATGACTGAAGGCTTTGCCACATTTCTTACATTTATATGGTTCTCTCCAGTATTATTTCTTTTGTATTTCTGAATGGAACTAGAAAGAGTGAGTCTTTTACCATATTTCTTAAACACATCGAAGATTTTTCACCATTGTGAGCTGTTTTACATTTTTTTCAAAGTAACTACAGAAACTGAATCGTTTCCCACATTTCCTACATTCATAGGGTTTCTGTTCAGCATGAGCACCTTTGTGGCTGTGAAGGTGACCAGAATGTCCAGAGGCTTTACCGCATTTCCGACATTTATAAGGTTTTTCCCCACTGTGCATTCTTCCATGTTTTTGAAAAGAACTGCAAAATCTCAAGGCTTTACCACCTTTCTTCCATTCACAGGGTTTTTCTCCAGTGTAAATTACTTTGTGTCTTAGAAGTAAATAGAGAAACTTAAATGTCCTCCCACATTTCCTACATTTATGAGGTCTATTACCAGTGTGTGTTACCATGTGTCTTTGGACATTTATGAGAGAAAGGAAGATTTTTTCACATTGTTTACATTTGTATGGCTTCACCCCACGTTTCTCACGTTCATATAGTTTGTGTCCAGAATGAGGTAAGATGTGCCTATTAAGGGGTGAAGGACATACAAAGACTTGTCCACACACACTGCATTCACATGAATTTACATCAGCAGAAATTTTCTTCTTCAGGTTCAGATTTGGAATCTGGCCGAATATTTCTCCACAAGGACTACCTTCTTTACATTCACAGAGTCTTTCTACCATAGGACTTCTTAAGTTTTTCCAGAATTATTGAAATGACTTTCAATGTTCTGGTCTTCCCATTTGTTTCCATTTCCTGGCTTCCGGGGTTCTCTGGCATCCTGCTTAGGGATCTCCAAGGTCACAGGGTGACAGAGTCTGAGGCAGAGCCACCTAGGCCTCCTGGGCCCGAATTTTTTTAAAAAAAACAACTAAAGTATTGAGTGAGACTAGAGGCAGAGATAATATAATTTTATCGGAAATAGATGTGCTTAGCATTCCCTAAATTATTACTGTACTAATTTTATTGACAGATTGCCATTAGATTTTATGTTCCAACAGCAAGAGGTCGTATTTTTGCTGAACTGAAAACTGAATGTCGGGAAGGAGCTAGTGAGAGACAAGAACAGCGGAGCCTGTTGTTACAGAAATGAGCAGATGGGTTTTAGGTGGTGGAGTGGTAAAATAATTTTTTCAGATCTGCTGTGCCAGGAAAGGTTGGTTCTATCACAGCTAGTGAAGCCCTCCCTTGGGGGCAGAGCCCACCGACCCACAGAGGGCAGGGTTGCCTCATCCCAAGCCTCAGGCTGTGGCCCAAGGCCAGCGTCAGGGATAGCTCTGGTCCTCCCAGGGCTAGCTGACAGCCTCCCGTCTGCCATCCAGTGTACTGCAATTTAACATAGAAACCTCGCTGCCATCAGACGGTCAGTTAAAATAATATATTGGTGACTTTGTTTTAAAAATAGTAACACTAGGCTTCTGAATTAAAAATGAAGATCTCCTGATGTACCATCCTATTTCCGTTCCTGAAATGTCCACGGACCTTCATGTAATTTAAGATACTCTTAATATCTCTTAAATAGATTTTATTAAATTCATGCTTTAGAATAATTTCCCAGATTATTAGTCTTACTACATTAGGCCTTATTCATTTTATGAGGGGAAATGGTTTGCCTGACTTGTTCCCCCTTGGGCCCCGAGGTGAGCGAGAAGCAATGGCCTCCTGTCACTGGGGCCTCGTGCGAGCTGCAGCCTCGGAGGCCTTTTTTATGGAATAGTCGGTTCCTGAGGCTGAGTCAGATGGGGCCCAGAGAAGTGTTTGGTTTGCCCAGCATGAGGTATAGAAACCTAAGACGCCGTCAGAAAATGACCCCATTGCCCTCCCTCCCTCGTGCTCACCACCCCCACCAGCCTGGCGTCTTGCTGTGTCCTCCCTGTCACCTTGTTCCCTCGTGCTTCTCACATCCAGGGCCTTGCCAGGCTCTCCCCACATCTGTGTCCATGTGGGAGAGTGAGGCACACTCACTGTGGGGAGGTTCCAAACATTTCACAGGTGTATAAAGCAAAGAGGGAAACCCCCTCTTGCCCCTGCTCCCCGCCCCACCCCTGCCCACATCCCAGGAGGGGAGGAGCCCTAAGTTAACTGTTCTGTGTGGACTGCACCATGCTTTGTCCCATCTACAGTACCAGGCACAAAGATAGACATACTTTTAATTTTGCCTATTAAAATGGTTTAATACAAAACATAAATTTTAAATATTTGAAAGATAAAGTTTTGCCCATGATATCCTACCAAAGTATATACTTTATATAATTCAAAAAATGAAAAGCAAGTACCCCAGCCCTGTGTTAGCACCTGGAAATGGCCAGTGAGAGCATGCTGGTGCATGTCCTGCCTCCCTCTGTTAACTGATGTTAATACCAACATATCTGTACTTATGTCCTTTTGAACTTATATGCTAATTTAAAGACAGGATCACCTTGTATATAACTGTAGCAACTTGCTAAACAAGTAGCTTGGTTTTTTTTTAAATCAAGGATCAAATAGTTCTATAAATATTTATGAAAAACAGATTCCTCCACCTCCTCTTTTATTTCTCTCTCCCTAGAAGTAAACTCCTTCAGTTCATTTAGCTGATTATTTTGGTGTCTATTTCCATATTGAAAAAATATGCTTAGCTCTTTCTTCATTGATCCTTTCTCAGTTTGGGGCATAAGATGCTGATTTAGTGGCCGGGCACGGTGGCTCACTCCTGTAATCCCAGCACTTTGGGAGGCTGAGGCGGGTGGATCACAAGGTCAGGAGATCAAGACCATCCTGGCAACACGGTGAAACCCCGTCTCTACTAAAAATACAAAAAATTAGCCGGGCGAGGTGGCAGGCGCCTGTAGTCCCAGCTACTCGGGAGGCTGAGGCAGGAGAATGGCATAAACCCAGGAGGTGGAGCTTGCAGTGAGCCGAGATTGCGCCACTGCACTCCAGCCTGGGAGACAGAGTGAGACTCTGTCTCAAAAAAAAAAAAAGATGCTGATTTAGCTTCTTACCAACCCAGCCCTCACCCTTCGCCTTCCTCGCCCTCCTCCCAGGCTGGCGGATGTGATGGTGTTTGGCTAACTGCATCGTCGTGAGCATGGAAATGCTTTGGTACAGCAGACCTTCCCCTTTCACCTTTTGGTCCCTGGAGTTAACAAACACTTACCTTTTATTTGTTTGAGGTTTTTGTTTGTTTTGGGAGATAGTTTTCTATGTTCTTGTTGGTAATTCAGCCCTAACTCTTCTATCAGGCATCTAAATTTTCTCTCAGCACATGCAGATATTTTGGGTGTTTCATCAGTTTCATCTCTTCAGGAACCTCTCCCGCAGCCTCAGCCCTGTTCCCCGTTGCACTGACTGCCCCTGCACCTGCTTGAAGGGGCTGTTGTTCCCCGTTGCACTGACTGCCCCTGCACCTGCTTGAAGGGGCTGC
>NW_012101699.1:761311-762274 GCF_000951045.1 Mandrillus leucophaeus
GTTAGCCAGGATGGTCTCAATCTCCTGACCTCATGATCCACCTGCCTCAGCCTCCCAAAGTGCTGGGATTACAGGCGTGAGCCACCACGCCCGGCTGATGACTAACCTTTTCTAAGTGCTGTGGTTTGGGGTTTTGGTTTGGTTTTATCTCTGGAAACTTTTAAACTCAGTTCTTTATTCCTTGTATTCTGAGATGTTTTGATGTATGCCTTGATATGGACATTTTTTCTTTAGTTTTGCTGGGCACTTGGCCTTCAGTCTGGAAGCACATGTTATAGAGGTCTGAGAAATTTATATCATTTCTTTCAGAATGTCCTCTTAACTCCATTCTGTATTCTTTTTCCCTGAAGCACGAGTTAATTGACACTCATTTGCTCTTAAAAGTTCCTTTTTACAGCATTCTGTTCTTGTTGCATGGATATACTATCATCTCTGAGGATAAGCTTTTGTTAAAGGGTTTTATCACTCCCTTCATTGTGTTTCTCTACCCAGAGTTCCTTTTTTAGTGTGTTAGGTCCCTCCCTGTCACACGCAAGGCTTTCCCCTAATGTCTGGTTGGATCATGTTTAAGATTGAAGCATTAGGCCAAGCATGGTGGCTCATGCCAGTAATCCCAGTGCTTTGGGAGACTGAGATGGGCAGATTGCCTGAGGTCAAGAGTTCAAGATCAGCCTGGCCAACATGGTGAAACCCCGTCTCTACTAAAAATACAAAATTTAGCTGGGCATGGTGGCAGGCGCCTGTAATCCCAGTTACTCGGGAGGCTGAGGCAGGAGAATTTCTTGAACCCCGGAAGCGGAGGTTGCAGTGAGCCAAGATTATAACGTTGCACTCCAGCCTGAGCAACAAGAACGCGACTTCATCTCAAAAAAAAAAAAAAAAAAGATTGAAGTATTAGAAGCCGACTGGAAGTGCTGAGTGAATGGGTGGATTGTTAAAGAATGGGTGTCTCTTGGGCCACAG
>NW_012101699.1:768399-768984 GCF_000951045.1 Mandrillus leucophaeus
GGCTGTTGTTCCCCGTTGCACTGACTGCCCCTGCACCTGCTTGAAGGGGCTGCTGTTCCCCGTTGCACTGACTGCCCCTGCACCTGCTTGAAGGGCTGTCCTGGATCTCCCTTGGTGGTTTTCTGGGGATTTCCTTCATCTCCCTCCCATGTTGGATTCCTTGCTTGCTGTCCTTGTCTCTCAGATTACTCCCTTGTTTTGGTGGGAGACATCCTCCAAAAGCTTCCTAAAAATGCCACAGAGGAGAGACATTTTTTGAGGCCTCAAATGTCTGAAACTCTTTATTCTGCCCTCTCCCATGGTGAGTAGTGTGGTTGTGTATAGAATTCTTAGTTACAGATCAGTTGCGCTCAGAATGGCAGATGCAGTCCTGTGGTAGCGAGGCCCCTAGCATCGCCCCAGAGTGCCTCAGTGTCATCTGATGACTAATTTTTTTATTTTTATTTTTAGACGGAGTCTCGCTCTGTCGCCCAGGCTGGAGTGCAGTGGCATAATCTCGGCTCACTGCAAGCTCTGTCTCCCGGGTTCATGCCATTCTCTTGCCTCAGCCTCCCGAGTAGCTGGGACTACAGGCGCCGCCACCAC
>NW_012101699.1:769859-785601 GCF_000951045.1 Mandrillus leucophaeus
AAAAAAAAAAAAAAAAGATTGAAGTATTAGAAGCCGACTGGAAGTGCTGAGTGAATGGGTGGATTGTTAAAGAATGGGTGTCTCTTGGGCCACAGGCAGCTGCAGGTGTCGCCTTCTATAGGTTTTTTCTCTGGGCACCATTTAATTTCTCTGGAAAAGGCCCTTCCAGTCCCTTGGTGGAGGGATGTAAGCCTGGCTGCTGGGGTACAGGGCTGTGGGGTGGGACTGGGCTTCTCATGTGGCAGAGTGCAGACCCTCCGGGCAGCCCTGTTGCAGGCAGGCCTCGCCGTGCCTTCCCTGTTGGTGCCCACAGGACTGCGTGCTGCACCTGTGGCCCTGCACCTGGAAGCTGGGCATCAGTTTCTCTGCATGAAGGGCCAGCAGGAGTGAGGAAGGAGTGGAGCCTCACTTTTGGGATGGAGGTGGGGATCTGGGGTATCTAACTGCTACGTACTTGGACTTTCAATAAAAAGAAAACTCCGAGTGCTGCCCTTGCCTCGTTCCGCCTCCATAGCACCTGTGGTTCACTTGCTGAGCCTTTCCTGGGTGTCGTGGCCATTTGTGGAGGTTGGCATTCCCTTCGCTCTGCCATGGCATTTGGTACGGTCCTGCAGCTTCCTGTCCCTGTAGAGTGGGGGCTTTTCGTGGGCAACATCAGCATGCCACGGGGGGTTACACAGGCGAGGGACCGGCTGGGAGAAGGAAGGGGGAGCAGCCAGAGGAGGCAGCGAATACCAGCAAAATGCAGTGTAGTCCTGGCCCCTCAAAGGCGCGGTCCAGACTTCGGTGCAGCTCTGAGGCCTCCAGTGTCACACAGGAACAGGCCTGCCTCAGCACCCCTGCCCAATCAGCCCCTGGCTGACAGCTCTGTGAGAGGTACGCCCTGGCAGGGACAGAGGATGGGTGCAGACACTGCACTGGGCCGTCTGTCACTCCCACTCCTGTGGTGGGAGACCAAGGAGTGCATTTCCGTGGCCCCCACAGTCCACCCTGGCCCCCTCAGCTCTACTTCTCCACGTAAGTTGGGAGTGGCTTTCCTGTGGCGTCCATGGTTCTCTTCCTCAGGGGAACTCTGGAAGACAGAGGTTAGTGGGACACCCTATAGTCCCTGTCACTGTGGTCTCTCTGCTGGCTCTCGCCCTTCCCCTTTCCTGTTATTCACACCCTCAGCTCTCACATCGGCAAGCCCCTGTGGCTTACCTGGCGTGTGTCCCGGACCTTCATTCCTGAGCCGTCTGTGTCTGGTGGCGCTCAGTGGGCCACAGGGTCCCAGCCACCCAGTGGCCGTCTCCCCAGCCCTCAGTGTGTGGCTGGAGCAGAGGCCCTTGGCAGTTGGAGTAACCCCCACACGAGTTCCTTGGCCTGCAAGTAAGTCATCGCAACGAGGCCAGATGGAAACCTGAAACTGCCCCCAAGATAGCAAATCAAGAACAAGATCACACGTGCAGGGCTTGGGTGGGTGGAAGAGATTCGTGCCACCATGGAAGCCTCAGGGGAGTGGGGACAGTGATCTCCTGCATTCCCGTCTAACTCACTAGTCCAGCCCTTGAAGAAACTGCATGGATTCTGGCGAATGACTCTAGACAGCCACAGGCTTATGGCACTGGCAGTCCTGGCTGCAGCTGCTGTGCGGGTCGAGGTGCGGTTGCTGGAGCAGATTAATAAGGCCTCAGGTGCAGCGTGTTGATCGGGCAAATGCATCCTCCACACTGCTTAGAAGAGAGGCCCAGACAGCACCCACACGCGTGCAGGCTGGACAGCAGTGTTCTCTTACAGCTTTGTTCTAAGGCTTTGCTAACGTTCCCACCCTCCCATAACATGACCAGAAGAGAACTGGCCCAGACTTCACTTCTGACCTGACCCCACAAACTCCGCAAGTGGAGGAGCCATGACAGCGTTTGGGGTCTTCGGGTTTCAGTGTCTACTTAGAGCTGTGTCCATTCATCCTCAAGAGTGCCTGGCTGTTCTCCTTACCCAGTGGACAGCCACAGCTACCTGTGGGGAAGGACCAGGGAAGGCCAGACAGTGGACACCTGTCAGGATGTGCTCCTTCCTGGGATACCTCTCAAGCAGTGGGTCTGGATCCCAGAGTCGAGCAGGCAGTGGGGGAGGTCAGCACCTGCCCCACTTGTGCTGCGGGTGTTGGGTTCCAGGCTCTTTGGTGTCCCACTCGTGCTGTGGGTGCTGTGGTGCCGTCACTGCTGCCCACAGGGTAGCGTTGGGTTCCAGGCTCTTTGGGAGCCAAGCCCTGAGCCAGGCATCACTTGGATCTTTACTTGGCATTTGTCATCTTTGTTCTGAGTGATTTTCAAGACTTGAAGGGGCATAACTGTCTTTCCTCTGCTGTCCTTGAAATTGAAGTGAGGTGTTGGGAAGTTGTCTCAGTTTGTATTTCGGGGGTGCCTAGAGAGGGTCCCAGGGTGCGGGGAGAGCTCTAGGAGCCCTGTGACCTCCTTACCCACCTCCCCATTGGCCACACACAGCACCCGTGCAAGCTTGGGATTCTGTCACCACAGTCTTCCAGCAGACGGCAGTGAAGTGTGCTTTTCCGGCTACATTAGTATGTGGTGACAGTTTTTTGACAGATGGCAGCGTCTTCAGATGAGCGTGTTTTCTGGCGCACTGGGGTTCATGGAGCTGGCGGGCAGCCTGTGGAGATGGTTCCACTGCTGTGTCTGTCCTTGTAGAACCAGGCTGTCCTTGTCATCCTTGCTCCTGCGGCTGTGCTGTTAGTTCTGGATGGGCTGGGCTTCAGGGCCTGCTGGCTGGTGAAGTGTGTGCATTTCACACCTCAGAAGTCAGCCTTCTGGAGAGAAAGTGCCCACGGCACACCCTCCGCGGCCTGAGGGAGCGCCTCTTTCAGCTTCTCCCGCCAGCACCACGGCTGCTTGCTTTCCATCGCTGCCACGTGATAGACTAAAAATGGGCTTTCATGTTGGGTTTTTTAAAAAGATTTTTGTGAGATTGAGCATTATTTTATCTGTTAGTAATTTGTGTTCTGAAATGCCTGTTCTTGCCATGTTCTTTGATTTTAAAAAAGGAGACGAGAAGCAAATTGGTTCATTTGGTCTTAGCTCCATGACCAGGTCCTCACAGCGGACAGTCCTGGTTGAATGTGGGCTGCTTCTCCCCAGCTTTCCTTCGTGTGGGAGGCGGCCTGGCTTCTTGCTCTCAGGCCTTCGGGGTGTCTGCACAGTGCCCTGAGGTGGAATGGAGGCCTGGGGGCCAGGTAGAGATTGTGACTGCATTTTTAAACATTATATATTGATCATTTAAATTTTACAGAATCTAGGAAGCCTAGAAATAGACCATTTAGCAGCATTGGAATGTGATTGTAACTGTTGTGAATGTTGAAATGGCTTCCTGCTTGCCCTGATAACAGCTCCACAGCCTTCACGGAGGCACACCTGCAACCCGCTTGTGGCCCATCAGTTGAGATGTCTTAAAGTCAGGTGTTAGGCAGTGTTACGGAACCTGCAACTCCCCAGGTAAAGGATCCTCACGCCTTACCCTGCGTCAGTGGCTTGGCAGTTTAACATTGCAGGTACACTGCTCTTGTGAAAAGAATGGATATGGGTTGTTTACAAGTCACAGTTTCTAGATTGAGTTTGCAGGCTGAAGTCCTCAGGCAAAAGTCAAATTCCTCAGGCCTGAGGAAGGGGCTGGGGTGGAGGATCAGCAGGAAGAAAGTCCCTTAGTTATGAGGGAAACGGTTGCAGAAGTCGTGTTAAGGCTTTGCAAGTCGGGTGGAATGTGATGCACGTCTTCATTCAGCAGGCACTTCCCAAGTGTCTGCTTGCGCCAGGCCTGCCTCTGAGTGCTGAGAGCACAGCCAGTGCCCTGCTCACACAGAGTCAGCCCTGGGGAGGGGAAGAGAGGTGGCAACTGGAACATGAGCAGGTGAGTTTTTGTGCCACGTACAGATGGAGATGGCAGCACCGGTGCTGGTGGGTCCTTGTGGCGGAGGTGAGAAGACTGGAGGTGGATGATCATGGAATTGCTCTTCCAAGGAGAGAAAGAGCCATGGGAAGATTCCAGGTTGGGAGTATTCTGGACCTGTGCTGTCCAGTATGGCAGCCACTACCCACAAGAGGCTGTGGAGCACCCAGGATGTGGCCATGCCACATTTGTGAAATACATACTGGACTTCAGAGGCTCACTACCAAAAAGAGAATGTAAAATATCTCAGTATTTTTCTTATGTTCATTACATTTTGAAATGATAATATTATGGATATATTGGGTTAAATAAAATACACTGTATTAGGATTTTACCTATTTCTGTTCATGCTGTTGAACATGGCTACTAGAAAATGTACATTATACACATCGTTCGCATTCTGTGACATTGTCTATGGAACAGCACTGCCGTGGACTGATAGTGAGCGTGAGGACCTTAGCAGAAGAGAGTCAGAGTGTTGGGGAGCTCAAGTCCAGGTGTGGAGGGCGGGAGGGGGCGCGTGTGCTGGACATGCAGATGCATGGATGGAGGGTAGATAGGACAGCCTGAGGGCCTGCGAGACCACAGAATGGGCAAAGGAGGGCCATGAAGGTTTCCACTGAGGGCGAGGGGCACCATCTGACCGCTTTAGGCTGATTTATTTTAGTTTCAATTTGAGAGTAAGATTTTCCAAAATTGTTCCCAAATCTCAGAGTTCAGTTCACTCCTTGCACTCTCATACTGGCTTCACAGCCCTCATGGATGCGCAGTCGTTTATTTAGTGTGCTTCGTCCATTCGACTAATTTAACCCGTTGCTTTCCTAGGATTTGAAGCCTAGCAACATCGTTGTGAAATCAGACTGCACCCTGAAGATCCTTGACTTTGGCCTGGCCCGGACGGCCTGCACCAACTTCATGATGACCCCTTACGTGGTGACCCGGTACTACCGGGCACCCGAAGTCATCCTGGGTATGGGCTACAAAGAGAACGGTGAGTATAGCCAGGGCTGGAGGAGGCTGGGATGTTTAGAAACTGCTGTAGTGGTGGTCTCGAGTTTTCTCTTTCCTTTGAACTATATGATGTATACTGTGGGGACTGTTACATATAGAATATAGCATGATCCAGAGATAAGAAATAATTGTGTTTTTCCATTGGTTAAAATCATTCTCTCTTAAACATTCACTTTTAAAATTAGTATTTTTGAACTTTTTAATCAGTTTAACCTACCTGCAGCCAAGTGTGCAGATCCTGAGTGTGCAGCTCAGCTGACGTGAGCACACCCACAGCACCCGCAGCGCTGGCCTCCCCCTGGCCCCTCCCCCTCGCAGCACACGCGGCTGGCCAGTCTCCTGATCGCCAGTGCCCTGGATCAGCTTTATTTGTTGGTCTGCATATTGGTGTTTTGAATTTGATATAAATGGAATAATACATGTTCTTATGTAAAACTGGTGTTTTTTATGTCAAAACTTAGCTTATTCTAGCAATATCAGAGCTCTTTGAAACTTGGCTTTTAGCAAATTTGTTGAAAATAATGAAATCTCGCATACTTGTTTTTAAAAAGACTGAAAGTTTGCCCAGGTCATCTGAAATGAGTTTTGCTGCAGGTTCATCTTGCTGCATTGTAGCTTGTGTTCTCGCCCTGAGAGGCACAGCTCTATGTGCTTCCTGTGGAGGAGAGAAAACTTGATCCCCTGTTCACTTGTCCCCTCTGCCCACCAGCAGGGCATTTAGAGGGCTCTGCTGTCTGTCTGAGGCCTGGGCCCCACAGATGAGGGTGGGCACTGTGGAAGTCTGGGCTCCTCTGGCAGGGCCTCACCTGCAGTCCTACAAGCCGGCCAACCTGCGCCAACAGTCAGTTCCCCCACAGAGTGCTGCTGCCTTTCTGACGGGCAGTCTAGAAAGTGATCGCTCAGGAGGTGTGGTGTCAACAATGCACAAAGGCCCTCGCTGGCAAGCTAGTGACGTTTACTGGGTTTGTCTCTGGGAGGGGGTTTGGAGAAAAGGGATGTGGGACTCTAGCTGGTTTTTAATCCCCTGGTGTTTGGTAGTGGACATCTGGTCTGTCGGGTGCATCATGGCAGAAATGGTCCTCCATAAAGTCCTGTTCCCAGGAAGAGACTGTATCCTTCACGGGGGACCTGGCACTTGGCCATGGAGGCTGGGGGTGGGCATGTGACCCTGAAAAGCTTTGTGTTCACAGGCACTTCTTGTTTCTGGTTTTTTGTTTGTTTGTTTGTTTTAAGCTATAAAGTATTGGACTCTTTGGCACTAAAACCCCAGATTGCTACAAACTGAAGGCTAAACTAGAGGTCAGCAATCATTCATATTGTGTAAAATTTCACCCTTAGCTAGCAATTTATTTTTCCATATTTGTGTGTTTAGTGCACTGTTAGAATTCCTTTTCCTCACCTTTGTTTTGTTCATGACACTTCATAATTTTATCATTTCATTTTATTTTCAGTTGATATCTGGTCAGTGGGTTGCATCATGGGAGAGCTGGTGAAAGGTTGTGTGATATTCCAAGGCACTGACCGTATCCTTCCCCGCGACCTTGGCCCCGCCATGCTTTCCATAATGCCTCAGGCAGCATGACCACCTGCTTACACGGGCGCTCACGAGGACAATGTCGTAACCACGCCAGACTGTGTTCTAAGGGGGGCTTGACTATATTTGTTAATTAGCGTCACAAACCAAGTGGTTCAATTTTATTCTTTATTTTTAACTTGACTACCTGTGATGATTTTGAGAGGTAGAGTTAAGTTAAATCAATTATATTAGCTTAATTTTACCAAAAATAGCTGGACATATAGAAGAAATTATTTACTCTTTGATAAGTATATTCTGATATTTAAATGAAAATACTGTATTATTTAGTTTATCCCATTAATTTAACTAGGAAAGGTGCTATCTAAATTTAATAGACTCATGTACTTGTGTGCTTTAATTAAGTACTATTTTGTTAGTTACTGGTATGCATTGAAATATTTTCCCCCAAAGTAAGAACTGAAGCACATTATAAAAGACCTAAGTGGAAGAGATTAAAATGAAAATTTTGTGAGGAACAATATGTTAAACTTTCTTGTTTGTTACTGTGCTGACATTTTGTAGAATTTAAAAAAAATCTGGTGGGTTATTTTGTGACACACTGGGGAAGTCAAAATACATGTAAAATGAAAGAGATAAACTCATACTGTAGTCAGCAAGTCGTGTTAGATATACAGCAGAAAGGAGAATAACTAATTGTTACGATAGCCTTCTTTCCTCATTTGCCATTCTTCCATCCTTAGTATTTTTTACCCTAACATGGTTCTTCACATCTTCCCTTTTTCATTTGTGTTTTAACCACTTAGTTTTTCATTAGTCTTTGACTTTGTTTTTGTTACGAAAGTTGAAATTGGTCTCCATCCTTGGGCAGATTGATGGCTGCTTTTAAGGAAAGCGAGCTCTGTGGTCAGTGTTTTGTGTGTATCTTAGGAAGATAATTTCAGATTTTAATAAGTTCATCAGAGTGGTCTCCTTATAACATAAATTCTTCACAATGCAAACTTGAAATGAAAATATTTTTATTACTCTCATTTTATTTACCTTTCTTTACATTTTCTGTATCATAGATTATATGTCAAGTTAAATATTTTATTTGTTCTAGTAAATTTTCTAGCAGTTTCTATAGCCTTACCTCAGATTCACTTGTTTCAACCTATAAATAAGGAAGTCTTTATTTTGCAAGTGAACTTAATTAAAAAGGGAAAGTTGAGGAATTAAGAGACTAATAATTTAGAAATATATACTTAATGTTCAGTTTGTCTCAATTCTTATTCATTTTGTGCCATTCCTTGTTTTATTAAGAAATGTTTTCTTCAAAAAGTACAAAAATGAAAAATGTGAGTACTTTTTGGTGCATTTTAGTAAGTAACTTAAAATTCCTGCTTTACATATTAATATTAATGTCAGTAATTAATGGTGTTATCTGTAAGGTTACCTTGTGATTCCCAAAAGTCACACACAGTTTAACATCATTTTTCTAAAGAAAATTTTGCCAGCTCTTTCAAGTATTAGATTGAAATTTGGGAGATAGAAAAAAGTTGCAGAAATCAGACTGAGGGTCTCAGAGATTTGCTTTAATGTGTGACCTGGGGTAGAAAAGGAACTCCTGTCCCTGTGGTGGCCTATGAGAAAGAGAAAGCTTTCGCCAGGCTACCTCGGGCTCCAGCTCAGACTCCTCCCCTCAGCAGCCAAGCATTCTTGAGAAATTTAGGACCTCTCTGAGCCTTGGTTTCACCTTCTGTAAAATAGGAGACCTGCAGTCTGCCTGCAGCTTCACGAGAATTAGACAACAGGGTCCACTGAGCTTGCTGGAATTACTGTTCCCCTTCCCCCAGCCCTCCCATCTGTCCCCTGTCCCTCCCATCTGTGGGATGCTGGGGTGGAGGCCTCTCGGGGAATCTGTGGGGCTTCTCCCACAACTGGTTTAATTTCTAGTCCTTTATCATTAATCCAGCAGATATTTCTCTCACCTGCCCATTTCTGGGTGCCTAGTCTGACTTAGATGCAAAGAGGCTCCTCCCAGCTGCTAAATTGAGGCTGGATCGTCAAGGGCAGGGCAGAGCAGGAGACCAGAGCAGAGGCTGCCATCGTCCAGAGGAGAGGCGAAGGCCCCCAGCAGGCTGGGAGGGTGCGGCCGGGGAGATGGAGGCAGAGGCCCCCAGCAGGCTGGGAGGGTGCGGCCGGGGAGATGGGCTTGTACTCTGCTTTGAAGTTGGACCCTTCAAGGAGCCTTGCTAGGGTTTGGAGATGTCTGTTAGACAGTGGAATTCAGGGGCAAGGTCTGGGATAGAGAGATCAAAGTGGGTGTCATCCATCTGTTGGTAGCCTTGAAGCCTAGGACTGCTAGCAAGTGCTTGCAGGGGAGGAAGAGACCAGGACCCAGGACTTAGCCCCCTTGAGGTGGAGGGACAAAGGGAATAGGGAAGGAAATGGAGAAGGCACTCCAGCGACCCCTCCTCCTACAGCGCGGTGACAGAGGGAGGGTCATTCACATGAGGACAGAGGACTGGCCACTGGGCCTCGTGATGGCTGCTGGCAGCCATGATGGGCACAGCATTTATGGAGTGGAGGGAAGAAAGCCTGATGGGAGTATGTTTGAGAGAAAATGAGAGGCTGGGAATTAGAGACACAAGTATAGGCAGCTCTTTTTTTTTTTTTTTTTGAGACAGAGTCTCACTCCGTTGTCCAAGCTGGAGTGCAGTGGTGTGATCTCGGCTCACTGCAGCCTCCACCACCCGGGTTCAAGCAATTCTCTGCCTCAGCCTCCCGAGTAGCTGGGATTACAGGTGCCCGCCACTACGCCCAGCTAATTTTTGTATTTTTAGTAGGGCTGGGGTTTCACCATCTTGGCCCGGCTGGTCTTGAACTCCTGACCTTGTGATCCACCTGCCTTGGCTTCCCCAAGTGCTGGGATTACAGGTGTGACCACCACGCCCGACCGACAGCTCTTTATGGAAGTTTTGCTGCAAATAGGAATAAGACAGAGCAATAGGTAGTGGGGGCCAAAAGCAGGCAGCTACTATGTTAACACAGGAGAAAAGACTATCAGTTACCAACGTGATGGAATGTACTGGTAGAGTGTAAAACGTTGATGTTGGAGAAGAAGAGTTGAGGGAGCTCTTCCTTGGGTAAGCACGAGGGTTAGTCTAGAGCTGGGCAGGCTAGGTGTAGCCGGGAGCCCAGTTGGTTGCTGTGTGGCAAATGGCACACAGATGCTGGGTGGGTGCATCCTGGGGAGTCTGTGGGAGTGAGCATGCAGAAGAGGTATCAAAAGTAGAAGGCGGGCCAGGCGCGGTGGCTAACACCTATATAATCCCAGCACTTTGGGAGGCCGAGGCAGGCAGATCACTTGAGGCCAGGAGTTCAAGACCAGCCTGGCCAACATGGCAAAACCCCATCTCTGCTAAAAATACAAAAATTAGCCGGTCGTGATGGCAGGCACCTGTAATCCCAGCTACTTGGGAGGCTGAGGCAGGAGAATCACTGGAGCCCGGGAGGTGGAGGTTGCAGTGAGCCGAGATCGTGCTACTGCACTCCAGCCTGGGCGACAGAACGAGACTATATATATATATATATATGTGTGTGTGTGTGTGTGTGTGTGTATGTGTGTGTGTGTATATATATATGTGGCAGAAGGAAAAGGTGTGAGACAGTTTTCACATTTTGGCTAAATAGGTAAATAAAATGTGGACATAATTCTGATTTGACAACATGTACGAAACAGGAGTAAGAAGGAGAATTTGCTAGTGAATTGAAGGCCAGAAACCCATCTCCTGAGCAGGTCTTTGGAAGTGTAACATTTTGGAAGAACTGAGTTCATGTACCAGTTCCCTAGGTTATTTCATGGTCATGTAAGTTCATTTTTCTAAGACATGCCTCAGGGAGCACTTTTTGAAGCTGCTGTTGATGCTGTTTTTTTCTCGCTTGCATTCTCTTGTATAGTTGAGTACGGATCCAGTATCACTTTCCCACATGTAATCCTAATTATCCCAAGCCTAACAAGCACCCTGTGGAACAGGCAAAGCTGGTAATGTCTGCATTGAGCAAAGAAGGAAATGGGCCCCTAAGGAAGCTTGACTTTCCTGACACACTGTGAGTGTTGAGTGCAGCGTTGAGTCTGAAACCCAGGTCATGCACTTTGAAAGGAAATAAAATGCATTGCCTCGGTATTGCAGTGATGGTTGGGAAGAGTCAATTCCAAGTAAAGCAGAGTATCGTTTGAAAGCTGTCGGTGGGCTCAGTCTAAGCCCAGTTGGTTGGTTCCCCGGCTGTAAACTGAGGAGGTCAGACAGGTCTCTCACAGGTCCCTGGAGATCCTCTGTTCTTCAGAGAGCTGTGAATGAATCTAAGCATTAGTATGAAAACTGATTTCAATTTGCTGATGTAATGTTTATCTAGTTTCATGTTTAATCATTTTTGCCATAGGTATTCTTAGTTACAAGATCAACTTTATTTTGAACTAGAGTGGGAAGGTGTGTAGACTTCATTGTGTTGATTTAATAAGCTGTGTCATAGTTTATGAAGATGCAGAGTGGAAGAGTTTTAAAAATAGTGTAACTTGGAAACCCAAACCTTATTTGAATATTATTTGGAAATTCTGCTGCTGATCCGGTGGGGTGGCCTAGCCGATAGGTGTAAAGATGAGTCAAACGCTGCTGCATGTGCTGTGAATACGAGGCACTCCAGTTGTATTTTCCTCAAGAGACTCCTTAGATATTGATCAGTGGAATAAAGTTATTGAGCAGCTTGGAACACCATCAGCAGAGTTCATGAAGAAACTGCAGCCGACTGTGAGGAATTATGTAGAAAACAGACCAAAGTATCCTGGAATCAAATTCGAAGAACTCTTTCCAGACTGGATATTCCCATCAGAGTCTGAGCGAGACAAAATAAAAAGTAAGATACCCTTTTTTTCTTAGACTTGTGTTTTGTAATTCAGGTGGCGCTTTCAGTCTTTCATGTTTGTATTCTAAAAACCTGTGAGTTTTGGGAGAGAAAGTCATTTTAGGCCAGAAGTCTGAGGTGTGAAGGCACTGAGGAGAGAAAGCTTAAAGGTCTAGAAGCTTTATCCTCCATAAGACGGCTTAATTGAAGCCTTTGGCCAAAATAAAAATCATCAAATCAGTCTGAAAGAATCCTGTTACAGTTACAGCAACTGAAATTCACAAAGTTTTCAGGTGAAAAGAACCCTTGAATGCAGATTCTAGAGTCGGAGCCATGTGACAGTCACTCGATAGAAAAGGTCCTCCCCACCTTCTCCTGCACCCTTTACTACAGTGTGATTGCTTAAGGAGAAAGAAGAGGTTTGATTCTGTCCACATTAAGATTAAGGTAAACTGGGCCGGGCGCCGTGGCTCACGCCTGTAATCCCAGCACTTTGGGAGGCCGAGGCGGGCGGATCACGAGGTCAGGAGATCGAGACCATCCTGGCAAACACGGTGAAACCCCGTCTCTACTAAAAAGACAAAAAATTAGCCGGGCGTGGTGGCGGCGCCTGTAATCCCAGCTACTCGGGAGACTGAGGCAGGAGAATGGCCTGAACCCGGGAGACGGAGCTTGCAGTGAGCCGAGATTGCGCCACTGCACTCCAGCCTGGGCGACAGAGCGAGACTCTGTCTCAAACAAACAAAAAAAAAAGTTTGTGTTATATTCATCTTGAACCTATCAAACATTTCTCAAAATTAATACATCTTTGTTCTGTCTGTGCTGTCGTATTTAGTTCTTTATTGTATGATTCTCTTTGTTTCATATTAACAGCATTAGTGTATTAATCTAATCTTTGTTGTCACCCTAGCCAGTCAAGCCAGAGATCTGTTATCGAAAATGCTAGTGATTGATCCTGACAAGCGGATCTCTGTAGACGAAGCTCTGCGTCACCCGTACATCACTGTCTGGTATGACCCAGCCGAAGCAGAGGCAGTGAGTGTCTGTTTTGAAAAGACTTGTATGTGGAGGCCGGGCTTGTATTTCCTTGGATCTTGTCTGCTCGTCCAGAGCGGCTACATATGGGTAGCAAGTTCTCCATCTGGGGCTCCCAGTTACGAAAAGGCCAAGTGCTGTCTGAGGCCTGGGCCGCTTTGCTCGGAGGACCTCAGGAATGAACTTACGCTTTGGTGATACCAGTCTCCATTTTGCAAAGGCTGCTGTGAGCTCATAGTTTATTAAGCATCTGTTCTGTGCCATTGGCTTTGGTTACATCCTCTTGTTTAGGCCACTCAACCAGAGAGGCTGAGCAGCTTGCTGAAAAATCACACGTCTGTGTATCCTTCCCTAAAGGCCTTGTGCCTCCTGGCTCCCCCGCTGGAGGAGCTCCACTCTGAGTTCGGTGCTCACGTGCGTGTTTCTGTGTCAGCGCTGGTGTGAGTGAGCTTTAGCTGTGAGGGAGATCACTGCGTGGTGGCGGGCTTCCTTCGTGCCATGAGTGACACACATGTTTATGGCATGGCCTGTGGTTTTGCCATCAGTTTAAACGTTGTTTTATATAAAAAGAATCCAATTTATAAGCAGACTTTTGTAACAGTCCATTTATGAGTTGGACTTTGGGTTTGGGAGTTCTCACATGAAGAACATGTAAAATTTGTTCTAAGAAACAGCAGTACCTTCCATAGCTGCCTGCACAATGCCTTGTCCATGATGGGTCTCGGGAAACAGCCTGTGATGGGCAGATGTCTGTGTTTTGAGGTCAGGTGATTATTAAGAGGAACATAGTAACTCTTTTTTGGTTAACTTTTTCATAATTATTTTGATCCCAAAGCTGATCCAATATCGCATGACAAATCTTTATTAAACCATGTGTTGAATTAAACTAAATCCATATCATAAATAGACTAGAAGTCTTCCAAGCGATTTTACCTTTTTTAGTGCCTCATTTTTTTTGAGGCATTACTATTGACTTTACATATGATTTAATTTTTAGCCACCACCTCAGATTTATGATGCCCAGTTGGAAGAAAGAGAACATGCAATTGAAGAAGGGAAAGGTAAAGATGGAGCTTATTTTGATCCTTCCTTAGGACATTTCTTCCAGTCCTGTAAAGCAGAGGCTTTTCATTTTGTGACATTTCCCTTCAGGAAGGGGCAAGAAACGCTGCGACCCACTTAGCCTCTTTCTCCCAAGTTTCCAGTAGAAAAAGGACTTGAAGAGAACAGAGTTAGAGAGGAACATGTGTCAATTTCTTATCATTTGCTTCAAGAGGGAAAAATAGTATTTTTTTCATGGCTTTTCACATATGGGTTTGTAAACTGAGCTTAGTAATTGTATCACACTTACATTGATAACATGTTGCAAATTGTCAGTGACACCAGTTCACAGGCTGCATGTTACCTGTAGAATTCCCAGTGTGTGCAGAAATGGGGAGCCAGGGCTGGGGTCCTGTGAACTTCTGCCTGCTTTTTTTAAGCCGTGTAGTTGTACATATGTTTTAAAATCTAGTTTGGGGGAAACTGCAGATTGAAAATATGCAAATAGGTATTATTACCACTGTAAGATTAACCAGACCACCCACAACAAACTGCACCTATAATGAAGAGGTCAGCCTGACAATTCTTCGTTAAGAAGCGGCATCAGTAGTAACTGAGAACCACAGTCAGAGTGAGTCAGCACTGAGGGTAGGTCCTGCCCC
This sequence comes from Mandrillus leucophaeus, assembly GCF_000951045.1. Classification (NCBI taxonomy): domain Eukaryota; kingdom Metazoa; phylum Chordata; class Mammalia; order Primates; family Cercopithecidae; genus Mandrillus; species Mandrillus leucophaeus. The sequence continues at coordinate 783,966 of NW_012101699.1, forward strand.
AGGGCCCTCCTGGAGTGCTGGTTGCCTGTGTGAGCCTGTGCTCAGCAGTGCATGCTCACAGCACACTCACTGGCCTCCGTAAATGGTTGCAACGCGCTGATGCTGGTTTATGAATACTGAAATTTTAGGAATCCCTAATCACTTACTTAGTAGGTAATTAGTTTTTCTTACAAATGAAAGTTGAAGAAAACTGAAGTTGAAACAAGGAAAAGACTTAGGCATGTGGATTCATTTCTGGCCAGTGTCGGGGGTTCCTAGCCCACATGTGGATGCCGGTTACCTTTGGAAAACCCCAGGTAACTACATAGAGAAACATATTGAAATGGGTGTGAGAGTATCCAATCCCTTACAGTGTTCCGTGGGAGCCAGTCCACTTCATACAGCCCCTTGTGGATCCAGAACCACCCCACGTTTTGCTCCCTTACTAGCTGCATGGAAAAGATGGGATGTAGTCCAGGCGCAGTGGCTCACACCCGTGATCCCAGCACTGTGGGAGGCCAAGGCGGGCAGACAGCTTGAGGCCAGGAATTTAAGACAAGCCTAGCCAACGTAGCGAAACCCCATCTCTACAAAAACTATAAAAATTAGCCAGGCATGGTGGTGAACACCTGTAATCCCAGCCACTTGGATGGCTGAGGCATCCAGGAGGTAGAGGTTGCAGTGAGCCAAGACTGTGCCACTGCACTCCAGCCTGGATGACAGCATGAAACTGTCTCAAAAAAAAAAAAAAAAAAAAACAAAAAAAAACCCAAAGACAGAAAGAAAGAAAAGAAAAGATATAATGTATCAAAACATGAATATTTTGGTCCACGTAGACTATATTACTGAATTGACTCTTATCTTACAATTAAAAATAACACATCGCAGTGCCTTTGGAGTGGTTCTAGTTGATTTGGAAGCAGAGTTTAGAGATACAATGAAACTGTTTAGAAACTGATTAAGCATTTTAACTTGTATTTTTATTAAAGAGCTAATTTACAAAGAAGTCATGGATTGGGAAGAAAGAAGCAAGAATGGTGTTGTAAAAGATCAGCCTTCAGGTTAGTGATTGTTTTAATTGATTGTATGATATTTTTCTTACCTTATTCAGCTTTTCTTTTTTGAGACAGTCTCACTCTGTCACCCAGGCTGGAGTACAGTGGAATGATCTCTGCTCACTGCAACCTCCGCCTCCCGGGTTCAAGTGATTCTCCTGCCTCAGCCTCCCAAGTAGCTGGGATTACAGGCACGTGCCACCACGCCCGGCTAATTTTTGTATTTTTAGTAGAAACGGGGTTTCACTGTATTGGCCAAGCTGGTCTTGATCTCCTGACCTCGTGATCCGCCCGCTTCAGCCTCCCAAAGTGGTGGGATTACAGGCGTGAGCCACTGCACCTGGCCTCTTTCCCTGTTCATCTTTTATAAATGGCAGCAGCATGTGAAACGCCAGCCTGGCTAGCATCAGATTTAAAAACCACTGTATGAATAGCCACCCTTTTTGGCTTGTCATAGTGAAGGGGGTGGTGGATGGCATTTTACTGATGTGCCAGGCACTGAACTTCCGGATCTCTGTAGACGAAGCTCTGCGTCACCCGTACATCACTGTCTGGTATGACCCAGCCGAAGCAGAGGCAGTGAGTATCTGTTTTGAAAAGAC
>NW_012101699.1:785651-793784 GCF_000951045.1 Mandrillus leucophaeus
GCCACTGCACCTGGCCTCTTTCCCTGTTCATCTTTTATAAATGGCAGCAGCATGTGAAACGCCAGCCTGGCTAGCATCAGATTTAAAAACCACTGTATGAATAGCCACCCTTTTTGGCTTGTCATAGTGAAGGGGGTGGTGGATGGCATTTTACTGATGTGCCAGGCACTGAACTTCCTTATAAACATTTCTCTTTCATCTTTGCAATGATTGCTGTCACGTCCATTTACAGATGAAATGGAATTTAAAGCCTTTTCAACGTTGATAACCCTTTGTACTGGTCCCACCCAAAATGCCAATCTAAGTAAAATAGAATTTGGTTTTCTCTTGAGAAAATTGTTCATATCATTCTCGCATTTTTCTGCTTCATCTGCCGATCTTGATAGTGGTGGAAGCCTGCTGACCGGGTGGTTATACGATTATGAGAGACTCTGATATTAGTGGTATTCACTTACGTCTGCAGGATTCTTCCCGTTTACTAAATGAAACGCTCAAGTTATATTTATTGTCTCTCTCCCACTCCCACTGGAAAGCACACACGCGTGGGGATGTGCAGAGAGCACAGCTTACTTTTTATTCTTGAATTTTATATTCAACATGACGTATGTGTCAAGCATCTAGAGATTATATAACTTCAGCAAGAACTTAAGTGCTTGTTAACTAAGCACAAATTTATGACTGCAGACGTCGATCTCAGAGAGTCTGCATGTTGTATTTTTATTCACACCAGACTAAAATATAGATAGTAGGAAGTAGAATAGTTTCATTTGCTTTAAAAGATTAAAATGTCAGTTTTCTGGAGGTACAAAACAATAAAAAATACGAGGCCACTAATTTTTTTCCTTTTTCTAGTATATAGTCTTTATTGCAAAAGATTTATTTGAATGTTGATGCTTTCTTTTCTGTAGATTTAGTGTTTATGTTATAAATTGTTATAATTCAAGTGGTGACATTTGAATTCGATTCAGGCTTAAGCTTTTGTGATACTGCATTTTCAGATAAATATAGCTGTTTCCTTTTGATGTCTGCTTGAAAGCAGCGGTTATTTTTTAAGTAGCTAACATGATTATACATGGCCACATATATGTTTAGCCACTGAGAAGAAAAGAAGAATCTTGCAAGGAAAGACATAGGAATATGGGACTCTGGGCCCAAAGAAAGACTCAAGGAAAAGTTCAGAAAGTCCAGCTGACTAACTTCTTGTTTATGCTCATAGTTAGGATTGGGAAACTGCAAAAAGACAGAGCCGAGAAATGGCCTGAAGTCTCGTTGCCTGGATTTGCAGCAATGTCGTGCCTCAGATTTTATTATATTTGGTTTTCTTAGCACAGATGCAGCAGTAAGTAGCAACGCCACTCCTTCTCAGTCTTCATCTATCAATGACATTTCATCCATGTCCACTGAGCAGACACTGGCCTCAGACACAGACAGCAGTCTTGATGCCTCGACGGGACCCCTTGAAGGTTGTCGATGATAAGTTAGAAATAGCAAACCTGTCATCATTGAAGGAACTCTCACCTCCATGGGCCTGAAATGCTTGGGAGTTGATGGAACCAAATAGAAAACTCCATGTTCTGCATGTACGAAACACAATGCCTTGCCCCTACTCAGATCTAATAGGATTGCCTGCTTAGATGATAAAATGAGGCAGAATATGTCTGAAGAAAAAAAGTGCAAGCCACACTTGTAGAGATTTTGTTCAAGATCATTTCAGGTGAGCAGTTAGAGTAGGTGAGGTTGTTTCAAGCTGTAATAGTGACAGTTTCTCATCATCCGTAACTGTTGAGAGGTGTGTGCATGTGACCACAGATGCTTGCTTGGACTTGCCCACCTAGCACGTTGGAAATCAGTATTTAAATGCCAAATAATCTTCCAGGTAGTGCTGCTTCTGAAGTTATCTCTTAATCCTCTTAAGTAATTTGGTGTCTGTCCAGAAAAGGTTGATTTATGTGTATTAATTGGCCGTCATGATGTTATCATATCTTACTCCCTTTTGTGCTGTGATTTATTCTATCTTTTGTATTTCAGAAGACATATTAATTAAATCTATTTAATAAATAAAAATATATAGCTTTTCTTAAATTTGTGATGTTTGGGGCTGAGAATTATCACGGCTAAAACCAAGACACTCATGTGGACATCTTGTTTTCTTTAAACTGTCTTGTCTGGGATGATTGTACATTCAGCTTTACTGCACGATAAAATTTTAAGTTTTGCTTAGTGCTGCTTGAAATCCTAGCTACCTTATCTCTTTCTTCTTAGTCTTCTAGACTTACTATGAACTTAAAATTCTACCTAGAACTTCACCTTCTTTGTTAGGCGTGTAACACTCCCTCTTAATAAGATGATGGCAGATAGATTCCTGCATCCATGGCCTAACGCTGGAGTAGAATCTTACAGAATGGTCCCGAGAGACCACTGCAGTCATTTCCTAAGTGCTTCCTTTGCCAGAGACTGACCTGGGTCCTTTACTTACCTTCCCTCATTCACTTTCCCTCTGCCAATACCATGTTCTTGATTTTCTTTCTTCACTGGAAGAAAGCGGATAAATTCCTCTTTGGTCTGTTTTCAGAGGCCAGGCTGATTCAGATGCCTGTTTTTTGCTATTGCTTTCCATTGTTTGGGGGCATTCCTTTTCACAAGGGAAACCCGTGAATGTTCTGGGAAACTCTTCAGAGGATATGAAGGAAATACTTAAAGAGTAATGATTAACCATTGAATGTTTTCTGATTTAAAACTGCTCACCTGAAATTGATACTTTGAGACTTTCCGATAAGTAAATGATTCAGAACTCATTCAGATACCGAGTGTGTTAAGTGTCACTGCAGAAACGGAACTATGACGATCACATTTTGCTGCCTGTGCCCGTGTTTTTCCCTTGAGCTTGTTTTGTTGCTGATTCATATCTTGTGTTCAATTATTTTGGAAGCTTTTCGGTCAACATTCTCTAGACTGTGTTCTAAGGAGGAACTGTGATGAGAAAGTGGGTTCTAGATATGACCTAAAGTGCATGGCTCTCTCTGCACCCGTTATGTCCTGTCGGTTGGTCGAATCACTGGAAACTGGAACCCTTGATTAGCAAAACTAATATTGAAATAAGAAATAGTTCTTTTATATTGTCATTTAGACATTTTCAAATACAAAATGGTAATAATAACTTGGATTGAGGCAGAAACACCTATTGTATGGCTGTCTGTCTATCTTCTCTGTAATACATACTCTTTTAAAAGACTTCACTAAATCTATCTTTAAAAGGAAAAACAAAAGGGAGAGGTTGAAAATGCACGAGTTGCCCCACACTGTGTGATGCTCCCTCCTCGGGAGACGTGGATAGGGACGAGGCGCCCGCAGGTGCCCTTCTGCTCGCTCGCTCCGCTGTGCACTCTGCGAGCCACTTGCCACAGATGGAGCCCGGACGGCGCGGAGGGTTTCCTGGAAAGGCCGTCTTCCACCAGGTAGAGGCGAGTGTGCCCAGGACAGGCCACAGGGGGCTCCACAGAAATACCTCGCCCAGCTTCAGGGCTCTCCCTCCTGAGCCTAGATTTGCCAGGGTCTTGGTGCCACACACATGGTTTCACACTGATCTCTATGGGAAAATGCTGGTGTTGGTTAAAGAACTGAAAAATGTGCTCAACTTTTCATCTTTTCTATTTTATTTTTGTAATTTATATTGTACACAACCCAGGAAGTAACTATTTTGGACATGTATTTTTATAAACCAGGTAATTTATTATTATCCTGGAATTTAGACTAGGTTTGTTTCATTTGTTGACTTGGTTTTCAGTCAAGAAGGAAATGACTGTCTCCCCCATGTTCAGGTCGTAATTTCAAGTGCAGAGTCCGGAGAGCGAGTTCTGTCAGAGCAGGAGAGAGTCTAGAAACACTGGCTGTGCACACTGTGTCAGCCGTGGGCCTGGAGTGGACACAGGGCTCTGCTCTGGTCTTTGAGATGTGAGACGCAGAGCCCCAGTGCGGAGAGGGGAAGCCCGCTTCCAGGGCCCCTTGCCCACACCAGGTCCGTGTCCGAAACACTAAGTGGGTGCTGCTTCAACCCGCATTTCATGCTGTGTAAGTCACGATAACGACGTACGAGTCTGTCTGGTTGATTTCTAATGTAACGCCTCTGGTAATAAATACAAATGTGACCTTTCAGATTGCATATCTCAAAAGTAACATTGCCTAATGTTTTATAATAAAATATATTATGTGTGTTTTGGTTGGTGAAAATAATACAGACTACATTTTAAAAGATAAATGTATAGCATGTCCAATTTTTGTGTGTTTTTAAATGACAATTAGATAATTTCTCCATCACCATCTCTGATGACAGATTTAACATGAAACAGATAGATGATAAAGCATCATGCCTTTGATCAATATTAGCAAGAGGTTTCACATGAAAGGCAGAAACATTGCTGTTTGTTCTCTTATTGAAAATATTCTGCAAACTCCTAAATCTGTGTTTTCAAAACTAATGGCGGTAAGTTTTGACGTCACCAATACACAAGCACGGTTCAGAGTATTGGTGTAATTGTTTTCTCATGAGGCGTGGCCAGGAGAATCCGCCAGTCAGCCTTAGTCGTATGACTTAACGTCGTTCATGGTGCTTGTGGCTTTGCATGGGATGAGCCAAGTTCATCTGACGTGTGTTTTTGAAGCACTTTAGGCTTCAGTACTTAATACCACAGGAGGAGAAGGACACTCAGTGGCTCAATTTCCTTTGTCTGCTTAAAAGGACTAGAATCATTCCAGAGAGATGCGTGTCAGCTGTGTTTGTAAAGGTCTCGTGAGAAGGAAGGTGTTTCTTGAGATACTGGGGTCTGGGTCTGGGTTCCATTTCTCTGTCCTGTTCCCTCTTCCCTCTTTCACTGTAGGAAGCACTGAAATGCTTTTTATTTATCGACTGAAGTAATACACACAGGTGGGGTGGGGGTTTTCAGGGAGGAGGGAGAGTGCCCATGTTTCAAAATAACTTCATAATTAGCTACTTGCTTTATCTGGAAGATTCTGTGGCTACTTATGTGAATTTAAGCATAAGGTGGTTACCTTTGTCAATAAGGCAGTTCTTCGATATTGTTTTAATCAGGAAAATTGGTAACAAAATCAGTAATAACAGTGACAGAGTGGTCAGTCACATCTGCTTGGAGCTGAACGTAGCCGTTATGTAAGGGAGATGCACATCTCAGCCCTTGGGAGCTGGTCACAGGCTGAGTCCTCAAGGCCTGGAGACCACATGCTCTTCTGCAGTTAGAACGACCAAGGCCGTGGTTCCCGAGGGTCACTGTGAGCACGAGTGTTTGCTGCCTCAGTTCTCCTCCATGGTGTTTAGAGTTGGAAGGGAAATCCAGAATCATTCTGTCTAACCCCCCACCCTACAACAGTGAGAAAGCCGTTCGCCCGAGAGAGGGCACCTCACAGCACCAAGAAGGAGCGGCGGGTCCGCCCTGACCCCGTGGGCAGCGCGTTCTTGCAAATCTCACTCTTCTCTTTTAGTCATAAACACTTTTGAGAATCTGCTGACATCTGTGACCTTCTCCCAAGAAAAACACCATAAGCACAGAATTTTTGCCAAGCTTTCAGAGGAGCCCTGGACCCCAGTGGATATCATGTGAATAGCCCCTTTCTTTTCTTTTCTTTTCCTTTCTTTTCCTTTTCTTTCTTTTCCTTTCTTCCTTTCTTTTTCTTCCTTCCTTCTTCCTTCCTTCCCTCCCTCCCTCCTTCCCTCCCTCCCTCCCTCCCTCCTTCCTTCCTTCCTTCCTTCCTTCCTTCCTTCCTTCCTTCCTTCCTTCCTTCCTTCCTTCCTTCCTTCCTTCCTTCCTTTTTCTTTCTTTTTCTTTCCAGAATCTCACTGTGTCGCCCAGGCTGCAGTGCAGAGGCGTGGTCTCGGCTCTCTGCAACCTCCACCTCGCAGGTTCAAGCGATTCTGGTACCTCAGCCTCCCACATAACCGGGATTACAGGCATGCACCACCGTGCCTAGCTAATTTTTGTGTTTTTAGTAGAGATGGGGTTTCCCTGTGTTGGCCAGGTGAGTCTCGAACTCCTGAGCTCCAGCGATCCACCTGCCTCGTCCTCTCAAAAGTGCTGGGATTACAGGCGTGAGCCTCTGTGCCCGGCCGAAAAGCCCCTTTCTAGACGCAGCTCCTAGATGCTTCGTGTTCTCAGGGAGCGGAGCCTCACGAGGGTTCTGCTGCCTTTTCTGCCCTTGCTGGGCCTGACTCGTTTGTACACAAATCTTGGGTGTGCACAGGGCATCGTCACTCAGCCCCAGCACTGCTTGGTGTTCTTACTTGATGGCAGAAAGAAAAGACGACAACTTTGTTCCAGTGAACTGGGTAGTTTCCATCACTTCCTCCACGTGGAACTCAGGAGCTAGATGGAAATGTACAAAGACACAGCTATCATTAAACAGTCTCCTAAAGGAGTGGTTCTGTGCTGAGCTTTGAAATAAATTCTTTCACTTAAAACCGTATTTTAAATTGATTCTCCAAAAATATATTCGAGAGAGAGAGGCCTCTTCCCTCAAACTCCCTGTGATTTTCTTACAGCTTTTATAAATGCGCTTTGAAATTAATTTCATTCACACATTTTTAAGTGTGCTTTGAAGTGAACTTCATTTGCGCATCTAGAGCGGAATGCACAGGGGGGCTCTCTGCGTCACACCCCTTCAAGTAGGACTCAGCCTGAAGAGTTCCTCACAGCTGGTCACCCAGCCCCTGTTCACAAGAAGGGAATTCCTTTCCCACTGAATCGTTTGTACTTTTAACTGCTGGAACGTTCTTTCTTAAATGGAACTGACGCCTGGCTCCCGTACCTTCTGCCCTTGGGCCCTAGACCTTTCCTCTAGGCAAAACAGAGCAAGTCTGTCCTGCTTTTAATAGCAGGCTTTAACGTGTTAGTTGGAAAGGTCAGCTCCAAGTCTTCCCTTCTCTGTGTTAAACTCAAAAGTTCATCCAACCCTCTGTCCTATGAAAAAGCCACCACTGCTGGGGAGGCTGAGGCAAGAGGATGGCTTGAGCCCAGGAGTGTGAGGCTGCAGTGAGCACTGACCAGACCACTACAGCCTAGGCGACAGAGTGAGACCCATTCTCTTAACAATAAAATCCCCCAGAGCCTCACCACCTTGGGGACCCACTTGTCAGCTGCACCCCTAAAATACGGGCCCAGAAGTAGACACAGTATTTGAGATATACAGCCTGAGCAGGGCACCCTCTAAGGGCCCCCATTAATTAACACAGTCTCGGGTGGCCTTAGTCTCGACAGCCATGTCACACGCTGGGTCTAGGCCCATCTCAGTTCCTGAGTTTTGTGATGTTGCAGTCAATCCCAGTTCTGTCATCGTCGTAAACATTCTCTCCTAACTTGACATCTGTGGTCCAATGGCATGAACGTGTCTCCCAAACCTTCATCTGGTGATGAGCAGCACCTTCAGGCAGTCATCAGGACACAGGACATGTCCACGTGGCTGTTGTCTCCCCGTCAGCAGGGCAGTTCAGCTCTGCAGCCTCATCACGGAAAGCATGAATGCACTTCAGCGTCACTCTCTGCTCCACTTACTAGTCACATCTCAAGAAAAAGAAATGAGTTTGGCACCCTCCCTGGATCTCAGAGTGCTTTCTTTTATTTTTACTTGAGAGGGGCAGGTGGTGAGCGCCCGCCTCCCCCTTGATAGCCACACTTTTGCTATCCTGTGGCCACTTAGAAAACATGACTAGTTTTGTCCCCGCGTCCGCAGGTCCGAGTGAGTGAGGGAGCAGGGCACTTAGTGGCCTTGTTTTGTTTCAGCGTGAATAAAGAAGTGATGTGTTTTGAAGGCTGCATGACTCTGATTCCGCAAAGGACCGTACAACTGACGCCAGGCAGCTCTCCTGTTGCCTGATGACTACAAAAATGTCTCCATCAGGACAGAACCTGGCTCACACTGGGTGTGACTTCAGATGTTTATCGCCTTGAGCATCCCTTGCCTTTTTTTCCAGGGCCTAGTCAACACCCATGCATTCATAGTGCCTGCTTTCTGGTTGTCGTGTCCTTAAGGATCTTTTTTTTTTTTTTTTTTTTTGAGACGGAGTCGCGCTCTGTCGCCCAGGCTGGAGTGCAGTGGCCGGATCTCAGCTCACTGCAAGCTCCGCCTCCC
>NW_012101699.1:793907-809777 GCF_000951045.1 Mandrillus leucophaeus
ATTACAGGCTTGAGCCACCGCGCCCGGCCAAGGATCTTCTTATCCTCCATTGAACCAACTTAACAGTGCCAGGCAGGGCAGGCTGTGCTGCAGGGTGTGCACCCTCCAGCTTTGTGTGGCCACTTCTAAGAGTTTGCCCTGACCTGCTCCCATCCCCAGGATTTCCTGGAATCTGGAAGGTACAGATAAAGCTTTGCTAGGTTCACCTGCATCTTTTGATTGTAATACATTTAAGTGATTTTGTGTCCTTTCTATTAAATCACACCAAAGGACACTTCATATCTTTTTAACCCTCTGTCAGTGATGCTAAAACTTTGATTTTTGATTTTTACATGTTTTTTAGAGGCAGGGTTTTGTTCTGTTGCCCATGCTAGTCTCAAGCTCCTGGGCTCAAGCAGTCCTCCCTCCTCAGCCTCCCAAAGTGCTGGGAATATAGGTATGAGTCATCACACCAGGCCAGTGATGCTAACATTGGCCACTGGCTAGGGTGATGACAGTCCAGTCCTCCATCCCTCGGTCACATTTTCCTCCCTGTGAAGAGGAAGTTGTCCACGTGGGCTTCCTTTGGGGGTGCCTCATCCACATGTCACATGCTGTTGGCCTCAGTTGACAATCCTGGCCTTGAGCAAGAATTCTTTGAGGGCTCGGGGAAGAGTGATTTCCTTAATTTGTCCTGTTGCCATCATGTGCTGGCAGTTTGCTGTCAGTGAGAGCTCCCGCATGTCAGCCAGGGCTGTTTGGTGGCCCTGAGGTGAGCCTCAGGCAAAAGGCAGCCCCGTGCCCTGTTCTTTCCCTTTACTGGTCAGGCTCAGAATGTGGTGGTGGTTTCATAGCTGCCTCAGGCAGCATCACACCTTATTTCTCTGGCTTTTTCATTCCTCTTTTTGAGACTTGACTTGCCAAAACTGTAGTCAGGGAAGCTCTTCAAAGCTGAGTCCCGTGTCCTGTTGGCTGACCCCATTACATTTTAAATTTTAATTTTGAAATAAGAAAAGTTGCAAAAATAGTACAAAGAATTCTTCCTCACCCAGATTCTCCAAATGTTATTTCACCACCTGCTATATCCTGTCTACATGCATGTGTATGTACGTGCGTTTATACTGGTATGTAGTCATTAATTTCCCCACTGATTTTTTACAAGCAACCAGATTTTTAAGTCTCTTAACTTCGGCCAGGTGCAGTGGCTCATGCCTGTAATCCCAGCACTTTGGGAGGCTAAGGCAGGCGGATCACAAGGTCAGGAGATGGAGACCATTCTGGCTAACATGATGAAACCCCGTCTCTACTAAAAATAGGAAAAAAAATTAGTCAGGCGTGGTGGCAGGTGCCTCTAGTCCCAGCTACTCGGGAGGCTGAGGCAGGAGAATGGTGTGAACCTGGGAGGTGGAGCTTGCAGTGAGCTGAGATCGCACCACTGCACTCCAGCCTGGGCGACAGAGCGAGACTCAGTCTCAAAAAAAAAAAAAAGTCTCTTAACTTCATGTATACATGATGTATACACATGTATTTTATAGACGGACACAGGTATAGGTAGCCATGTACATATGTGCCTGCATAATAGCATTTGTAATGAGCTACCTACATGTGGCTGAAGGCGTTGGTGTTGACTTCAGAGAAACTACTAAGGAGTCAGTGTGGCTTCTGAGAGTCCTGAGGAGTAACTCGTGAACCTTTGGACATTTTTCTGGACCATGAGACTTCATAAAGCTCCAAGAATGATACCAACTCTGCGGATGGAGGTGGAGATGAAACATGGAGAGAGAGACCAGAGGAATGTGAGAGGATATTAGGGACACACCTGGGTTTGTGGGATGGATGCCTAACATTTTAAAAAGTTGTTAAAATTGGCTGGGTGCGGTGGCTCAAGCCTGTAATCCCAGCACTTTGGGAGGCCGAGACGGGTGGATCACGAGGTCAGGAGATCGAGACCATCCTGGCTAACACGGTGAAACCCCGTCTCTACTAAAAAATACAAAAAACTAGCCAGGCAAGGTGGCGGGCACCTGTAGTCCCAGCTACTCGGAGGCTGAAGCAGGAGAATGGCAGGAACCCGGGAGGCGGAGCTTGCAGTGAGCTGACATCCGGCCACTGCACTCCAGCCTGGGTGACAGAGCGAGACTCCGTCTGAAAAAAAAAAAAAAAAAATTGTTAAAATTGATAAACAAAAATAAAAATCATTACTTGGGCCAGAAGGAAATTCAGTCAGGAAAAGGGGAGAAAAAGAAAATATCATCCTTGCTTCTTAGCTTTTTGGCGAAGATCAAGTAACAGATCAAGTAACAGATGAAGTCTGTTCTTATCAGAAAATATGGTAAATATAGGAAAAATGAAATAAAAGCATAAATAAGCCCTAATATACCAGTAGTTAAAATAAATGTCAATGACCAAAACACACTAATCAAAAAGAGTTAAGGGCCGTGAGCAAATGGAAAACCTAACAATATATAAAATTACAAAACATGCACCATGTAGTATATGTATAATATATAACTAACTGTGTGTGCGTATGATGGTTCACAGTACCATGAGGAGAAACAAAATACCAAAAAGTGTGGTTTGAAATTTGAATGCACCCCTCTCAGAAATGGACAGGTCAGGTGGGTGAAAAAGCAAAGAACTAGAAGATTGGAACGCCACAGCTCTCTACCTGGGCTCAGAGAGAGCACTAGACCCAACAGGCAAATTCTTTTCAACACAGGGAACTTACAGGAATACTGCCTCTATCAGTCCACAGAGGAAGTCTCAGTAAATCCCAAAGTCAACATCATAGGATAATGTGATAAAATTGAAAATAAATTTTATAATATCTTACACATCTGGAGACTAACAATACACTAAGCAATCTAGGTGACAGAGGAAATGGTAAGGAAAAATTTGAAATTCCTGTAAGTCTGTGGCCTCAACAAACTCTATGTGCCTAATTTGGTAAGCGAAGGCTTAAATACATTTATTAAGATTAAGACAGGTGGGTCATTCCAGCCAGCGCTGAGCGAATGGCATCTCTCGGGACAGCTGGCACAAGCACCACAAGACCGGGGGCAAGAGAAAGCCTAACCATAAGAAGCAGAAGTACGAGCTGGGGTGCCCCACTGCCAGTGCCAAGATTGGCCCCTGCCACATCCACACAGTCCATGTGCAGAGAAGTCACAAAACACACTGTGCCCTGAGGCTGGATGTGGGGAGTTTCTCCTGGGGCCCAGAGTGTTGTAATCACAAAACAAGCATCATGGATGTTGTCTACAGTGTGTCCAATAATGAGTTGGTCTGGACCAAGACGCTGGTGAAGAGCTGCGTCATACTCGCTGACAACACACCGTGGTGGTACGAGTCCTACCATGCACTGCTCCTGGGCTGCAAGAAAGGGGCCAAGCTGACTCCTGAGGAGGAAGAGGTTTTAAACAAAAACTGATCTAAAGAATTCAGAAGAAATATGATGAAAGGAAAAAGAATACCAAAGTCAGCCTCCGGAGAAGCAGCTCCAGCAGGGCAAGCACCGCGTCAAGGCCAGGACGGTGTGGCCAGGCAGATGGCTACGTGCTAGAGGGCAAGGAGTCAGAGTTCTGTCTTAGGAAAATCAGGGCCTGGAAACACAAATAAATCCTCATCCTTTCTGTCTCCACCCATGTAATAAAGGTGTTTATTGTTCTGTTAAAAAACAAAAATTTTTAATGAGTTTAAAGACCAAAATAAAAGATTAAAAAATAAACGAAAAAAGGAAAAACAAAACAGGGTGCAGGGAGAAGGCAGCCATCCACAAGCCGGGAAGAGAGTCCTCATCAGAGCCCGAACATCCCAGCACCCTGATCTCAGACTTCCAGCCTCCAGACTGTTTAAGAAAATAAGTTTCTAGCTGGGCGCGGCGGCTCACGCCTGTAATCCCAGCACTTTGGGAGGCCGAGGCAGGCGGATCACGAGGTCAGGAGATCGAGACCATCCTGGCTGACACGGTGAAACACCATCTCTACTAAAAATACAAAAAAATTAGCCGGGCGAGGTGGCGGCGCCTGTAGTCCCAGCTACTCGGGAAGCTGAGGCAGGAGAATGGCGGGAACCCGGGAGGCGGAGCTTGCAGTGAGCTGAGATCCGGCCACTGCACTCCAGCCTGGGAGACAATGCGAGACTCATCTCAAAAAAAAAAAAAAGAAAAAAAGAAAAGAAGTTTATGTTGTTTAACCCATGCAGTGTGTGGTATTTTGTTACGGCAGCCTGTGCTGACTAATATATCTTCTTTACTAAGTAATTTATTGGCATCATTAAATTTTACCCCTAAATTTTCCAGTATATATCTTTAAAAACTAAAGTTAATGCCAAGTCTGTATTCAAGTTTCCTAAATTACAGGACTTTTTTGAAAGAAAAACAGTTGTACTAAATCCCAGTGCTGCTTTAAATTGTTTGTGTTATCTTATTTAGGTAAATTTGAACATAAAATCTAGTATAACCAGTATGTCGAATAAGCAGGGCCTATGTGACATAATTAATATGCAATTTTATTTTACTCCCTGACTCCTTAACAGTTAGTGGGGGAGCAATTGATTGAAAACATTGATAGATCCATGATCTTTCTGGTCTCTCATAGAAAAGAGAAAACTTAGTCTAAGCAAAAAATTCCGTTTCAGTTTAGTTATTAAAATGACTCGTGCTGTGTGATATTCAAACTTGCCAAATTCATTCAGAGATAAATCTTCTCCCTTCTCTGCTTGGGATATTCAATATACAGGAAGGCAGGGAAGGTGGCATGGGATATTCCTTCCCTTCCCCATATTTCACTTCTATCCCTCCTCTCTTTTATTACTAGCTTGAATTTTTTTATCCTACTAGTGTCAAAGCAGGGCGCAGGAGATAAGGGATGGGAAAGTCCCACACTTCACTGGCCCATCACACTATGGATTTGAGCTCCCCCATCTTTGAGGATCTGTTTCCCAGGACACCACCCCTGATACCAGGTTGGATCACCGAGTGGGGACCAGTCAGGGACACAGGAGCCACACTAGGTATTTCAACAAAGAATTGAATGTGGGGACTTGGCTAAACAGACGTTGGAACACTTAGAGAACCCAAAAGGAAACTGAGGTAACAAATAGCTGAAGGGGCAGCTGCCACCCTCTAGGGGTTAAGGGATAAAGGGAAGAGAGAATCTGGGCTTGTCAGAGCCTGAAAGTTCAGAGAAGGGCCCCACGGAGAGGGAAGCAGATCTGGGAGGAGCAGCATGGCCAGGCTGGTGGTAGCCCCTGTGGGAGCGGCGATGAAGCTGTCCTGAAAGAGCAGAATGAAGCTGAGTCTGGAACCGGCCGCCCCTGTTGGCGTGCAGGGCTGTTGCTAACGTGCCACCATCGGGACAGTGGGCACGATGGGAAGGAGAAGAGCTTTCTTGTCTCCTTCTAGAACCTCCCATTTGCAAGGTCAACAAGGACTCGGCTGACAACGGAGAGATGTGTAGCTCAGCTGAGGCTAAGCATAGAAGCGAGACTTGAAGCTGAGAGACAACAGCTCAATATCTGGTATGAGGAGACAGGGTCCTTCCCTGCCCCTCATTTTGCTCCCATGTCACTTCCTCCTCTTCAGTGTCGGACTCCACTGAGCTCAAAGCAGGGAGAAGGAGAGGAGGGGCACAGAAGGTCATCCACCCCATGGCGCTCTCATAGGAAAGCATCAGGCTCTCTGGCCTGGCCCGTGTTTACGCATGACTTGTTCTCGAATGGAACGCAGTTGGGGTGCTCACAGACGCCCCCTCACAGCCTGCCTCCATGATCTCCCTGGGCAGTTTTTTTTGTTGTTGTTTGTTTGTTTTTGTTTTGTTTTTTTGGAGACGAAGTCTTGCTCTTGTTCCCCAGGCTAGAGTGTGATGGTGCGATCTTGGCTCACTGGAACCTCCACCTCCCGGGTTCAAGTGATTCTCTTGCCTCAGCCTCCCGTGTAACTGGGACTACGGGCACCTGCCACCACGGCCGGCTAATTTTTGTAATTTTAGTAGAGATGGGGTTTCACCATGTTGGCCAGGCTGGTCTCGAATTCCTGACCTCAGGTGATCCACCTGCCTCGGCCTCCCAAAGTGCTGGGATTACAGGTGTGAGCCACTCTGCCCGGCCAACTCCCTGGGCAGTTCTTGAAATCCAGGCAAAGGCACTTCTCGCTTCATCCCAGGGTTTAGAGGCCAGAGCGAAATGAAAAGGTGGGGTTTGAAAATCAGGGAAATTGTGCTGTTAGTGTTAAAGCACTTTTTTCCTTTCTCACTCACTCTCTCTCCCCTTGTCCTGGCATTTTTGTGTGTGCCATTTAATGTTATTCTAAGTACATAAAACCTAAAATATGAGGTTATCATTAAAATGTAAGATGAACATTAGTGTTTGTTTTTACATTGTTCATTGCTTGTTTTAAATGCAAATAGAATTTAATGCCTACACAGAATCACTGAAATTACACAATTTGTCTTGTGTAGCTTATACATGCATAAATATTTCATTCTTACCAGGGCAGCTCTGCATAAGGCTAAGGCAACCGCAGTCATGTGTCATATAATGGCATTTCAGTCAACCACGGACCACATATGACAGAGGTCCCATAAGATTATAATACTGTATTTATATTCTACCTTTTCCATGTTTTGAGGCCAGGTGTGGTGGCTCATGCCTGTAATCATAACACTTTGGGAGGCTGAGATGGGAGGATCGCTTCAGGCCAAGAGTTCAAGACCAGCCTGAGTGATACAGTGAGACTCCATCTCTACAAAAAATGAAACAATTAGTTGGATGTGGTGGCATGCATCTGTGGTCTCAGCTACTCAGGAGACTGAGGTGGGAGGATCGCTTAAGGCCAGAAGTTGGAGGCTGCAGTGAGCTGTGGTCATGCCACTGAACTCCAGCCTGGGCAACAGAGTGAAACCCTATCTCAGTAGATAAATATGTTTTGTTTAGATACACAATCACTTAGTATTGTGTTACCATTGCCTACAGTATTCAGTACAGCAACTTGCTGTACAGGTTTGTGGCCCGGGGCAATCGGCTTTGCGATACAGCCTAGGTACTTAGTGGGCTGTACCATCTGGGTTTGTGTGAGTACACTCTATGAAGTTCTCACAATGACAACGTCGCCTAACACATTTCTCAGAAGGTGTCTCCAGTGTTAAGCGAGGTACAACTGTCACTTTGACCCACACACATTCTACCTCCTCTCCCCACCTGCAGCTTACTGATGCGTGTGGAAGGCTGACAGGGAAAGGAAGGCCAAACAGATGTTGGAAGACTTAGAGAACCAAAAAGGAAACTGAGGTAACAAATAGCTGAAGGGGCAGCAGTCTTCCCCTTTCCTTTTCAGTCACTGTTTTTTGACTCTGTGAATGACTGACACAGGGAAGCAACCCTAGTAAGAAAGGCTATGATTGGGAAGAAATGGAAACCCTGAACAGATGAGTAACGGGTTCTGAAATTGAATCAGTAATAAAACACCTACCAACCAGAAGAATCCCTGGACCAGACAGATTCACAGCCAAATTCTACCAGACATATAGAAGAACTTGTACTAATCCTGCTGAAACTATTCCAAAAAATCAAGGCCAAGGGAGGGACTCCTCCCTAACTCATTCTATGAAGCCAGCATCATTCTGATACCAAAACCTGGCAGAGACACAACAACAACAAAAAAAGAAAACAAGCCAATGTCCCTGATGAACATAGATGCAAAAATTCTCAACAAAATACTTGCAAACCAAATCCAGCAGCGTATCAAAAAGCTAATCCACCTCGATCAAGTAGACTTTATCCCTGGGATGCAGGGTTGGTTCAACATATGCAACTCAATAAATGTAATTTATCACATAAACAGAACTAAAAAGAAAAGCCACATGATCATCTCGAGAGATGCAGAAAAGGCTTTTGGGAAAATTCAACATCCCTTCATGTATAAAACCCTTAACAAACTAGGCATCAAAGGAACATACCTCAATAAGAGCCAAATATGATAAGCCCACAGCCAACATCATATCAAATGGACAAACGCTGGAACTATTCTCCTTGAAAACTGGTACAAGACAAGGATGCCCTCTCTCACCAGTCCTTTTCAAAATAGTATTGGAAGCCCAAGCCAGAGCAATCAGGCAAGAGAAAGAAAAAGCATCCAAATAAGAAAAGAGGAAATCAGATGATCTCTTTTCTCAGAAGATGATTCTATACCTAGAAAACCTCTTATTCTCTGCCCAAAGGCTCCTGGATCTGATAAACAACTTCAGCAAAATTTCAGGATACAAAATCAATGTACAAAAATCAATAGCATTTCTATACACCAATAACATCCAAGCTGAGGGCAAAATCAAGAATACAATCTCATTCACATAGCCACAAAAAGAATAAAATACCTAAGAGTACAGCTAACCAGGGAGGTGAAAGATCTTTACAATGATAATCACAAACCACTGCTCAAAGTCAGAGATGACACAAAACATTACAGGTTCATGGATAGAAGAATCAGTATCGTTAACATGGCCATACTATCCAAAGCAATTTACAGATTCAGTGCTATTCCTATCAAACTACCAATGACATTTTTCATATAATTGGGAAAAACTATTCCAGAATTCATATGGAACCAAAAAAGAGCCCAAATAGCCAAAGCAATCCTAAGCAAAAAGAACAAAGCCAGAGGTGGCACACCACCTAACTTCAAACTATACTGCAGGGCTACGGTAACCAAAACAGCATGGTGCTGCTACAGAAGCAGACATACAGGCCAATGGAACAGGTTAGAGAACCCAGAAATACAACCATCTGATCTTCAACAAAGCTGACAATAACAGCAATGGGAAAAGGATTCCCTGTTCAATAAATGGCACTGGGATAGCTGGCTAGCCATATGCAGAAGATTAAAACCAGATCCCTTTCTTATGTCATATACAAAAATCAACTCAAGATGGATTAAAGACTTAAATGTAAAACCTAAAACTATAAAAACCCTAAAAGAAAAGCTAGGATATACCATTCTGGACACTGGCTGCGGCAAATATTTTATGGCAAAGGCTCCAAAAGCAATTGCAACGAAGATTGACAAGCGGGACCTAATTAAAGAACTTCTGCACAGCAAAAGAAACTATCAATAGGGTAAACAGAAAACAAGCAGAATGGAGGAAAATATATGCATCTGACAAAGGTCTAATATCCAGATTCTATAAGGGACTTAAACAAATTAACAAGGAAAACACAAATAACCCCATTAATAAATGGGCAAAGGATACAAACAGACACTTCTCAAAAGAAGACATACAGATGGCCAACAACTATATGAGAAAATGCTCAACATCACTATTAGAGAAATGCAAAGCAAAACCACAGTGAGATACCATCTCACACAAGTCAGGATGGCTATTATCAAAAATAACAGATCCTGGGGAGGGTGCAGAGAAAAGTGAATGCTTATACACCATAGGTGGAAATGTAAAGTAGTTCAGCCACTGTAGAAATCAACTGGATATTTCTCAACTAAGAGTTGAAGTGCCATTCGACCCAGCAATCCCTTTAGTGGTTATATACCCAAAGGAAAATAAATCATCCTGCCATAAAGATACATGCATGCATATGTTCATCCCAGCACTATTCACAATAGCAAAGAGATGGACTCAATATAGGTGCCCATTAATGGCGGATTGGATAAATAAAATGGGGTACACCATGGAATACAACACCGCCGTAAAAAAGAACTAAATCATTCCCTTTGCAGCAACATGGATGCAGCTGGAGGCCGTCATCCTAAGTGAATGAATGCAGGAACAGAAAACCAAATACCACACGTTCTCATTTATTTATTTATTTATTTATTTATTTTTTGAGATGGAGTCTTACTTTGTCGCCCAGGCTGGAATGCAGTGGTGCAATCTCGGCTCACTACAACCGCCACCTCCCGGGTTCAAGCAATTCTCCTGCCTTGGCCTCCTGAGTAGCTGGGATTACAGGCGCCCACCACTACACCCAACTAATTTTTTGTATTTTTAGTAGAGATGGGGTTTCGCCATGTTGGCCAGGCTGGTCTCGAACTCCTGACCTTGTGATTTGCCCATCTCGGCCTCCCGAAGTGCTGGGATTACAGGCATGAGCCACCACGCCCGGCCAACATGTTCTCATAAGTGGGAGCGAACTACTGAGTACATGTGGACACCAAGAAGGGAACACTAGACACTGGGGCCTACTTGAGGGTAGAGGGTGGGAGAAAAGTGAAGATAAATTTAAGGAAAAAAAAAAAACAGGTACTGTGTTAATACCTGAGTGATGAAATAAAGTGCACACCAAACCCCACGACATACTATTTCTCTATGCAGCAAACCCGCACTATACCTTTGAACCTAAAATAAAAGTTGGGAAGGGGGAGGGGAAAAAAAAAAAAGGGCTATGATCAGGTCACGTGGCCATTCGTGGTTTTCAGGACACCGTTGCCTTCTCTCTGTCTGAAGCAAGTTCTGGTTAGAGCAGGAAGCCTGGCCCTGGGGCTGTCAGTGCTCCGCTGACTCAGCAGTCCAGTAATGTGCTTACCTGGAACCTGCCTGAGTCTGGGAGGCCCGAAACAGTTGCCCCACCAGCACCTTGTGTACAGGGGCGTCCTGAGCCCTAAGTGTGAATGAGGCAAGCGAGGAGTCGCGTGGACACGCAGCGCGAATGTGCTTCCTCACAAGCACGCTCCGTGGTCCCAGTGGACTTAGCAAACACAGATTCAAAGATCAGATTACTAAGAACTTTCAGATGGTGACATGCCCCAGGTCCACACACCTTCCCAGGTCGCAGCCCTGCAGGGGCTGTGCTCAGCCCGGGGATTCTGCAGCCCTGCAGGGTCTCCTCCCCCGGCCCCAGTCAGTGCTTCTTCACACACAAGTGGCCCACCAGAAACACTCACCACATTCGCCACAGCTCCCCGCAGCACCTCAGCTCCCTGCATCACCTCCTGCCGACGTTCACGGCAGCCGCTCACTGTTGCTTGGAGGTTTTCTGTCCTGTAAGCCTAAAACTTTGCCACACATATGCCCAGGCGTCCAGCCTGTTCGCCAAGGTGCCTGCCTCACTTGTGCTGAATGAGCACGCACGGGCACCCCTGGCCATTTCCCACAAGGACATGGGCACCTCTGCTCCCCGACAGCCTGTGGCACATTCCAGTCATCTGCAGGCCCCCTGGGAAAAGCGACAGGCCCAGCCATAACGCACGGGAAGGAATCAGTTGAGGCAGTGGCTCCCGAACTTGGCTGGGCTCAGAACCACTGGGGCACCTAACAGACTCGGATTCCCTGGCCCTGCCCAAGCCTCTGAGTCAGAAGTCTGGGCAGGGGCCTAGGGGACGCGCGCCTTAAGCCAGCTCCCGGGGGAGGCCAGCACTGCTTCACGACCACTCTGCCCAGCCAGGCTGTTGGCTCTGGGGAGGGGAGTAGCCCAAGCCCAGTCCCACAGGCTCCCACCCACACGGGCAGCCAGTGAGAGACGTGGGAGGTTTGGGCATTGCCTGCACCCGTCGCCCGATTTTCCCAGCCTCTCTTGTGGGATGGTGCCTTCCTTTCCTATTGCTGTGGTTGCAAATTACCACCGATTTAGTGGCTCAAAGCAGCACGGTTCTGTGGGTCAGAAGTCCAGCGTGGGTCTTAGTGGGCTGCAAGCAATGTGTTAGCAGGGCTGGTTCCTTCTGGAGGCCCTTGGGGAGAATCTGTTTCTTGGCATTTTCTAGCCACCCACATTCCTCCGCTCATGGCCCCCTCCTCCAAAGCCGGAAGGGCAGCATCTCCCAGACCCTGCTCCCATCACTGCCTCCCTGATTGCCTTCTGCCTCCCTCTTCCACGTGTAAGGACCCCTGTGATGACGCTGGGCTCACCGGGATAATCCAGGATCATCTCACTATCTCAAGATCCATAACCTAATTCCACCCGCCAGGTCCCTTTGGGCACCTAAGGTAACATAGCCACAGGTTCTGGGGATGATTAAAAAGTGGCCTTCTTTAGGGGTCATTATTCTGCCTACCACAGATGGGGATGATAAGCCTGGATCCCCGTACACCAGCATTTCTTGAGTTTGCCTGTCTTCAGCCTGCATCAGCTACACCTGGGCCACCTGTTCCAGATACCGAGTGCAGGGCCACCCAGACCCCAACCCCACTCTGAGCCTGGGTTGCTGGCTTTTCCTAGGCATTCCAGGTGATTCCACACATGCTGACATTTGACAGCCCTGGAGAGATGAAACCTTGAGTGTGACAGGTGCTCTGGGGTACTCTGTAGGGAAGAGGAAGGTCACATCCCCGGCCCCCAGCTACAACCTGACGGCCCCATCGAGTCTCAACTTCCCCCAAGCTTTGGGGCTGAAGAGCTTCGAGAGGCGCTTCCCGTGCCTGCAGATTTCACTCTGCTGGACACTTTCCCCAGGACCCAGGAGGACTCTCCAAACCTAAACCCATGCTCTAGGACACCTGGGACCGCTCATGCCAGGGATTCAGCAGGTGGGGCCAGGAGTCCCTGCCAGCAGGGGCACCCAGCCCTCCTGGTGAAGCATGACTGGGTGAGGGGTGATGTCTAGGACTCAGAGGAGCCTCAGGCCCCTCTCATTTCCATGTCCTGTTATAAACGTAGACGGGCATGGCCCAAGGAGGGCCTGCTTACCCGTGCTCCAACACTGCAGGTCACCCCTGGATACGCCACCTACTGCCTGTGGGTGAGGGGATCCGAGCAGGGGTGGTGGAGGAGGGAGGTGACCTCGTGGACTTAATGCGGGACCTGAGGGAATCTTGAGTGTCCCGACAGGTGCACCGTGGCCAGCAAGGTTTGCACCTGCACCACGAGCTCTCCACGCTCAGCACACTGAGCAAATGGCTCTGAGCTGGAACCTTGCAGTGACCATGTCCAGATCCTGCATTTCTGCCTCTGAAATGTTTCTTAAGTCCTGGAAGTCTCCTCAGCCTTCATGCAGGAGCAACCTGAAAGCATAGGAGACATGGGGGAAATCCTCTGCCCAGCAGAATTCCGAGACGCTTCCTGCAGTTCCCCAAAGGGGCTCCACCAGGCTGGTCACCTGGGATCCCCTCCCACATAAACAACCTGCACCCACATCTCTACCTCTGCTTCCAGGGATCCCATCTATGATGCTTTCCTTCATCCTTGGGCCAGTCCAGATCGGGATCAGACCCACACTTACCCCCCACACACGTGCACACAATACCACACACGTGCATACAACACACACATGCACACAGCATACCATATGCACACAGTACCACATATATGCATACAGGACACACATGCACAAACCGCACACACATGCATACAGCACACACACGTACATAGCACCACACACATGCACACCACACACACATACACACAGCATACCACATGCATATACTACACACGCACAGAACACACAAGCACACAGTACCACACATATACACACAGCACACCCACATGCACACAGCACACACATGCATACACCACACACATGCACACAGCGCCACACACATGCATAGAGCAGAAGCATGCACACAGCACCACACACATGCACACAGCACACAACACACACATGCATATATCACACATGCACAGAGCATCACATATATACAGCACACACACGTGCACAAAACACAGCACTACATACACAAGCATATAGCACACACACATTACACATGTTCTGCGTGCACCTGCATGGAGCACACCACACATTCACACAAACGCACATCCACATACTGCATATACCATGCATGCACACATGTGCACGTCCATACACACACACACCCCCTCTCTTGCTCCTCCCAGCCCAGGCTCAGTGGGTTGGCAGCCCTGGACTGTAAAGGATAATTAAATGTGGCCCCCTCCAGTGGCTGCCTATAGGGTGACTTCTCCTGGAGCTCTGCCCTTGCAGTAACTTTGGAGGGTTTTCACCAGACCAAGAATGGACGAGTTACGGGTCGGCTAATAAAATGCTTTGGCCAGAGCCCAAAGTTCTGTCTTCATTATTTCCTGATTTTATTGGTGATCCTGCTCAGCAGCCTTGCCTGGTGCCCCTTCCCTGAGTCACCTGCTGTGGCTGTGCCAAGCATCCGGGGCAGACGTACTGCAGGGCCTCACAGGCTCCTGCTCTGCATATGTGCCTGCAGCTGCTGGAGCCCATGCTGTCCTTCCTTCCTCCCTGAGGACCCACACCAGGCAAGCATCCACAGGTCCTGCTGCCTCCAGACCTCCTCCACATGCCCCTGGCTCCACAGTCCCAGCAGGTGCTGTCTGCTCTGAAGGGGCTCCTCGCCCTCCTGGGAAAGGTGCCCCATTCACCCTACCAGGACCCCTGCCATTGCTGTCACTTCTTACACATTCTCCTATCTCTCCATCATCCAGTCCTATGGCGTTTCCCCCAAGACACAGCCTTCAGGTCTGCCCCATTCCCTGCCCCCTGTCCCCTGCCCAGGTCTGTACTCATCAGCTCTCCCCTGCCCGCCACCTCCTCGTGGGCCTGCTGCCTGTCCCTCATGGCCATGCCCGGTGAACAAGGACTCCAGCCCCACTAACCCAGTGCTGAGCTGGTGGGGCACACTCAGGTCTCCCAGAGTCACTTGTGTGCAGGATGTGCCATCCAGGACAGGGGCAGCTACGCAGGGGCTGAAGGTGCTGGGAAAGGCCTCGTGGGTGTCAGGACCCCTACATCTGGGGACGGCACCACCCCCTCCTGCTGGGCCACACCTGCCCCTGTGTCGACATCTGGAGGACAGGATC
This sequence comes from Mandrillus leucophaeus, assembly GCF_000951045.1. Classification (NCBI taxonomy): domain Eukaryota; kingdom Metazoa; phylum Chordata; class Mammalia; order Primates; family Cercopithecidae; genus Mandrillus; species Mandrillus leucophaeus. Next base: position 808,608 of record NW_012101699.1, read on the forward strand.
CAGCTCCTTGCCCGCCTGGACACCCTGCCTGGCCCTGTTCCCTTCCACCTTGGCTCCAGCCACTCTCCAGTCTCTTTTTTTCCAAAAACGATGCAAAGTCCATGCCAGCCACAGGGACTCGCCCTTGCTGTTCCCTCTGCCCCGGGTCTGTCTCCCAGACCCTGTGTGACCAGTTCCTCACCTGATGTGCCTGGAGAGGCCCTTCCTGGGCCCTCCCTTCTAAAGCAGCCCGCTGCACTCAACCACCTCCCCAGTATGGCTTCCTTCATGGCACTTGGCGCTCTCCGAAATTATTGTTTTTACTCTTTTGTTTAAAACAGTAAACACTGTTTTCAGCCTTTCAGGTTAGTTTTCAGCCTCCCTTCTCTAAACTGTGAGTTCCAGGGGGCAGGAACCCCGTGTCCGGCTCTCTGCTATATTCCCAGCACCCAGCATGATGCCCGGCACACATAGGTCCTGGGTAAGTGTCCACCTGATAGATGTCTCAGGGCAGTGGTGGGGTGAGGGGAGACTGAGCTGACGGCCCTAGGGATGGCTCACCCTCTGTCCCAGTGCCCTCACTCAGGGATTAGTCCCGGGGCATGTTCTGGAGTGAGAAGTTGGGTGGGCTGGGTAGGGGCTGGGCAGGAGAGGTTCCTTGCTAGAGGGTGCTCCTGGGTGGGCTCTGAGGGGGCGGGAGCAGATGCCTCCCAGGGTCCAGTGGTGGCACCTGCAGCCAGGGTCCCACGAGGCTGGGGGCTCAGGGCAGAACTCCTCGCTGGCCACGAGGCTCAAAGACCTTCCCGGTGGTGGCCGCGACTGCAGCTCATGCTTCTTCCTCAGCACAGGCCCAACTCTCGGCAGCGGTGGGTCTGGCAGGGAGAGGACGCAGGAGACCTCAGGGGACACAGTCTTCTCCCTCGTCCCAGAGCATAGCTCTGCCACCCTCGCCCCTGTGGGACATGGAGCTGTGGCCATGAGCTAGTCCACACCCATGTTCCAGCTGTTCTGGCCTCATCTAAGCATCCCCTGCCCTGCTCCCAGCAGGACAATCATACCTCAGTGGCCCCAGGCACTTGATGGAGAAAGTGCTTTATCAGGGCACAGCAAGCCTTTGCTCACAGAGCAAGGGTGGGCTGGGGAAAGACTGGCCTCACCCCGCTGAGCCGCGCCCGGTTAGGAGGGCCGCGC